>NC_135307.1:195362662-195685995 GCF_048772815.1 Callospermophilus lateralis
AAATTAACCAAAGTATGTGCCATATAAAGGGATCACATGGCAGTACTTGGGAAGAGTCAAGGAAACTTCTGGGTGGGACTGATAGGTTGGTGCCCCATTTCCTCTTGCATGTAAGCGTGTAAAACAGGGCTGACTGTTTGAAATGATGTGAAGTCCTAGCATTTGGAACAAGACACTCTCCTGCTTCTGCATAAGCTCTTCAAGTAGAATTTGTATTCATTTTATTCCCAGAGAAGCCTCATTCCTTCTGGGTCAGGGAGTACACAGGTTTCTATTTTGAGCAGTCATTTGTCACTAAATTGCTCGCTCACTAGAGACAACGGCATCTGAAACTTCAGTACTTCTCTCTGACATGGGATTTTTTTTTTTTTTTAAAGGAATCATTGAATTCAGAGGCCGTGGTGAAGTCTCATTTCTGAGTTTTCTAAACAGATTAAAAATAATTTGCAGATTTTCCAGTTGGAAAGCCAGGGGGTTGAAGCTTGATTTTTATTGTTTGGTGTGGCACCCAAGGGTTTCTGCTGTGGGAGGCTTCCCTGAAGGGAGTCCCCAGGAACAGCCCCTCTTAGAAGTTGGGAACGAAGGGCCTGCAATAACTGAAAATTCATGGGACGTGCTGCGTAGCAGTTACTAAATTACTGACTTGGGACCTAGATTCTGTTGTCCGTAGTCAAAAATAATGATCTATTTCTGTTTGTAAGAGCAAGGTTTTACAATCAGCCTGGGCGTGGGGGCGGGGAGGCCACAGGAAGTGCTGGAGGGAGGAGTGTAGATGAAGTCGCTGGATGTGTTTTCATCATCCAGATCTAGACTTGGTTTCCTGGCTCTTCTACAAGTATCTTCCTTCTCTGGAGTTAAGTGACATCTTGTTCCTATGGTTGTGCTGGGAATTTTCTTTTGATGTTTGTATCTTCAAGACCTTTGGTTGGCAGGTTCTTGATAGTGTGTTTTAATGACTGGACTGTGGTTGATTTTATCCCTTCAAACAATTACTGTGTTTGGTTTTTTTTTGTTGTTGTTGTTTTGTTTTTACATCTGTGTTTCTGTCTTTTCACGTTTGGGGCAAATGAAAAACTTGGCATGTCGTATTTGAACATATAGTGGTTTACAAACTCTTATTGCAAATAGCACAAAGACAAGACACAATGTGCAGAGGTTAAATAATAAGATATCTTTTTAAAACGTGACTTTAATCATATGAAACAACAGAGGAAAATTTTATAATAGCCTTTTTTTCCTGACTTTTTGTGCAAGTTTTTGCAGATTCTTCACCTCGTGTGCCACCCCACTGGAAAAAGCATGCTGTATGCTACGCTCTTATGCCTGTGTATGCAACCAAAAGATGTACGCATAGTAGGCATTGCTCCCGTAGTCCTCAAATATGTGCTTAACCCTTGTCCTCAGTAGATGCATTGCATTGGAAAAGCATCCCTTATTCTCCTTTCTGTGGTTCCTGAGTGGTGTCCCTTGTGCCCTAGCCTGCCCTGCTCCCCGTGAGCCCAGATCAGTCCACTACGTGTGGTTGCCACCCCTTGTCATTCTTTCTCTGCAAGATTTTTATTCAGCTCTTTATATAAAGTTTCAGGACCAATTAATATATGTAATATAATATCACACACATGTGTATTTCTTATTCGCACTGAGCGTTCGTGCTAAGCCCCTGCCTTTCCTGAGGTGTGCTCTCCTGGGTATTCTCAGAGACCTAGAGTGGTGAGGTGAAGCTGTTTCCTTTCCTGCCTCCCCTGTGTCTGAGCTGAGGATCGTGTTGATTGAGGATGAAGCAATGCCTCCTGCATTCTTTCCCAGCTCTTTTAACTAGGAGATAGTCAGTTGCTTCCTCTGGAGAATAGTCATATATTCAGACAGTTTTGAAAGCCAAAAAACTGTCTTTCCCTGTTTACTTTTTTTTGTTTTGACTCAAGTTGGTTATTTTAACCAGTATTATTGGATCAGATCAGAGCTCCTAATGAAGAGTATTAAGATTTTTTCTTAAAGTCAGGTCTATTACAGTACTCACATAAGCACAATTTTAGTTTGATGATCTCTGATACACATATCCAACCCATCTCAATGCACTGACTGCTGCAGAAAAGAATCTTGGCACTTCCATGCCGATGGTGTTGGAAAGCTCAACTGTGAACTCACTCGGTTCATCGAATCTTGAATCTGGTGACAGAAGTCTTTGCGTTTTCAAGAAGTGCCTCTCATTTCCGAGGAGTTGTTTACATACACCTTGCATTTAGACCAACTAAAATGATCTGAGGTCAAAACACTCCAAAAGAGTGTGTGAAAAAATATTTCCAGCTTCTACTCAGTGGACAAAGTTGTAGAAAAATACAAAAATGGGCCACAAAAACCCATCAGATTGTTTAGATTTGGACTATTTTCCAAATCTTTGAATGCCTAAAGGGGCTGAAGGTTTGTCAACAATTTGAAGCGAGTAGAATTGGTGGCCTGACAAAATGTCGGGGAGATGCTGTCATTGGTCTGAAGATAGCTACTAGCTACAAGGAGGAGGTGCATGGCGGTTCTTCAGCCATCTAGGCCACATCCCAGAGAGACCAGAATCGCTGCGTTACATGTATAAATGCCGTCTGTTTCCACTCTCCTTTTTTGCTCATTTACTCAAGTAGTTACATAAAAGTATGAAGCTCTTGGTGGTCCAGCATTTGAAGGTAACAGAGGCAGTATTTATTACTTATTTATGTACATGTTCAGGACACTCTTTTAAACGGCCTGGAAATATTCAGCATGTTTCATTGGTATCATAATGATTGTATGTTTGATTTTGTACAGAACCAAATTCATGTAAGTTTTTGTGAACTCATATTTTTTTCCTTCCTTGAGATCAATTAAACAGCAGAAAAATATTATCTGGGCTTTTGGGGTGTGGTTTTGTCTAGCTCTATATGCTGTTTGGTTTCTAAGTTTGTCTTTAGTTTCTCCTTGGTGATTTCCAAGAAGTGCTTCAGCCGGACTTCCATTCGATCCTATCCCCATACCGAGCGATGACCTGACTAGCTATCCGCTGCTAGGTCCATGGGAGGAGCACCTCTCAAGTGGCGAGACCTTGGTATCCTTATTACCCAAAGATGTCGAGGAGTGTGGGAGAAGGGTGCAGATTTAGTGAGTGTGAAATTAAAGTGGCATGTGGTGGGATGAATCCCACCATAGCCCTCCTTGGCACAGACAACAGCAGATGGTTTGGGGCTGTTGCTGTTTTACCATCATCCACAAGGGGGAGACTAAAGCTTTTTGGATGGTCATGGATTTGTCTGTCCTGTCAGTGCCTTCTGGTCAAGTAAGGAGGTTTGTCCGGGAATGAGAGAGAGAGAGAGAGAAGGAATGACTTCAGTCACAGACCAGGTGCTTTACTTAGCTCTGCTCTGCCTTCAGAAGAGAAACTGGTTTATTCTATGTAGTTAAGTGCTGTGGAGGATTCTCTTTCATTCACTGAACAGTCCCAGATCCTAAAAGACACCATATCTAGGGTAAAATAATGCTCAGCAAAGTCACAAAAATCACTAATTCATAAAAATATTCATAGAGACCCCTGTTTCATAAAACCTAATTTAAATATTCCTATACTCAGCAATATAATATATAAGGAATTAATTGTCATAACACTGTAAAATACATAAGGAATTTAAAAATGGGATTCTTCTGAATATGATTACAATTGTTCTAGCTTGAACGGTTTTTTAGAGCAGTGGAGCTCAGGAAGGGCGACACTCAGGTGTGGATTCTTGGTGCTAAACACCTCAAACTCCAGGGGAGGGGCTCAGAAGCACTGGACGGCAGGCGTCAGTTCAGCCTTGCAGAGTCTGTGACTCCCTTTCAACATGCCCAGGGGCTCCTTAGAATGCAGAGGGGCTGCGGACTGGGGACATATCTCAGTGGCTGAGCACTTGCCTAGCGCGCAAAGCCCTGGGTTCAATCCTCAACCCTGGGGCCAGGGGACACTGAAATCCAGATGGACTGGGTTTGGGGGAGGGGCTCACAGACCCTCTCCGACCCTCTCCTGCTGTCTTTCCCCTGCTCTCCCTTCTCTAAGAAACAACTAGAACCCCTCGCCCCCAACCCAGTCATAAACCTGGGAATATTCCCCTACCTTTCTGTGTGAGAGCTGGCATTAGAATGTGACCTCATTCAGAGTGTGTCCTTGTCCCACACCTGGGAGGGGAAAGACTGGCCGGGAACAGAGCCTGCTGGGTGCCCGCAGTCTCCCCAGGTACCCATGTGGTCCCATCACGGTCCACACGCTGTCCGTGTGCATCACACCTCAGCGCAAACATAAACAGGCTTCCCTGGACCATCCGGTCTTCAATGCTGAAGCCTCCAGAACATCCATCAAATGAACTTTTTATGCTTTTCTCTTGTTAACCTGTCTTTTCCAGGAATGTCGGCTTGGCTCTTAGGATGAGTAGGGAGAGTTGCCACCTCTCACCCCGTGGGAGACAGCTCATGATGCTCATTAACTTCCACTAATCTAAAGCATGGTTTCGAGCCCGTGAGCCCCTCCCCAAAACCCAGTCCATCTGGATTTCAGTGTCCCCCCACTCCAGGGTTGAGGATTGAACCCAGGCAAGTGCTCTGCCACGGAGATATGTCCCCAACCCCCGACTCCCTCCGCATTCTAAGGAGCCCCTGGGCATGTGGAAAAGGGGGTCACAGACCTCTGCAAGGCTGAACTGACTGCTTGCTGTCCAGTGCTTTAAAGTGGCACCCCACCCACGGCCTGGCACACTGGGGCTGCTAAGGAAATCATCAGCTGACCTGGGTGATTTCCTCCAGGGCCTCAAGGTGCTGGCTGGCTGTTAGCTGTACCACTGATCCCCAGTGTGAGAAACTGTGGCCTCTGTTGACCTCCTGCAGGTGGTAGCTCGGAGTTGAGCTTTCTTGGGACACCACCTGGTGCTTGCACTCACCGTCTCACTCTCTTAAAGTCCAGCCTGGAGGAGTCTCACTCTGCCTCTGTCCCTTTCAGGGCTTCACCATTTTAGCAGGTGTAGAAGGCCTCCCCGCCTGTCCTAGGGCTGTTCTCGGCTCTCCTCCAGAGAGGCCTGCATTGACCCAGCAAACGAAAGAAGATAAGGCTCAGTTTTTTGGGGGTGTTTTCAATTTTCTAAATACTGGAAAGAAATGCTTTTTATGTATAGCATGCCAAGTTTCACGGAAGACGTTCTGATCTTTAAAGGAAATGCATCTTTGGGTCAGCCGAGAGCTGCTATGAGATCAGCTACACTCCCTCTTGGACCCCTCCCCACCACCCTCTCCCTGTGTGCGGCCTTCTTCCCTAAAGAGGCATAAAAATGTTTGTAGGTCAATGACTGAGGAGAGCCGGGTAGCTCCTTACCAGTGTCATCCCTGTGGAAAGATGCATGCGAGAAGTGAGAAAGACTTGGGCCTGCTCTCTCTGGCAGGCGTGACTGCAATGCAAAATGTTCAAACGTACAGAAAAGTTGAAGGGGCCCAGTGAACAACCACAGGCCCTGTGGATCTCCAACAGCTCCCGTCAGTGTCCACCTGCCTCACCCGTCCCTCTTTGCACCAGTCCATCCCTCTGCAGCCTCTTCCAGGCGCCTGCCTCCCTCAGGTGAGTCTGCTCTCCGTCACCCTGCAGCACCTCCACCAGGTAGCTGATAGCTGTCATGTGCCTGTATGACAGCTGGGACTTGCAGGGCCGCTTGGCCGCTACCAATGAAAAGAAGAGACCCTTCTCCAGACTGTTCTGAGGAGTTCATCTTCAGATGTACTGGGTGGACCTCAGGGAAGTCTTAACTCAGGAGGTTTGAGCAGAAACCATTTCCACTCAGGATCTGCCTTGCTGGTCCATCCCTGGGTTCCCTCTCGGGGCCTTTCCTTCCAGCCTCTTCAGTTTAAAATTCCAAGGTCAACCTTGATGGAAACCAAGCCTGCACACTCTGTCTGGGGAAGGCTAGTGGTTAGCTTGCCGTCTGCTTCCCCTCCCACAGAGCTGAGGGAGCAGGTCAGGGCCAGGGTTCCCTGGGGTCCTCTGCTCCTCACTCTGCTGCACTCAGGGCCTCCAAGGCTGGGACAGAAAGGAGAGACCAGGCCTGAGGCTGGGCTCCTCTGTCCTCCCCAGCTGTTGGTGCTGCTTGCCCACATGCAGAGGTACCCAAGTGCCAAATGCCAGCTGCTCTGTGTGGGGCCCTGTCCTTCACCACCCAGCAGCAGGAACACAGGGGAGTCAGGAAGGGGGTGCATGACCAGCTCTTAAGTGTTTACTTGGTCCATCCAAGACACACTGAGTGGCCGTGATGTGTGGCGCATCCCTGTCCTCTCCGTCCTGTAGTCCACTTTAGTTCCTTTTCTCCCAGCTGGCCGTGGGGCCTGACCGGTCAGAACAGTGTCTCAGCAGAAGTTCATGTTGGGCTGAGCTTTAGACATCACACTTATTCTTTTTTGGGGGAGTGCTGGGGATTGAACCCAGAGCCCTGTGCATGCGAGGCAAGCACTCTACCAACTGAGCTCTATCCCCAGTCCCTCACCTTTAGTCTTTACCAGTGAAGCTCCCATCTGGCTTCCTGAGGAAAGAAGCCCACCCCAACTCCAGGGGCCAGGCAGTGAGCTGTTTCTGTGAAAGAGGCTGCAGAGGACAGCGCCACCCCTCCTCCATGCCTGACATCAGCAGGAGGACTTGGGGAGAGGGGAGGCTGGGCTGAGGTGCAGGCGGAGGTGGCAGAATCACCACTGCATGCATTTGGGAGTCTGGAGTGGTCTGGCCCCAGTTATCCATGGCTTTCTTAGAATGAAGTAAATTTAATGCTCCTTTATTCTCAGCTAAGGTCCTGGTCACAGTAGGAACTTTCCTGTGACATGATTTTTCCTGAAAACACCATGAATGCCCGTGTTGAAGTCCTCTTGATCAACAACTCTGAAAAGAAAACTCAGTGAGCCTGACAATCCCAGAGCTGTTTCCGACGTGGACACCTCCAGGCAGGTTCACCACGTCTTGGAAGCATCCTGAGGCATTCACCATAGAGAATGCAGAGAACAGGACGGGGAGCACACTGCGGCACCCAGGCTAGGCGACTTACTGTGGCTCTGGCCTTGTGGGCTTCAACACACAGTCATTGTCAGCTTGCAGGGAGCTGCCACCATGTGGCTGTGAGGTATTATTGTACTTCTGAGGACACAGGAGCACTGGCTGTTGTCCCTAAAGTCCCAGAGGCTTAGGACAGAAACCTCCTAGTTCAGACTTGCAGCAGGTGCAGCCTGAGGTTGCCAGCTGAGTTCGAGGACCCCCAGCCTAAGAGGGTAGAAATGCCTGAAGGGCAATCTGCATTTTGCCTTATTATTATTTGAGGTTGAAAATGTAGTTACTACTAAAATGTTAAAATGCCAATTTCTTTCAAATTGGAGCTCATGTAAAAGCAGAATCCTTCCCTAGCTCCTCAGACAGCCCTGCGTAGACTAATGGGTTGCCTCTGGTGCTCTACATCTCAACCCCAGCGTTATTCTGCCACAGGAGGGCCCCACCTGCACTTCTCCCAACGAACCTTCAGAGACTTAGCTCACCTGACCCATGAATTCTAATTAGGGACTAACTTAAGTGTGCAGCTGGCTGCCATCACAGAACCATGCACAAGCACAAGGTGGTCCATTCCATCGTTATTCTGCTTCTCTTTACGCGCAGGAAACGTCTAGAGGCTGTCACATCACAGTTATGACTTTTCACTAATAAGCCATCCATCTGGGCCAACAACGTGATAACCTATTCAATTGCAGCACTGGACAGCAGACCATAGAGCTCAATGCACAGTCAAGGATCTACCTTGATTCCATCTGCTAAAAACAAGATGTGATGACAAGCTGAGGAGTTAAGGTGACCATTGTTCATATCTCAGATTTGGTTCACAAAGGGCCCATGGCAACCTTGAGTGTTGGTAGAGTAGAACCTCAACTTGTCCCTTTTCCCAGAATCTTAACAGAGAGACCTCCAGATTGCTGAGAGTGGAGGCACACACCTGTAATCCCAGTGGCACAGGAGGTTCAGGAAGGAGGGTCAAGAGATCAAAGCCAGCCTCAGCAACTCAGTGAAGCACTGTCTCAAAATTGAACGAGGGCTGGGGATGTGGCTAGTGGTTAAGAGCCCCTGAGTTCAATCCTTGATACAAAACTAGAAAAAAATACAAACCCTCCTGGTTGCCACAGATTTCCTATTGAGAGGAGGCTCTTTCCCCATATCTCCTCCTACTTTAATTCCAAAGTCAGTTAATTCCAAGCTCAAAAAGGCAGATTAATCTTATCTCAAGAGAGATTTGGATAAAAATAATCTAAACCCCAGAGCCCAGACACGTTTGGGATGAAGACTTTTTAAAAGTCCTTTGGAAAGTAAAAGGCTTTTCCTTTCATTTCTTTCTTCCCCACCTACCCTCCAATCCCCTGCCACCTCTTTAGCTAATTTCCTGGAGTTCTCTTGCAGTGTTTGATTATTATAGTAGATAGCCTGCTAGAGAAAGAGCAGTGAGCATTCCATCTGGGGACTCAAAACCAACCGAGAAATGAAGGAAGGAATGAACAAAGCCAGACCTTCCCAGTGGCTCTGGCCACTTCCCCTGGCCTTCTGGGGGTTTCCCACCACTCCCTTCCCAGGGCCGCTCCTGGCCACAGAGGAGGTTAAAGCTCACACACCAGCTGCTCACACTGGCAAAGGAAGAAGGGCTGAGAGGAAGGGAGGGGCTGCGGTGACAGTGCCTGGGCCCAAGTGTCCAGAGAGCCACTGGAGGAGAAGGCCCTGGCTGGGAAGGAGGTTCCAGGTTCTGAGCCAAGCCACACCTTGGAGGACTGACCATCGCCTGTGGGCTCCGGGCACATCTTGGGCATCCCCACCCAGGCATGAGCCACAGTGGTTTCACTGCTGCGGCTGCAAGTAAACTGGGACGGGTCCCAGAACTCAGGTACAAGAAACTGAAAACCCAACACAAGCTGGCTTGCTCCTTTCTGGCTACAGGAAGAGGGCAGAGTGAGTGTGGTGTGGCTGAGCCTGGAGAGAAGGGCAGATGTGCACCTGGAGCTAAGGGCTGGACAGCGTTGGAGTGAGGAGTGTGTGCAGTGGACCGAGGGGAGGTGTGTTCCAGAGCTGATGAGGAGGTAGGGCAGGTCACAGCCTGTCTGCAGGAGGAGCGAGGGCCACTGAGGGATTTAAAGCTGGCATTTAATTGAGATGACGTCAATCTGCACAAGTTTCTTAACAACACTTGTGTTCGCACTTCTCGTAAGATTGAGAAAATCTCCGTATTTATACAAAAGACAGTGTGAACAAACCAAAGGGGATGGGAGGCTAAATCTACCCTTTACCACCACCAGTGGCCGCTGCTTGATCAGGAATCAAAACAGTGGAATGATGATGAGAAAAATGTGCTTTCTCTGTGGCCCCGCAGTGGACAGGGTTAATCTGAGAAATCACTCCTTCCTGTTAACGTTGGCCAAGTGGGGAAGCAGCGCTGCGATCAGGGGTAAAGATTGTGGACTCTGGATTGAGGTGCTTAGCAAACAAACCCAGGCTCGTCCACTTACAGCTGGGACTCTGGCCCTCACCTGGCTTCACGTCTGACTCCCCTGGGAAGCTCTGACATATCTCAATGCCTGGGGCTTCCTCAACTGAATCACCTGTCCGGGTTTTTAACTTACCCTCGTTAAGCCTCAGTTTCTTCGCCTGAAAATGGAGCTAATCACTGTACTCAGCTGACTTGGTGAGTGTGCCCCAGGGACATGGCACCATAGTGGCTCACCAGCATGTGCCTGGGTCTTTCTGACTTTCTAATCACAGTGGCAGTGGTAGTTGCCTTAATTCTGTGCTCAGACTACAGCTAGGCATTGGACACCTGCCCAGGTCAGATGCTCAGAGAGGCCCTGGATACAGCAGTGCACAGAATGTAGGGAAGCCCGTCTCAGCAGCACACACTTTAATGGAACTCCATTTCTCCAGGCCAGTGGCTTGGAGTTAGGCAAATTTTCTTGGCCATATTTTGCCATGTCAGGAGTTGGGAGTGTTTTAAATCAGATGGTGCATTGAGTTTATCTCTAATGCTTCACAGAACCTTGTCTTATTATCCCCCGTCAGCATGGGTTTGAGTATCCTGAGCTCCAGTCCTCTCCCCCTGCTCTCCCTCCTGCTCTGCCCTCCGCTGGTCTCCCTGGGAAGCAGAGCTGCGTATGAGTTGGCACACTGCCTCAGCAAGGTGATTCACCTCTGCAAGTGTTGACTGGGGGGTGGGCAGCAGGGATTGCGCTGTGATTGTACTTCAGTGTGTGGTGGAAGCAGCTTTCTACAGACCCCAGGGAAGCACAACGGATGGAGGGGACGTGTTTTAATAAGTGTCAAAAGTTTTTAGCAATCAGAACGCTGGACCATTACCTATGCAAAGGCTATGCAGCAAGTAGGTGCTTAATTATTTGCCATATTGGCCATAGGTGACCTGCTTGTTACTTTCCCTCCAAATTGGTTTATAATCATGTTTGACATCCATCACAGACACCTACTTTCTCCCTCCTCTGCCCTCCATATTTGAAAACTGGTACCCATCCTGCAGGACAGCAGTAACTCTACAATAGCTTTCTCCCGAGCCAACTCCCTGGCCTCGTCATTCTGGCATGGACCCAAATGACAGGAGACTGTTCTGCAGGCTTGTCTTTGTTCCATGTTGAGTGACATGCAGTGACAAGCCATGGGAGATCAGTCCCCAGAGCCCATGAATCCTCAGCTTGGGCTGGACAGGGTTGAAAGGCCAGAGATGAGAGAGACTTGAAAAGAATGAAACTGGACAATGAAGAAATCCTGTTATTTTTTTTGCTATGATGGTGGTTTTAATCTGGGACATTCTGAATTGTGTGATCTTTTAGAAAATTGCTAGTGTTTATTCTCTGACCCATTAATTCATTCAGGAACATCTGAGTTGGAGGGTTGTAGAAGGTGGACAGAGGAGTGGTCAGAGGTGAATCTGGTGGAGGTCAGCAGAGACAGAGCAGGCTGGACTCTTTCCTAGGAGCATGGGGGCCTGTGCGGCTTCATGCTGTGATGTGATGGCATTTGTCTTGTAGAGGATGGATTAGGAAAGTGTGTCAGTGTCCCAGGGCTGCCGAAAAAGTAGACCCACAACCAGAGGTCTTGAAATAGGAGGGACCGATTCTCTCAGTTCTTAGATGCCAGAAGCCTGAAATCATGGTGCCAGCAGGGCCAGCTCCCTCTGAGACTGGGTGGCAGTCTCCCTTGAATCTTGGGTTCCTGAGGTCGCCCACTCTGCCCAATGCTCCTCGACTCCAGCCTGTCATTGCATGGCCTACCCCATTTGTATCCACCTGTTTTCTCTCCTCACAGAGGCACTGGTCCCTGGTTTAGGGACACCCGAATCCAGAGTGACCTCATCTGAACTTCATTACATCTGCAAATATCCTATTTCCAAGTAAGGTCGCATTCCCAGGTGCTGGGGATCAGGGCCTCAACCTATGTTTTTAGGAACACAGTTCAACCCCCAGCAGGACAAGGAGGGACAAGAGCAGGCAGTCAGGCGGTCAGGCAGTCACGAGGACATTTGCAGCATCTCTCAGGAAAGGATGACGGTAACTCCCACAGTGGAGGTAGCCGCAGAGAAGATCTGGCAGACCAGAAACTCAGGAAGGGAAGTGGATGGGGCATGGATGCGGGGAGAGCCAGGAACAGCAGGGTTGACCTCTGGGATGAGCAGACAGACTTTCATAGAGTTAGGGGCCCGAGGAAGGCGCAGGTGTGTGAGAAGATGAGTCACAGGATCATTTTGGACAGGTTACATTTGAGTTGCCTTTGAGAGATGAGAATGGAAATTAACATTAATGAAATTCATAAAATTAATATCGCAGAGAGACTTGTACCAGAAAAGTAGCAAAAGTATCTGTATTTGTGGGGAGCCTTGTGGTGTTTGAGTTCATGTGCACATTGTGGAATTATCACAAGAGCCACTTGAACCCAGGTCATCTGAGTCCGTGAATGCACACGTTGCCCCACGACTACCACAGTCCTCATTGTGATAGACGAGGGGGTGGCCACTAATCCCATGGCAGTTTAACTTTAAATTAACTAGAAGCAAATAAAATTCAAAATTCAGTTCCATACTAGCACAAGCCCCATGTGGCTGGTGGCTGCCACGTCGACAGCACAGGTGTGGCTACTCCAGTCCTCGAGGGTTCCCCTGAACCACCCCGTCTATACTCCCCCAGCTAGAAACAGGGTAGAGAGCAAAAGAACCTCTATTGGAATCTCTTGCAGGAAATTCAAATAACCAATTTCTAGAAAGCCAACTTTCTCCTTGAATGAAAGTTTACATTCAAAATTAAATATTTTTAGACATTTCCAGGGAGAATGATTTCTATATGAGCTTTCTGGTTCTATGGAGACACAAAGGTTCCATTTAGTCAAGTAATTTCCTCCCCCAAGGAGCCACTGCTACCTAGGCAGCCAGCTGAACAACCCTGGTGAAGCCCTAAGCCCAGGCCCACCTGAGAAAGGATGTTAGGGCAGCCCGTGCATTAGCCACCTGGCTGCCCCTCTCTGATAAGACAGCAGTGCACGCTGTGGCTGGAGGAACCCACCTCCCCCTCTCAATGGGGAGAAAGCATTATGCAAATCCTTTTGAGTGACATCCTCTTTGGACAAACTGCCTAAATTGGCAGAGATGGGAAATATAACAAGAGCACTTACAAAACCATTTCAGCAAATGTAACGATTTCTAGTCTTCCTGCATCGCTCAGACTGGATATCCCAAGTTAATTTCCAAGACATGCATAAAAAGAGGAGAAGGGAAGTGGGGCCGCCTCGGGAAACTGAGGCCTCTCTGAGGCAAGGAGCAGACAATCATCATTTCAAATCCCTTTTCGAACCCCCAGCCGGCTCTGATCTGATGTTTGGCTGCGCCATTTATGGGCTATCATACTAAAATGAGTAGGCTGAGCCCGAGTGCCGGAAGGACCTTTCAAATGGCTGGTCTTCACCCTCCCATTACAGAAGCGGAAATTGAGGCTCACAGAGAACATGAAACCTCACTTCAGTCCTTACCTACACCTGTTTTGGAAACGGAATGAACTCTCTCATTTGTCTGCATGAACTACAACTCTCTGTCTTAAAATTATCCAGCCGGTTGGGCCTTTCCAATATAAATCAAGGATCATTCATTGTTTGAATAATTGGTTCCTGTTTTGGGGTTCAGTGAGTTTAAAAATTCTTTTCTTTGGGGTAAATATGTAAAAACATAGTCGATGACAGGAAACAAATATCATTGTCATCTTTGAAGTCAACAGAACAACCCAGCCGTGTCACCTACCGGGAGGGTGGCTGACCACAAGGGAAGACATGATTCTTCATTTTCTATAAAACCACTTTCCAAAGCTCAGCCCACTGTGCTGGGATGCACTCTCAAGGGAGGATGGATCCCTGCAGGAGCCAGGCAGCGCCCACAGAGAGTGACCAGGCAGGATCTGAGTGGTCCATCAGTGCACTTGCCCTGCCGCTGGTGATTCAGGTATAAACCCTAGGGTTTGGGCTCATGTGGGTTCTATTTACTGATACTGTGTGGGGAAATTTTAAACTTATTTCTCAATTCATTAAAGGCAATAGTAGACCGACTACATGCTAATACATGTAGTAGATCTTTATGCAAAATAACCAACCATGTTTTTCAAATGCCACGGAGGGAGAAGCACTGTGCTGCTTTCTTCTACTTTTGCAGATCTTCTGACTGTCTGACCCAGGAGGCCCGCTGGGCTGTCCTGTGCATCTGTATGCCATCCAGTGTGCCCACCATTGGTCGAAGTCTGATAAGAACTTCTGGCCTCACACAAGTATGCATTATTTCAATAGCCTTGAGCAAATAACTGTGGCTATTCTTCTTTAATAATGCACGAAAGCCTGACTTGGCAGTATCTTCACAGTTACCTACAATGTGGAATCTACACCCATTTTACTCTCTTACATTAAAACCCCTTTGTCTCTTGTGCTCGGCGAGCCCCTCAGTGGTGCGTGATTTTGGCACGTACTGGGTTGGTCTTTAGGAAGTTGTTGGCTCACTGAGTCATGCAGTGCTTTGATTTCGATGTGGTTTATCTCCCGAAATTTCATGTGTGAGCAGCTTAGGCCCCATTGTGGTGACAGAGGTGTGGCACCTTTAAGAGGTGGCCCAGCGGGAGATCAAGAGGGCTTACCATAGGCCCCTGGGTGTCACGAAAGCCTAGGTCTGGCCACTGGCTCTCTCCCACTTCCTGTCTGGCCATGTAACGGCTCGTCCTCCCACCCACGCCCCTCCAATTACCACCTACCATGTCATGACACAGCCCAGAGGGCCCTCACCAGAGCTGAGCCCTGCCAGCACCATGGCCTTGAACCTCCAAAACTGAGCCAAATGAGCCTCGTTTTCTTCATAAGAAGCCTGCTTCAGGTATTCCACCCTTAGCAACACAAAACGAACACAAGCAGAGTCCAAATGTTGACACGTTTCACTCCACCAAAACTCAAAATCCATTCACATCTCCACGGAGGCCTTCCAAAAAAATCCGGTTCCTGGGAAGCTGTCACTCTTAATGGCAGACACAAGTTTTGTAAAATTCTGATCTTTGCTGAAGGCTTTAATTTGATCATTGGGTTTAGAGGCTGCCCACCGTTTTCTGGTAGCGGCAGGCTCTTGGTTCATTATGAAGTGCTGCACATCAGATTTCCACACCGAACCGTCACAGTCCGTCAGTTCTTTCAAGTAAAGTGGTGTTCTGTGTGGAAAGTGGCGGGTTCATCTGGCACCTCAGACAATCACACCCACGCTTTTCTTTGAGATAAACCTTCTGCTGGGATGGCAGCAGCGGTGCTGTCTGCAGCTCCCTCCGGGTCTCGGAGAACACTGAACTGTGTACGGTGCTGCAGCTGAATGCCATGAATAATTCTTACCCCTGTATCAGCTGTCAGGGATTCCGGTAGTTAAGCCAGTTCACCCATTACACGCAGGTAGTTCTCTTTTTTTCTTTAATGTTTTTCCTGCAAGCAGTGGTGATAACCCCTTGGAGCTCGGTGCCACTGACTTTGCCATTGCTGGTGGGAGCAATTTGACCTGCCTTTGCTCTGTAAGTGTGTCACAGGAAAATAGGCAAATAACGCCTTAGTGCGACTACGAAAGCAATTTGGCCTTGCGGACTCTCTGATGGGCTTGTGCGGACCCCCAAGGCAGCCACACTTTGAAAACTGATGCTCCACAGATCTATTGATATGCACATGATGTTTATTACCGCAGCTTTGTGGTTTTGGTACTCATGAAAAACTGGAGCCAATCTAAATGACCATCACCAAGAGAAGGGCTAAGTACATTGTTCCCTATTCATACAGTGTGGAAAATGAATGACCTACAACTATAGGTCACACACCCCAAAAAACTTAAAAAAATAAACAAAAATCCTCCAATAAAAATATAAGTTATGGAGTAATGCTTATTCCCAACCATTATTTAAAATCCCCAAACCTACATAGTATTATGTATATATACACATCTGTCCATTTGTGCTGCTGTGACAGAATACCTGAGACTGGGTAACCTACAATATAGGAAACAGATTTATTTCTCATAGTTCTGGGGCCAGGGAAATCCAAAGTCAAAGGCCTGGCATCTAGCAAGGGCCTTTTCACTGTGTTGTCTTGTGGTGGAAGGAGGAAGGGCAAGAGTGTAGGGTCAAGAGGGGCCAAACTCACTTTCGAACCAATCAGGAGCCCACTCTCTATACTGACCATAATCTATTCATAGGGCAGAGCCCTGCTGACCTAAGCTCTTCTTAAAGGACCTGCCTCTGTAAATTGGAGAGAAGGTCCAAGCACATAGCGCCACTCTGCGGAAGGCATTTGAACATAGCAACACACACACACACACACACACACAAGTTTTAAGCATGTGTGCTAAAATGCTAAATGCAATTTAGGATGAGGCTTACTTCTGAGGAGAGAAGGGGATGTGTGAGGGCAGGGTACACGTGGAGCTTCAGTTTATCTGTAGCAGTTGATTGACACTAAAGCACACGAGGCAAAATGTCAAGATTCGATAGGATTGGGTGAGGAGTCCCGGGCCCTTCTCGGTTTCTTTCTCCTTAAAGCATTAGGTTATCAAAAAAAAAATATCAGGAACTGTAAATTGGAAAAAGTTTATTGAAAATGTTTAATTTTTTAAAAACAGCCTTTTCTTTTCACTTTAATGGTCAGAATCTTAGTGCTAAATTGAATATTTAATTTTGGTCACTCAACCTAAGTAGTAACTTTAAATTTTGATGTAAAACCATGTCAATTTCAAGGAAAATATACAGAATTCCAAAAGACCCTTTGTATCATTCATCAGCTGTTTATTTCCCTGTCCAGTTGTCTCACCCTAGTTATCCTGGGTGCCCTCCTCTGTCTCCCCTCCTCTGTCTCTCACACACATACTTCTGTGTGCCCCTGGTTTTGGCAGACACAGCAGGACTTCCGCTTTCTATTTCCTCAGTCTTATGGAAGGTGTATTTTGTGGGTGAGTAGGGGAGGTGGTTGAGATGTAAATTATAAGTAAGTAATTCTCAACGTAAATCATTTTGTAAATGTGAAGTGCCAAGTTCTACTCTTTTATTCATTGTTATAAATAATGTCTCAATATAAGGGAAGATAGGAAAACAAACCCAGTTAAATCCCATTGCCATTGACAATTGTTGTTTTACATATTACATATAAGTACATTTGTGCCCACCCTGAATAGACACGCTGACTTCTTAGTTTGTTGATTAACAGAGCAGTATTTTTTTAAGGTTTTAAATGTCCTTGCCATTGGTTATAAGACATTAGAAATCGTTTGGTAACTTTGCTTGTACTTGTAATCATGAATTTGGATGCAGCAAACAAGAAATCACTGTTATCAAAACCAAAGGCAGGAGTATTTTTATTTTTGGTTGTTTCTAATTCTAGATGTGTATGGCTTCCGGTAGTTTCTATGGGATTCTGATAAGTATATTCCCCACTAATTAATGCCACTTTTTATTTTTAAGGTCAACATTGTTAACGGCTTCTAACATGAAAAAGATGATCTTCCCAGTCAAAGACAGGGCTTGGAAGTCTGTTGCTTAGTAAATGAAGCTGGTATCTTGACTGTATTTAGAGACGGGATGGCAGTTGTGAGTTCTCTAGTGCCCTGTCAATGTTTGGTTTGCAGAAAATAAAATAGTAAGTAGATGTGGCCTTTTAGAGTCTCCAGGTACTGCCAGGGAGTCGTAGAAGAGGCTTTTATGTCTAATTAGAATAGAGCAAACTGTGAGTCTCAGGAATCAAGCACATGGCCCTGGCCTGCAGGCGCGTCCACGCCACTTTCTTCTTATGACATGAAAACGCGGTCACGTACCTGCCACCGCTGTGAGTTCTACCACGTCCTCCTGCCACTGCAGGACCGTTCACTTAGTGATGCTCTTTTGATCAATTTCCTTTGTAATTAAGTCACTTTAAAAAAAAGACTTTGCTTTTTGTGGATAAAAATTAATGTGGTTAGAAACCAACTTCACTTACAATAAGTAGACAGTAGTTGTAAAAAAACATATAATGACGACCAAACCATGTTAAGTTCTTCTGTATTCTCAGGCCTCACAAAAATCTCAGCCCAGGATCTGAATCTGAGTCTCTGTCTCTCCCTGTTACAGGGGAGATTAGCCATCAGTTTGTTACAAGGGAGAGTCACAGACAGACAGGCACCAGAGATGCGTTGGCTCTGATGCCCACCTTCTTGCAATGGTTTCAGAAAGGCTGAGAGATGGATGGAAAGGTAAGAGGGCCATTGGGTGTCTACCGTAGACCACGGGCAGCTGTGCGGTGGACAGCGATCTTTAATGTTGCATCAGAGGAGCCCCAAGAGTATCCACAGACCTTATACGATCACTGGGTGGCTGGTGCCGCGCAGCTTGGAACAGAAAGGACCACAGGTAAAGGACAGGCACCTGCCCCCCAAATGCAGTGACTGCTAGCGGGTGAGAGAAGCCCGTGGGCTGGGCCGCGCCTGCTCTGAAACCATAAGCTCTGTCGGCTCACTGGGCGGCTGTCCCCCTGGTCCTTTTGGTTTTCAGGGAGAGCGTCACCAACCTCTAGGGCCATCCAAAGAAGACCGGTGGTTAAGTGCCTGAAGCCGAGGAGGGAGACCAGGGCCCTTTCCTAATTTGGTGAGGTCAAATTAGGCTCTTGTTAAGGGAGCCTCCATCCCTGATGAGCACACCCCTCAGGTGGGAGGACTGACTTGGGGGCTCTGAGCTGCTGAGGCCAGCTGGGGAAGTGGGCGAGGCGACTCCTGAGGACTCGGGTGCTCCTGTGTTCAGACCCAGGCCTTCTCTACCGGAACCTGAGACTTGGTGGGTTCCTTCTCCATGTGAGTGTGTCATGAGACTCTCCTCCAGGGCCGGCTGATTGATTCTAGTCTGCAAGGCAATTTTATTTGCCCCATGAAGTCTTTTAATTTTTTCCCCCACTGTTTAAAAATAGGGAGATCACATTAAAAATTCTATGCTTCTAACGGCTTTCTGAAAATTGCAAGTTCTGGCCACATGGAGCCCACATTCCCACAGGTCAACAGTTAGATAGGGTTTGAGTTACCCAGAGTGCCACAGCCTGCGCCACTCCCTGTTGCCCTCCTCATGCTGAGGCTGAGGACGTTGAGAAGCCAGAATTCTGACGCCTGGCCGGGGGTGTTCATTTCCACTCCCTTCACGGTATCAGCAGACCTTTCAATTATGTGCTGATTAGGTTCTCTGATAGCTATGATTTCTATGATTCTTAAGGAAAAAAATTAAAAATATTCTACATTCTTGAAATACCCATGAAAGTAGTGTACGCCTACTGTAAGCAAATGTTAAATTTACAGGACGCATCCAGACTCAGTGGCAAAAGGCTCAGGAGGACAGATTGGGTTTGTGGTCCCTCTGTACCTTACTATGTCAGGTGACCTCAGTGTGAGCTGTCTGCACAGAGGGTCCAGGACAGTACCTGTCTTACAGATGCAATGGGGAGGCAAGAAAGGAGCAGAGTGAGCCACGCCTTCTGCGCTCTTTCTGAATGTGAGCTGTCTATCACATCTTTCCCTTCAAGGGATGATCGGTATTAACAAATCAAATTAGCAAATCTGTTTCTTCTAGGTATTTCTCTACAGATTTAGGAATGTGGCTCTGTGTAAAGGAACCGAGATCTCACTGCGTGCTTGCTCTGCACCTCGCCTCTACGGTCTTTCCTGGCCGTGGACACGCATCACCACAGGCTGCAGAGGTGCCCGTGCTGTGGGACTGGAGTATCATTATGATTCGTTCCATATTAATGGATATTTATGCTATTTCAGCTTCTCGCTACTACAGACCCAACTGCAGCCAGTGTTTTTGTGTCTCATCTTTGTACAGCTGTTGAGTTCTTTAGTGTGAATCCTCAGATGTGCAATTGCCGGTCATGATTCCTTAAAGATGCCTTTGATTCTGAGCCTTGATGCTGGAGGATCAAAGGGGTTTATTCTCATTTTCCTTTTTTTATTTCCATCATTTTCTCCTTCCAGTTGTTCAACAATATGTCTACTAATATGTCATTAATGGATTGATCAGTGAACCTGGCATGAATGAATATCCAGAGAAGATCATGGGAGTAGAAAAATCTATGTTTGCTCTGTTGATTGAGAAATGACACCATCTCTCATATGGTACATCCTGGCTTGGATTTGTTGTATAAAGCTCTTGTGTTTGACAAACATCATCTAAGCTGCTGGGTCAGGTTCTGGGAGACTGACAAGCTTAGTAGCTTGCCTGGGACCCAGGCTAGTGGGGGAGTCTTCCTTCACAGAGCTGGACTTGGCTCTGCAGTGATGTCTGCATCTACCTGAGCTGTGGTGGCTCTTGATTCTAATGATCAGGGTGTCTGAAAGAACAGGAAATAGAGGCACAGAATGCCATGAAATGGAACAACTTATTTTCTGATAAGTAGTTGGCATTTGAAATACGAAGACCAGCCACAGATAGGCCCCCATACCAGATGAGTGGGACTCGCGCACCTGTGGCAGGGTTTGTTGTGAGTCCAGACATTCCTACACGTGTCTGACCCCACAGTCTCCCATCAAACTCAAGTTCAGGTTCTAAGCAGCCAGAAAAAAAATTTTAAAGAAAGGTGCTGAAGTCACCTGATGATATGTTATGTGTCCTACCTTAGGGTCTCGTTAGGTAGTCGGTTTTGTTCCGTTCCGGCTCCTGTGGAATGGAGCTGTGGGAGCCGAGCTTGGTTCTCAGGCCTGCATGGCAGTGCACCGATTCCTTCAGAGTGGGAGAATGTTGCTAAACATCTGAGAAAAGTAGTTTATAGGCTTTCCCCTGTGGCCTGAAAGTATTTACGTATGCAATAAAATATTTGCCTCTAACACACTGACAGGCTCTGAATCTGTCATTTTTAGACAGGCAGAATTTTCCTGAAATTGAAACACAAAGTGTGTCTTCTCTGTCCACATCAATTCTTGCCTCCTTTCTCTTCAGAACTCACAGTGTTTTGTTGTTGTTGTTGTTACAGAAAAGGGACTATATAGTGGTTTAAGGGGGCCTGGGACAGAGCTTCTCAGGGTCTCATAACCAAAGATCACCCAAGGACCTTGAGAAAATGCAGATTCTATATCAGTAGGCTGGGGAGGGGCCCTGGGTCTGTGTTTCCAAGAAGCTCCCAGATAACACTGGAGCCCCCATCAGTCCACACACGGAGCCGGGAGGTGCAACAGGCCTGAGCTGTGGGCGTTTAGTGCTTGCTTGTTCCGGCTCATTGGCTTTAGCATGCTTAAGGATGTGTTAGGCAGCATTCACGAGGTCTAGTGTGGAACTTGGCACTCAGAAGCCAATAGTGCCAAAGCTCGGTCCTAGCAGCATTTCCCCCCACCCCTTTTTTGTTCTTTTTAGTCATGCATGATGGTAGAGTGCATTGTGACATATCGCACATACATGGAGTATAACTTCCCATTCTTGTAGGTGTGCATGATGTGGAACTATACTTTGCATATTGATATATGAACATAGGAAAGTGATGTCTGCTTCATTCTATTGTCTTTCCCATTCCCATTCCCCCTCCTTTCCCCCCATTCTCCCCCACCCTGCCTAATGTGAGTCAGCATCCACATAACAAAGAAAACATTCAGCCTTTGGTTTTCCGGGATTGGCTTATTTCACATAGCATGAAAGCCTCCAGTTTCATCTATTTACAGCAAATGCCATAATTTCATTCTTCTTTATGGTGAGTAATATTCCATTGTGTATATATACCACATTTTCTTTATCTATTCATCTGTTGAAGGACACCTAGGATGGTTCCATAGTTTAGCTATTGGGAACTGAGCTGCCTAGCAGCATTTGGTAAGACTTGGGTGGGGATGGGCAAGCTGGTGCATCACCAACAGGTCCCAGGCACCATTTAGAAGAAAGAGTGAGTAAGTCACTATTCTAAAGTGCATCGCATTGCCGTGGGGTTTTTCATGTCGAGATTTCAAGGCCCTGGTCTGGGTCCTCCTTCCTAGGCACCCTCCTGGGTGCTCTGTTCCCCCAAGAACCGTCTTGATGAAGATTACCAGCCCTGAAAAGTGGCATAAGCCAAGTGTCACATGAGCACTGCAGGAATGGAGCATCCTGGCTTAGCCATCTGCTTCTCCAGGAGAATGCTTATTACTGGTTTGGGCAGGCCGTGCAGACAGGACGCCATGAGGAGTCAAGTCAACCCCATGTGGCTGCAAGAAGACATCCTGGTAGCATGCAGCACCTGGAGGATACAGAGAGGGTCTCTGGAACTAGCTGGGGCATCTGAACACTTGGATCTGGTGGTCGGGGTGGGAGTCTAACTTCTCATTCATTCCATAAACCTGTAGGAAAGCAGCAACGCCACTGAGAATCGCTGTAGGGTTTGACGGTTGGAAAGGGAAAATGCCTGGTCGCGTGTTTGTGCATGAATCTCACCTATTTATTAAATATGCTCAGTTTTACAGGATACAGATACACCCCCAAATCTGTCCTTTTATTTTCTTCCAAGTAATTATTTATGATCTCTATTGCCACA
This sequence comes from Callospermophilus lateralis, assembly GCF_048772815.1. Taxonomy (NCBI): domain Eukaryota; kingdom Metazoa; phylum Chordata; class Mammalia; order Rodentia; family Sciuridae; genus Callospermophilus; species Callospermophilus lateralis. The sequence goes on from NC_135307.1 coordinate 195,384,735, forward strand.
CGGTCACCTTTCCCCCCTCCATCCTGTGCATTCAGGGGTCCCATTGTGCCTTTGTTGTAGACACTGTTTCCATGTGTGTGTTTGTGGGTGAGGCTGTAGATCTTGTGCGTGTAATTCCAAATGGCCATATGGCCATCCATCACGTCAGTGCTCCGAGGTTTGTTTATCCAGTGGTATAAATCTTACGGCTATCACGAAAGACTGAGAGCCCTTTCCAAGTGCAGGGAATATCCATATTTCCTTCCTCCTTTGTGACTCAGAGTATCCCAGACATTTCTAGCATCTTGCCAAAGAATAAACAGCACTCACACTTTTCAGGCATCTTACAGAACTAAAGGTCTCAGATGTAGCGTTTAGGATAATAAATGGAATATGAAATAATAAACATAAAACAAACATGTGGTTCTTGTTTTAAGTGGGAGGATTTTAGTTGGCCCAGTTTTAGAGCCAGAAGTCGGGGTGATTAAGAAGCAAAGAGCTGCCAGCACAGACATGAATTATGGAGGAGCAGGGAGCACTGGTGTGGGAGAGAGCCAATTTGCTTGCACAAAAATTTAAAAATGTATGTGAGACTCCCTGAAGCCAACTAGCTCAGTAACAGAAGCCCTGCAGCCGCCGTCAGTCTCAGTGGGCAGGAGGAGAGCAGCCTGGAGCCGACTTGGGCCTGGGCCGTGGAGGCTGCTGGCTCTGGGCTTTGGGAAGCCCTTGGGAGAGTGGAAGGAGGACCTGTGGTGCAGGCTCCACTACCTGTACTGGCCCCTCTGCCTCTCTGGTGCAGAGGGAGCACTGCATGCCTGGGGTTCTGCCAGGATGCCAGGAGCCCATCTACCCAAGGACCCTGTTCTGCTACTACACTGTAGTAAGCCAGCTCTCCCTGAGCTCGCCTGGCAGGCTTCTGCACCTGCAGCCAGAGGGCCTTGAGAATCAGACGCCCCATAGAAGAGGTCCTCTGCCTGGTGGCTCCTCCAGGAGGGGGGTCCTCCTGGAGGTGGCTCCTGCGCTTCCTGCTCCCTTTGCGGCACCCCGACTTCCCCTGGTCTGCTATCCCTCTTTCCCCACAATCTTCAGCCTTCCATGGTAAGATCACTGCTGATCCTGTAGTGAGGAGGGCTGCAGGACCAAGGCAACTGAGGCCTTATAAACAAAGAGAAGACACACACACACACACACACACACACACACACACACACACACTCTGCCCTCCTCATTTTATTAGTAAGGGCATACCTTACTTGTTAATGGACTTTATTTTTTGCAGCAGTTTCAGATGGACAGAAAATAGAAACACGCGGCGAGCTCCCGTGCCCACCCCGAGGGGGGTTGCTGGATGGTCTGGGATGATGTTTAGTTTGGTAAGAAAATGCTACACTTCTGAAGTGGCCATCCCATTGTGCATTTCTGCCAGCAATGAATGAGAGTTCTTGGTGCTCTTTAGGTGTAAGACTAATGAAGACTTCTTGTAATATTTTAGATGATACTGAGGATTTATTTTTCTTAAGATAATTTTAGCCATTTAAATCACTTTGCTTTTCCCTATAGATTTTGGGGAAACTTTTTGATATTTCTAAAACAGTTTTGCTGGTCTTTTGTTTGGGTTTGCATCAATTTGGGAAGGATTTTCACCTTGGCAATATCAAGTCTCAAAAGCACAGTTTATCTCTTAATTAAACTGGGTCTCCTTTGATTTCTTTCATTAATGTTTTGTAGTTTTCAGTAAATAGATCCTGTACATATTTTAGATTTATAAATAGTATTATTTTTAAAATTTGGACTTACAATTATCCATGCCTGGTTTATAGACTATGATTGACTTATATATGTCAACTCTATATCTTGTGACATTATTAGCATTTAATTTCAAATATTGAGTCAGCCTGACATTTTCAGGATAAACCTCATTCTGTCATGATATTCTATATTTTTTACATATTGCTGAACACTGTTGGCTAATATTTTTGTTGAGGGTTTTTGAGCCCAGAGTTATGAGAATTCTGTAGTTTTCTTCCACTTCCAAAACAATCTAGTCTGTTATTTGGATAACATTAGTCCCATAAATAAGTTGGGAAGTTTTCTTTCCCTTTATAGTTTCTGGAAGGGATTGTGTTGAATTAATATGACTTCTTCCTCCAGATTTTGCTATAATTTGCTCTTGAAACCATCTGAGCTTGGAGGTTTTGATTCTTGGAAGATTTTGAACTGTAAATTCCATTTCCTTAATATATATAGGACCATGCAGGTTCTTTCTTTCTTCCTTTTTTTAAAAAAGGGGAGGAGGCCTCCCTGTGTGCTTCCTTGTAATAAACAGCTGTACACATTTTCAGTTAGCTTTCAGACATTTTCTACTTAAAATATTCAGATGGAATTATTTCATTTTCATCCTTCTCTACATTTACCCTGCTTTTCCTCTTACTGGATTCCTAAGTTATTTATTTTCAATCCTTCTAAGGAACACATTCAAGGGCCAGGCATACTGGCACATGCCTGTAAACCCAGTGGTTCAGGAGGCTGAGACAGGAGGATCACAAGTTTGAGGCCAGCCTCAGCAATTTAGCAAGACTCTCTCTGAAAGTTAAAAAAAAAAAAAAAATGGGGGGATGTGGTTCAGTGCCAAAGCATTCCTGGGTTCATTACACAGTATGAAGAAGAAGAAGGAGGAGGAGGAGGAGGAGGAGGAGGAGGAGGAGGAGGAGGAGCAGCAGCAGCAGCAGAAGGCTCCATCTTTCAGGGAGCTGACCTCCTGGTGAGGAGATACAGGTAATAAACACACCCATGTGACATGGATTCCACTTGTGGAAAAGAGCAAGGATTCGCGGGATGGTGACGAGGTTTCCCAGGTGACATTCACAGAGACGTTACTTGGTCAATAATCAAATAGGAAACTGTTTTCTGTGTTGGGTGATTACATAACATGGAAAAGTGTGGGTGGCTCCGCTCATTTCGCTGAAGTTGTTGATAGCTGACCTGGCCTGGCTCGTGCTGTCTCTCATTGTCTAATACTGTGTGAACTGTGGGGAGACAGCCCTGCTTTCTTTCGGGAGGTTGATGACTTCTGCCCTGCTTCCCTCCCTCTCCTTCCCTGGCTCCCTCTCCCTCGCCCTCTCCCCCTCCCCCTCTTCCCCGTCACCTTTTCTGGAGGGTTGTCACTTTATCCATCATGGCAAAGACCCAGATCCCTCCTTGGTGACTTCATTGTCTGTCTGTTTCCGTTGCACTGACGTCTGCTCTTACCTTTTTTATTCCTTCTTTCTGTTATTTGAGATTGATTTGCTTTATTTAAATTTTCTTAAGATAAAGGTTTACATTACTGATCCAAGAGCTTGGGAAGGCAGGCTCCTCAGGGGCATGATGGAGGGGGGCTGGGGTTCTTACTCACTCCAGCAGGAAGGCAGGGACCACATATGGACCCTCCGCCTGTGGATGGTGGTGGCGGCTCCTCCAAGTGTCCTCTTTCCCTAAACTTTAAGTGTCCGCTATGGACACATCCCAACAGGGTTGAGAGGCATCTCCCTTCCTCATGACATGTGGGCCGCTGTAGGAACTGAAGCTCATAAGCAGCTTGCCTGTGTTTGTTCAGGTGAAGAAACTGATTTCAACCTCATAAGAACTCAAGAATTTTTTTTTCAAGTCAGTGCATGAATTTGTCCTACACATGTTTATTCAGCACCTAGAGTGATGCTCAGTCCCCGGGGTCACAGTCCCGGAGATCCAGGTGATTGGTATCCTCCAAGCTGTAAGTGCGCTGCAGGAGACAGTGGAAAACTTGTAATTATGTTAACAGCTTTGATTGGTGTTGCCCAGGACCTGGGCCTGCAACATATATCCAGTCTTCTGCTTCCTGGGTTTGCTTTGCTGGTTGTGGATTTGCTCCTTCCTTTTCAACATCAGGATCAATGATCAATGGTGTGAATGATAACACATCCTACTTCCCTGAGAGGGAGTTTGACATCAGTGGGACAGAGTCACGCTTCGGTGGCTGTGGCCAGTTGTGGAGCAGGCCTTCCTCCTCTCAGCTCTGTGAAGGTTTCCTGCTTTGATTTTGATGGGGAACTTGATTCTGGGGTCCTGGGAGACTTTTCACTATTCACATTTCAGAGGTCACAGGCCCTGGGTCTGAGCCTTACTTTTTACTGGCACTGGAATGATAGGGACAGTGCGGAAGTTGGAGGAGCTGATATGAAGTGGTGATCCAAAGCAGAGCCGCATGCAGTGAGAAGACAGGGCTGGTGAGGTCTTTGCAGGTTGCTTTTCTAAAGAATAGCAACAAGATGGCATCTGAAGTTTCTGACATACAGATTCTGGAACTTATTTTAAGCCAAATACTCTTTCTAGAAGATGGGATTGTTTTAATAACAGAAAAGTATGATTTATTTTGCAAAATCGTTTTCAAAAATTTGGGAAAATTCCAAGAAATAAGAAGGTGAAAACAGGAAGCATCTTCAATGCTATCAATTAGAGATGAGTAACATAATGTTTTAGTTTGTCTTTTTTTTCAGTATTTTTCTTTTCATTGAACCTATTGGTATATGTATGTGTACATACATACACTTTGGGTTATATGTATGTATTTGTGATTTTTATATAAAATAACAAATGCATATTCACATGTACTTACATTTTCATGTTTATGATAGTATAAAAGGTTTATATATACATATTCACACTTAAACATTTACAGATACAGTGTAAATATTACAGTAAATACTATAAATACAGTGTAGTCAGCTTTTTGTTGCTATGACCCAAATACCTGATAAGAATGACTTGGAAGAAGAAAGATTTATTTCTGCTTATGGTTTCAGAGAATTCCATCTATGGTCACCTGCTCCATTGCTCTGGGCCCCAGGTGAGGCATAACATCATGGTGGAGTTGTGTGGTCGAGGAAAGCAGCTCAGTTCTTGACAGCCAGGAAGGAGGGAGGGGGAAATGGAGGGAAGGAGGGAGGAAGAGAGAGAGAGAGGAGACAAGGATAAGACACAGTCCCAAGGGCATGCCCCCAGGAGCCTAAATCCTCATTCATGCCCCACAGCCGACATTTCTACCACTTCACATCAACCTGTTCAGCTATCAGTGGATTAATCACTAATGTGGCCAGAACCCTCATGGTCTGCTGGCTTCCCCAGGTCTCCTCCTCTGGGCATTGCTGCGTGGGGGACCACACCTTCAGCACAGGAGCCCTTGGGGACAGCCCAGATCCACAGCAGACTCTGGGTGTGCTTTGTCATATGTGTATGTTTATGATTTTCATTCTTAAAAAGGAATTTGATTACAAACAGTTTTCTCCTATGGCATCTTGTGCAGTACCTATTGATAGACGATGTGCTCTAAGATGTTTGATCCGTCTTTTATTGTTGAACATCTACATTTTGTTGCCACATTTTGCTATTTTTATAATACATGTTTCAATGAACATGTTTGAGCTAAATCTGGCTCCCAATTCGGCAATATTCATTCTGTATAAATTCAGGAAACAAGACTCCCTGGGTCAAATGACACACAGAGTTTAAGGGCTGAAATTTAGTCCTTCACCAGCGACATGTAAGAGGGCTCTGAGTGCTGTTCCTCTGTGATCATTAATTAGGGGCTGAACATTGCGATACGTTGTGAACACTATTTTTTAATCAATTGCTTGTTCCTTCCCCTTTCCATTTTTCTATCAGTGCTTCTAATTTTTCTTCTTGATTATGAATTCCTCATTCTGTGTTCAGAATATGTGCCTGTGATGTGTATTTCAAAATGTTTTTCTGATTTATCATTTCCTTTTTAATTTTGTCTATAGTTTCTTGCTATCCACTTAAAATGTAATCTAATCTGTCAGTTTTGTCCTTTAAACCTCATTTGCAATCATGATTAGAAAGCTCTTTTAACTTTACGGCTATTTGAATATTCATCTTTCTTGTCTGGTCTGGTGTTTCCTTAGTACTGCACTCGCTCTGGTGTATTCCCCAAGGCCGTCCAGCAGACTCCACTCTCATGCAGGTTTGTAGCTGCCCTTAACTAATAACAACAACTTTAAAAACATCTTTCTAGGTCCATCAGTTTTCAGATGTTAATAGCTGATTTGGACCAGAAAAACACTCCAATTTTATTTCCTTGTTTTTCAAACCTCATTACTGGAATGAAGTGGCTTCCGCATTGATTGGATTAGTGGAGAAACAGGACACTCAAGATGCTCAGATTACCAGGGTCTTTTTAAAATTTAAAACAACTGAAATGTTGCTTGTCTTTAAGGCCCAGTCTCAGGGTCTGCTTTGGCTGTGGCTGGCTCCTCTGGCTGCTGTGCTACTGGAATTGCCAGGACAGAGTTCTTCTCTTCACCTTTTTTGTCTGTACCAAGCCTGTTCCTCGGCTCACACCGCTGATGGGAGCCAGGGATTGTGGAGAATTGTCACTATCATCCACGGCCACGCCACGTGCTGGAAAGCAGTGGCCACATGCCCTGATTCACCCAGGACAGCGTAAGGCTCTGCTGCAGAACAGTCCCTAAATCAGGCTCGGAGACCCATGCGATTCTCCCAAGTAACTTGAGCTAGAATTGAGGAACCAAGCCACAGTGATAGGGAATCACTCAATAATTGTCCTAAGCTGACAATTTGATCGCTTGTTGCCACAAACTGTGCTGAGAAGGTTTCATAAGCCAGGATTCCTGGGCTGTGTGAAAGAGTTGAGAACCACTGAAGATCAGCTTGGAAACACTCCACCAGGCACGTGAGGTTGCCTCTGGGCAAAGACCTCAGGGTGTGTTTCCAGTTCAAAATCTTACTCTTCCTGTAGGTAGTTTTAAAAAGTAAATATCCAAGGTTTCCCTGTCTCTCCTGCTCTCTCTCAGTGAGGCCTTTCTTGACAACCACATAAAAGCCTCCCTCCCTCTCCCTGGGGACCTCTAGCCCTTTTGTTCTTTCTTTAACTAATTATCCTATTCATTGTCTAAGCGCCCCCCCCCCCCTCAATTACCAGCTACTTGCAGACAGATTTTTTTTTTACCTACACCTAAGGGAATCAGGTGCACAGTAACTGTTGGTGCATAAATGACACAATTATTTTTAAGGGGTTACTTGAAAAAAATAAAATAAAATGATATAAACCAAAGTGAAATGTTTTCAAATGAAAGCAGTTCTCCAAAAAGTATTCTTAAAAAAAAAAAAAAACTGTAAAATAATATTACTGTTGAGCCTTGCTTCAAAATCTTTCCTTGGCTTGGTAGAAAGCCGTGTTCTCAAGAGCAAGGCAGGAAAAACCTCCTACCCTGTGATCTTGAGACATCGTCGCCAGAAATACTGAATACAACACTATCACAAAGATCCACATGTACTAGCAAAGGTTCACTTTGATCTCATTAACCACAAGTGTCCTTTCCAGAAGAGCGAGGATTTTTAAAGCACATAATCTAGGATCTGACTTACTAAGGAATTCTTGGCAAAATAGTGCCCCGAGCTGGGTTCCAGAGGACTTTGGGAATTACTCAGTTGAGACAACAAGTCACAGGCAGGAGGAACTAGTTTTTCTTTGTTGATGCTCCTTCTCCTGAACTGGCCATTTCAAATGCCTTAAGGTCAAGTTCAACAGCAAGAGAACTGTCCAGGAGTGCTGAGGACCTGCACATCTCCATCTCTTCCTCCTCCCTTCCTTTTGCCTCCCTGATGTGCAGTGAGGACTGCCTTTAGCAGTGTAAGAGTCAGACTTCTGAGGGTCCCGTCAGCCAGGGCATGGTTAGCTCCTGGATCAAGATGTAGGCCTGCCATTGACATCAGCTTAGAGAGTAAAATTCAACACAGGGTTGGCAAGGGGAGGGACATTTTGATGTTTTGATGGACCTTGAAACCAATAGAGGGGTGTTCAATATCAGCAAGGTGGGGGTATAAGGAGGACACACCAACCAGGTGATTATCCTGCTGAAGCCCCTCTGTAGGAGGAGCTGGTACCAGCCAGTGCTCTCTGTGTGCCTATGTGACATGTCACCCGTCACCCCGTGAAGACACCAGGACTTCGTTACAACTTTTGTATCTGGGCCAAGGGCACCTCCTACCAAAATAATTCATTATTCTACATTGATCTTGATATGACTGAATTCTTCAAGTTTTTTGTTTTAGGCAAAATTTAATAGATTTACCTAGACCCTAAAATTTGTATTATTTTCTGATGTGATTTAAAAAATAAAAAAAAAATGTTTTCAACTTAGAGTTTCTTTTTTTGTTTCATCTGACTTTTAAACATCTCAAACTTTACACTTATGATATTGAAAAGAAATCGGAACACGTGTGTGCCCCCTGGAAGGGTGGTGAGCCCTTGGCACTGTGCCTCGAGGAGAAATTGGCCCTGGAGGGAAGCATTACTGTCACAGTTTAGTGATAAGAAAAACAAAGCCCAGAGAGGTGGAGTGGCTTGAGAGAGGTGGAGGCGGGTTCTCACTGGTGCGGTCTGCCTCCAGTGCCTCCGGTCTTCACTGTCCTCAGTGAGACTTCAGAGTGTCCAGGGCCTCAGTGCTGCCCAGGTGAGTACCCAAGGGGAAAGGCCCACCTGAGTCAGTTGGTCTCAGTGGGGCCGAGACATCGCCTGTCTGTGGAATGAGCTCCCGGGTGAGGCTGATGGGCCACAGACCACACTGCTCAGCTGTCCTCCGCCCCAGATGCCTACCATTGGGTTTCCAAATATCTCCAGCCTTTCAGTCCTTTTAAGTCACTGGCCACTTTGTACCCTGAGTAACTATGATCATTAATATCTATATTTCCCTAAGTCCCCTTGATTTTTTTCAGCATGGCTGTCACATTAATGTTTCATTAAGTTATGGTTTTTGTTGCATTTTTCATTACCCCATGACGGATGGCGGCTCTTTTCAACCAGGAGAGGAGGAGGGAGGAAAAAAAAAAAAGAACTCCATAAGTGATTTGAAAATGAGCTGAAGACTGTCTTTTGATCATTATCAAAGACACTGTAAATAATAAATGAAGTGCAAAAGCCACAAGTTCTCGGTCCCCTATGGTGATGACGACCTGAGCTGAGCTTCCTCGGCCAGACGAGTAGCAGGTGCTAATGAAACCCTCTCCCTGGCGCTGCAGCCTTGGGATGATGAAGCTCACGCAGCTCACAGCCTCGCCATTGCTGCAGAAGACCAAGAGCAGCCCTTCTCCTGCCCGGGGCTGAGTTCCACCTCGGAGGAGGGCTGCGGCCAGCACCACTGCCAGGATGCAGCTGGTGGACGCACGTGACCTGCCCTTCATCCTGGAGCTTCAGGGACAGGAAGGGTAGCTCGCCCATGAGCGGTCCACACCCCTGAGGAGTCCTTGGGCAAACAGCTCCTTTGGCATGGTCCTGGGGTGACTTGGCCTCTGTTATGAAAATACGAGAAGCCACTGGCACTGCCCATTGCTGGCCATGGCTTGGCATCCTCTGCCTCACCTGGGGGGTCCACCTGCTCCTTGCCCTTTGCGTTGCTACAGTTTTTGTATGAAAATAAATTATGTTTTAGTTCCGTACTTCTATGTCTCTGTTTACCAGTGGTTGTAAACTGGTTTCCCTCTTGCTTCTGGACAACAGAAGTAGCTTTTTTGTTTGTTAACTTTGGCAAGATGTATGTAAGAATCACCATTATAATGTACACATCAATCACTCATTAAGTATGTTCACACAGTTATGGCTGTGCAGTCATTACCACTGTCTACCTCCAAAGCTCCATCCATTTTCCCAGAGTGAAACTCTGCTCTCATTAAAAACTCTCACCCCATTTCTCCCTTTCTCTGGCTCCTGGAAGCCACCATTCTTTTCTGTCTCTGTGGATCTGGCTACTCCAGGGATCCTAGAGGAGGAGTCCTTCAGCATATGACTGGCTTACTTCACTGAGCTGAGGTCTTTGCAGTTCATCCGTGTTCAGCACATGCAGGGATTTCTTTCCTTTGTGAGGTTGAATATACACACATTGTCACATGCTTTGGTTGATCTGCCCTTCTATTCATGGATGCTTGGGTTGCTTAGTGTTTTGTTTTTTTTTTCATTTTTTTTAATGGTTGTTCAAAACATTACAAAGCTCTTGACATATCATATTTCATACATTCGATTCAAGTGGGTTATGAGCTCCCATTTTTACCCCAGTGTTTGTTTTTTTAAATGTTAAGTTGCCAGACTTTAAAAATCAAAAGATCATGTGCAAAAGCTTGAATTTTCTGGATGCTCTTAGAAAAAGTGGGAAAGTTTGGCATCTGGCCTGTATTCCATGGGGCCATGGCCATCTGGGCAAAATGAACATGTGCGTCCTGCCCCTTCTCAAGGCCAGCTTCAGTTGTTGGTCCCTGGCCCTGTCACCCAGTTCATTCATTTCTATCACCTGCTTGGTGCCTGCCCACACTGGATTTTGAGATTCCTTCTTAAAACAGGATTTCTCAAAGAACCTGTTGGGAAGGGCAGATTTTTTGAAAAAAGATTTTCGATTCATTTTGAAGCTATACTTTTGTACAATATGATGAAAATTAACTACTAGAAAAAACACCATGCACTAGAGGGACACAGCAATACAATGACTGTCAGAATTTGTCAACGCTTGGCCTGTCTTTGCCATGACCTCCTGGTGAGCAGCTAATGGAAAGTCACAGGCCCAAGCATCTGTGTTGGTGTAGGCAGAGAGAGCATGGCTCTCAGCAGTGGGTGCCAAGCGGCGTGTATCAGAGCTTCAGAGGACTGGTGGAATGCAGATTTCCAGCCCCCACAGCTAGAATTTCGGATTCAGGGTTCTGGGGTGAGGACTGAAATATGCACTTCTAGCAGGTTCCCAGGTGATGTTCATGCCGCTGCTCCAGCCGCCTCCCTTTGGGGACCACTGTTGCAGAGCCCTCTCTTTCCATGGCTGCTTTCCTGTCCCCTGAGTGAGGCTGGCTCATCAGAGGATCTCAGCAAATGTGCAGTTGTGTTGAACTCAAGGATGAAACAGTCCGTTCACTTTGCCCTCAACAATAACTTTTCCAGGGAGCCAGGCGAGGGTCTTTGGTGAGAGGGCGGAGGACATCTTGTTCTGCTCCATCTGCATCAGCTGTAGTTGCCTCTCATGCCCAAGATTGCTGAGAGGGCTGCTTTGGGCTGAGATGAGCTGCAGACCAACTGAGTTCCTGTGCCTGGATCTTAAACCTGGCAGAGCCCAGGAACTCCTGAAACTTTTCCCAAGAGGTGAGGTAGTTCATGAAAAATCTTCAAGCCCTTTAAAAGCTGGGCCCGCTGAATATCAGGAGGATACTTGTTTGACCCTTTGGAAAGCATTTCCCAGAGGAGAAAGAGAAAGCATGAGGGGAAACTGCCGTCTCCTCCATGTTTCTCTGGTATACAGATACAGAAGTTTCCTCCTGTGGGTCCCTCTGCAGGCATTTGTGGTGGGCACAACCTGTCTTGGTGGGCACATCCACTGGGTGCCATCTGAGGGTCAGTGGCTCTCAGAAATCCTGGAGACTGGCATTCCCCTTCTTACAACTGCACCAGGTTTGCACAGGTGTGGGGTGTGGAAGGCCGTTTGAGGACTGGGTCACCCGTGTGAGAATCCTCTGGGCTCTGGGCACCCAAACATTGGCTGAGATCCTCTGATGAGTCAGCCACATTCAGGACAGGAAAGCAGCTATGGAAATAGAGGGCTTTGCAACAGTGGTCCCCAAAGGGAGTGGCTGGAGCAGCGGCATCAGCATCACCTGGGAACTTACTAGAAGTTCACATTTCAGTCCTCACCCCAGAACTCCGAATCCAAAATTTTAGGAGTGGAAAGTGTCTACAAGTTCAACATTGAGATGCTGAAGACATGGACACCCACAGCAACAAAGGACTGGTTCTGTTCCAGGAGGAAGTGCTTCCTCAGCCCAGGCGGGGTCCTGCTCAGCCCAGGGAGGGGTGGCTTGGCACCATGGTGAATATGCCTCCGTCCAGGGCATCTTCATGCTCCCACAGCTGCCCTCAAATTCATGATTACTCTTGTGGATTCATTGCTCTTAGAATTACCAACTGAATTGTGATAGGAATTGGGTTTCTAGGACATATTTTGATTTGTCTCTTGATGCATGTTTTAATTTTAAAAATCGTGTGTTTCCTTTTATAAGATATAAACTCGTTCATATCCAGCAAACTGGGTCACTGTGGGTGAAAACTCTTGGGTGGTTACCACCAGGAGCAGGTTGGCCAAGAGTCCCTTCATGAAAATGACAGTTTTTACACAGCTGTTGTCCATGCCATTGACAAGGGAGTGTGTTTACCCAGAACTGGGGGGAAAAAGTCCTGTTCTTTCTTCCTGAGGGAGAGTTTTTCAGTCCAACTGAGAAAATTATGAAATAAGCCTTGTTATCTCTTTGTATCCAGGCCAGTGATTATTTTTGATAATAATTCTCAATATGGCAAACCAGGGACCAATATCGCTGAAAGAGGGACAATATTCATTCAGGGGAGACAGTTAACCAGCGAGGAAGAGGCAATCAAACCCATATTTTTCATCTTTTCGTGAGACAACACTGCAGCTCTTTGTCACCGCCAACGATGTGTGATAAATACTTAGCACAGCTTCCCGTACTTGGAATGGCAAATGAGCTCAGGCAAATGTGACTGCATGGGACGCACTTGTCATAAACCTGAATAGGTGGTTTTATGAACGTGTTTTAGCACATTTCTCTACAATCTCCCAAGGCTGGATTTTTAAATGCATCAAAACATAAAGTTGAATAAGAAACAATTTTCAAATATCTTCAAGCATTGTATTTAAAAGAGTCTGTGAACTAAACTGAGGCTCCAGGTGACATGTACCTGCCTCTCCCACTTGTGTAATTAACCAGAGGAATGCTGGTATGGAGACATGACAGTGCCCCTCCTCAGGATTCAGAAAGGAGGAGGAAGCGGGTTGGTGCTCCCGGGTCCCCTGACTCTCCTAGGGATGGCTTCATGATTGGCATTTATTTTCAGTTAGGAAAAACTATTTTTGGGTAATTGTAGATTCATGTGCAGTGTTAAGAAACAATACAGTGGCCCCCTGTACCCTCGGCCCAGTGTCCCCCGGGGAGCACATTGCAAAGCTCTTGTGCACAACCAGGATATCTATGGGCACACAGCCATGAGCAGGGCATTGCCATCCCACAGGGACCCTCCTGCTCACCTCTACAGTCACCCTCTTGACACTTGGCATGATTGACAGCGTAGCTTATTTAGTGATTCCTCATTCCACCTCAAGGATTCGAGGTGGTGAGTTTTGTTAAACTTCACATAGTGCAAGAAAACAGACCAAGCATCGTCCCGTGCGACCTCTGATTTTGAGAGGGAAATGGTTTCAACATGTCTGTGGACTGGTTCTTTCTTGAGAGAGTGAGTGTTCATTCACCAGGGGTCGGTGTGCGTGAGGAGCGCCCTTTAATCAATAGCAGTTCCCCCTGCGACCCCCTCCCCTTTCAAGATCTCTTGCCAAAGACCCCTCCAGGGACCCTGAGTGGATTCCTGTCTGACAACAGAGACAAGGGGCCAGCCCTCCAGTCCCATTCTCACTACAGGGAGGCCTGGGGGTCTGCAGTGAGTGAGGCCCTCCTCCTGGAGGGGAGGATCAGACCTGGGGCCCCACTGGGACCATTTCCCTTTGAAGAGGACACTGCCTGGGGAAGTGCAGAGGACAGGTGGACAGTGGGGAGATCGGGTGCTTGGATGGGTCAGGTAAATTCTCCTCATTCTACCCGTGAGCTTTCCCTGACCAAACGCAGACCAGCAGTACGAAGCTTGCAGGGAGTGCTGGGGTCCTTCCAGAGAACTGTCAACCGAGGTGGTTTTGGGGACACTTGAACTTACAGTAGGTGTCAGAAGTGGGGGTGGGCTTGGGACTCTTCCCTCTCACTTTAGCTGGCCACTTCCATGTAGCTGTGGCCATGGGGCACCGAGGAAGCCCATGTCAGGTGGGTGAAGGCTGAGCCGGGCAGCGCCTGCGGAGCCCCATTCCCTCTGTGGGTGGCTGGACTGAGCTGGTGTCAGGACGCCTCCTGCCTGGCAATGGTGTGGTGCCACTGTCTAGGGAGAAGTCGGAGACTTTCCAGAAGCAGAGCCTCTTGGGAGGACGAGTCCCTGTCCTGTGGATTCCCACGCCTGGAGCACCAGGAGGCAGGACCCGGGCTCCTGGTGGGGCCCTGTCCTCTGTGCAGCCTTTGAGGCTCTGAAAGGTCAGCAGCCTGGGGTATCCTGGGTACACGGCTTCACTCCCCAGGCTGTAGGCCAGGTGGAGTCTGCAGGGGTGGGAGATGGTGACAGTGGGACTGGGGGATGCCTTTGAGATAACCTCTGAGCCCACTCAGGTCCAGGGTGGTGCACGGCTGGTTAGCAGCTTGTACTCAGCAGGCTGTGGGTCCAGCAGAGGAGCCCACAGAGGCATGGAGCCCACAGAGGCACGGAGTCCACGGTGGCCCTGTTCCTTATAACCACGGGAGCAGGTGATCCCTGCGCAACGCGAGAGCAAAGCCACAGCCAGGCCGTGGACATGTGCACTGTTTATGCAAATGACGTCAAAACCACGTGGACGTAAACACAGCCTGTGTTTTCACCATCTGTGTCCCCCAGGCCTTCATTGTCATTCATGTTTGAACAGCAAGTAGGGGAAATATCCTGCAAAACTGTTCCCACCCGACCAAAGGACTGGACGTTTTCTTCAGAGGTTCTCAACCACAGGCAATTTTGCCCCCAAAATTGATACCTGGGGACAGTTTTATTGTCACAGGGAGGGTGTGTTGTCACAGGCCCAGTGCGTTGAGTGGGGCTGCTGCCTGATGGACATCCTAACACACAAGGGACAGCCCTCCCTGCAGAGAAGAGTCTGGCCCAGTGCCAAAAGTGCTGGGATGAGAAGCCCCCCTTAGGGGGGACACGGGTGTGGCTGGTGGTGAGTAGAAAGCACCATTCTTGCTGCTAACCCAGTCTGAACTGGTCTCTTGGCCCTGGCCGGGATTGGCGGGTAGAACCCACTGATTCTCCCTCCTCCACAGAGAGGCCGAATATGGAGCCCCTGGTCCAGCAGGGATGAGCTGGCTCCAGGCCTGCCTTTGCCGCTCACTTCACCCGCCTGAGGAAGCCACCTGATCCCACGCCCTCATCGCCCCTGCACTCAGATGATGGAGTCACTGTCCAGCCAGCAATTACAAAGGACAGACAAACAGCCTCTCCCTAGAGAAGTCACTGGGTTTGTGGGACGCATGCCTTTGTCACAGCCTACGCCCTTCTCTGGGATGGCATCAGGGTAGCGCGTTCAGGGAAAATGGCTTTCCCAGCTTTCTGATTTCACTGCTGCCGTCTGTGATTTCAGCCTCTGTCATATTTATCTTCCTGTGTTTCACGGACAGGGCCAGCTGTGGAGGGCCAGGTATCAGCTCTGCCCATCAGCCCAGCTGTGGGCGGCACCAGGCTGGGTGTGAGGGTGTGGATTCTGCCGCTGATTTACTTCTTGATTTTAGAGAGACAAGAGGCTTCATGTCAGGGAATCCCTGGAAGCTCCTCCTCCTGCCCAACCAGTGGGGTCCTTTGGCAAGTCACCCCACCAGCAGCCTCCTGGCTCCCTCAGCCTCACACCTTCACTTGGCTGCGAGGGGCCCTTCTAGTGCCCCATGACTTAGTGCTTCCACACTGCAGACCATCCTGCTGTGCCTCCACGGGCTGCCGCATGCGCTTGACACTTGCACTTTGTCTAAACGGACTTAAACCCAAATTAAGTACCTTTATTTTAAACAGGAAATTTTGTATTTCATGGTAAGTGAAAAACCAGTTTTGCTGGTGTAAAGAGCAGACAAGCGTGAAAAGAGACTCAAAACAAGAGAGTCCACAGTAGTTGTGGGTAGATAATGCCGCCTGCCAGAGAGGCCCAGGGCCTCCCTGTGGAAAGGCCCAGGTGGCAAAGCCGCACTAGCTCCAGAGGGGCACTTCCTCCTGGACGTCAGGATATGGAAGACACATCAGAAAGAGAAGATCTCTCTTACGCGCAACTCTGTGTTATTTAAAACCATTTCCTGTGCAATCAAAAGCACATAGATTTATAAACAGGAAGCTGAAAGGGAGGGAAACTGGAACCCCAGTGCGGGAGCAGATGGGCCCTTTTCCTTGCAAGGGAAAAGAGAGGAGATGGAGACTAAAACAGAACCCTTTCCCCTTATGGAGATTCTAACAGTTGTTATTTGTGATCTTTTTTTTTTTTTTTTTTTAATCTTGGTTGGGCCTCAGAGTAGCCGGATGTGTGGTCACACGTTACTCTGGATATGCATGGGAGGTTTCTTAAAAGGCCAGTTACACTTAGTAAACACACACTAACTGCGGTTTCCAACTGGCTAGCTCCTCCTTTCTCTGAGTGGTAGCTGTCCTCACTGAGGAAAGGAATGTGGACCCAGGCTGCCTCAGGTTAGGGGCAGGGTCCGGGCCCCAGGTGCATCTGCTCACTCGCACCTCTCCTGTCTGTCCCCACATGCACCCAGATGTGCCATCAGCAGGGCTGGCCTTCCTTCTCCGTCCTCCTTAACTAGTCTGGGAGGTTCTAGAGGCCAGAGGCACTGTCCTGAGGAGCACTAGCTCCGAGCGCTGAGCGTTCCTGGGGTGCACCACGCATGCCCAGTCCTGCTGGCTCTTCACCAGGACCCCAGGAGGGAGGAGCCATCCCACCTTCCGGAGTGTCTCTGGTTCCCTTCCTGGTGTCTGCCCCAGTTGCCCGCATAGCCCCATTGCGCATCAGCCTGTGCCCCTGCTGCTCTCAGGCTCTCTCCTCTCCTTTCCCACTGGCTCCTCCCTCCCTTCTCCTGGCCTCAGAGCATGTGAGCAGGAGAGGTGTGAAGGTCACCCAGACCCATTGGTTTTCTCATGGGGGGAAATTAGCATGTCCCCCTAGGAGCTCAAAGAAGTGCTGCCACTGTCAGCAAGGGTCAGCCCAGGGCCCTCTGCTCCAGGGACTGCACTGAGTCAGAGAAGGCCAGTCCCTGACTGATAACAGGTTCCTTCAAGGAGATTCTGTGACACTGCAACAGGATCACACACTCCATGAAGATCCGAGAAGCGGGACTTTCTCTCTGGGCGTGGTATATATTCCACCATCTTTCCACCAGTCTAGCTAGCTATCTTTGTTCTTGATGGTGGCTGTTATTGAGGAGCTGATGTTTGCTGGTCTTGAGCAAATATGACACCTTTTGGAATACCCACAAACAGATATTTTCTGTGTCATCTAAAAGGACCAGAGTCACCTATAAGATGAAGAGCACATGACTTTTGCCCTGACCAATTCCCACCCCGTGATCCCACATTTCCAACCAAATGGAGCTGGGCTTCCCTCTGTCTTTATTATATAATCGACGCACACACTCTAGAACTACTTCTTTGCTTTGCAAATAATTTTAGACTCACAAGAAGTCACAGAAACAGCAGGGAGTGCTCCTGTGGACCCTGTTGATGCCTTGGGATAACATCTTGGGTTACTAATCCATCCCATCAAAGCCAGAAGTGGGCTTGGCAGAGCACCATCAGGGTGGGTCTCAAGCGCAGGTCTTGTTTGGACCTCACCAGTCGTGCTACCAATATTTCACCCCAACTGGTTAAATTTGAGGGATCAATAACAAAACCAAGAGCCCATTATGCAGTAAAGGAAGGCTGAGTCTTTGTCTCCAGAATAAGGAGAGGAAGGAATGACTCTCAGATTGGCTTCTCTCAGCACAGAGACAGTGAGGGAGTTCCTACTCTCAAGAGAGAGGGGGACTTTAGTTCAGGAAGACTAGTCCTGACTCCAAGGGGAGGGGCTCTCTCTGTCATGGAGATGAGGGGTCACTCCCTTTTGATCCTCGTGGGCCTCTTCCAATGAGGGTCAGAAGTGGCCAAAGTGCTGGGGGGTAGGAATTCTGTCAGGGCCACATATCACAGTGGGGTGGCTGGTGGCTGCGAGTCTGGGGCGTTGGCAGCCCCACTGTCACCCTCTGTGGCTGAAACAGGCTTTGTCGGTCTGGCTTCACAGCAGCCACAGGGCCCCGAGGTCCACGTAGATGGCTCGGTGGCTGTCTAGTCGGAAACAGAGCCCTGGTTAGCAAGAAGGATGGTTTCTCTGCACTCGAGAGGGCATTTGCCTGTGGAGTATAACTAGTATTTTGACAAAACTCACTTTTCTGGCATACAGCTAAAAGATTTTCAAGATCTGAAGAGTCATGGTAGAAAAGCTTCTGAACCAGCATTTGTGATCTCTGTAATTTATCTTTGCTTAAACCAGACCAAAGGAGCTTGCTGGTCTTTGCGTAAAGATGGTGCCACACCAGTGAGGGGTTCTCCTGTGGACAGCCATATCCCTCAGTCCTGGCAGGGCCAACCTCCCTGCACAGAATCTGTGCTATGTTACGGGGCCCTTGCTCAGAAGGGCCCATGCTTGGTTCAGTTCTCTGCTGTCACCACCTTGACATCCTAAGCTTTTGAACAAGGGCCCCACATTTCCTTTTGCACTAGGTTCTATATGTTTTGTAGCCAGTGCGTGTGTGTGGCCCCAAGTCTACTATTCTCCACCTTCCCAGATGAACTCTAGAACCTGTCCATGGACTTCAGAATCACTAAAGGCACCATGGCTGCAGGAATTTCTAGTTATGTGTTTGCCTCCTTTGGTGATTTATATGGAACTAACAAACTTCATCCTTCTTAACTAAAGGGTTGTGCTGTGGTCTATGAAACAAGAGGAGCAAATAACCAGCACTCTACTCCCACACATGCAGCCTGATCCTGCCAAGGCTCGCAGCTTGCCTTAGTGCTGCATCTGGTAGCTGTGGAAAGCCCTGAGCACTGGGAACTGGAAGGGCAGGGTGGAAGAGGACATGCCACGGTAGACCCGGAGCCTACTCCTGCCTCTGTACCCTGGTTCCTGGGATAGTACCCAGCAGCCAGATCCATGAACAAGTGTGCCCACCCCAGAGCATCACCTGGGCTTTACCTGAGCCAGGTTAAGAGGGAGAGAAGTTAAAAAAGCTGGGAGGAGCATGGCCATCAAGGGAGCACAGGCACAGATGAGGATCTCCAAGGAATCAGACTTTTTTTTAAATGTACAATTTATTTATTTATTTATTAGATTCTTTTTGTTTGTTCTAAGTAGTTATATAGCATAAGTCATAGTTAATTATACAATAGAATGCATTCTGACACACTGTGCATAGATGGAATGAAACTTTTCAAATCACATTTGTAGAAAGGCCCTTAAGGAGGCAGGCTGGGTGTGCTCCGGCCCCTCCTTCCCTGGAAGCGTCTTTGGCCAGGCATTGGAAGGACTAGTGATGGAACTTGCAGGGCCTCCCCCTCCCACCACATGCATGTCACCCTTGACCTGAATCTTCTCCTCAGAGAAGCTTTTGTTGAGTCGGCTCCACCTCTACCACCTCTGCCAGGACCATTGATCCTGCAGAGGGCATGACAAGGGTCCCCGTGTTGTTGGGACCACTGTTTCTGGGGGGCATGACAGGGTCCTCGGAGCTGCTAGAATTCTCCTTTTCCCCACAGGCTTCCCTGGGTCCCTTAGTGCCCACATGGCCCCTGGTGCTGTGGGAGGAAGGACAGTGGAGACAGGGCATCAGGTAGCTGGTCTGTTCCACTGCCCAGCTCTGCCCTTCCCAAGTCCCTGTCTCAGCTGGCTCAGGCCACCAGAACCACACCTACAGGTGCTGTAGCTTCCACAGCCACCATTCGCTGCCTCACACTCTGGAGACTGGAGGCCTGAGATTGGGATGGCAGCATGGTTGATCTGGTGAGTGCTCTCTTCCTGGCCTGCAGATGGCCATCTTCCTGTTATGTGCTTGTGTGACAAGGAGAGAGAGATCAAGCTCCATGCTGTCTTATTAGGGTCTCATCACGAGTGCCACCTCTTGCCCTCCTCCAAACCTAGTCACCCCACCACCAAATGCCATTATTGTGGGGTTGAGCTTTGACACCTGAATTTAGGGGGCACACAGTCCTGTCCTTGGCAGCCAGTTTCATGGGAACCCTCCTTTAAGGGATGCTTTGCAGAACCCGACTTAAGGAGTATGATGAGTCTTTTTTCTGAGCAATTGTGAAAGATATGGCGTGGCCCTGCTGAGGGGGACTGTTGGGCAAGGCCCTGATGTTAGATGTGTCCTGGAAGGCTCCTCCATATGACTGCCACGGATTCTGGGGTCAGGAAGCACCTGTTGGGAAACCATGACAGGATTAAAGTTGAAGGGGAGGGCTGGGTTCACCTGCTTGTGCCACAGAGGCCCTGCGTGCTCCACTTGGGCAGGGATGCTCCAAGAAGCTGCTTGTGTCTAGAGAAACTGGAACTCAGACTGTGACTCAGCAAGCACAAAGGTGACACCTCAGTGGAGGCGGTCTGCAGCCAGATGCAGATTACTTGCAAATATGCATAATACTTCATTCCAGGCCATTCTGAGTGCTTGGAAGTTATGCTCTCTCAGAGCTCCCAGGTACCCAAGGGGTAAAGAGGTTGGGTGATGTCTTCTAGGTCACAGACGTAAATAGTAGTAGATCTAGGGTTTAAATGCAAGCAGTCGAGCTCCAGAGTCTGGGCAACTGGGAGCACCTTAGGATGCGTAAGCCATACAGACCCTGCTTTAGTGGGCCTGGGGCTCTCTGGGGCCTCTGACTTGAGGTTCTGGAACCCTGTTTTGTGAAACCTGGTGATGCAGAGGAGGGATCCCCTCTTCTGACTGACAGTGTGGACGAGAAACAGGACTGCAGGCACCCACAGTCCCAGGGAGGGAGTCCAGAGTACTCCACTGCCAGGTCCCCCAGATCAGGTTCCTGTTGCAGTCCCCAGGATGGGAGCCAGAGCTCTGGGCCTCAGGGGCAGCCCCAAGGCAGCTATAGGACAGTCTCTGCCCCCCGCCCCAGGTTCCTGTCTCTGAGTCCTTCAGAGTGAAAGATGCCCAGTGATTGCTGGGACATGAAACAAACCAAATGAGCCAGGCCCCTCTGGGAGGAGACCACGCACCCAGAGCCAGGCCCCAGGAGGCTTCCTCAGGCTCCGACTCCCGGGAGGAAGATGTGTGGAGAGCTGTGAAGCCTCTGTGCCTCTCTCTGAGCAGACGAACTCCCCAGAGGACAGGCCTGACGTGATCACTGAGGAATGGACAAATAAAAGGAGTGCTCTTCGCCTCAGCCCGAGCTGGGGGATGGATCCCAGAACCAAGGGCCAGAGCAGCTGCTCCCGAGTGGAGCTGCGAGGGGCAGAGCCAAGCCGGGGCCCTGGAGGCGACTCCAGCCTGCCCTCCTTTCGGGCCGTCCTGACCGTGAGCAGTGTCAGGGAAGCCTCTCCACCTGCCTGTCCCCGGTGTCCCACCTACAGGGAAGGTGGGAACAGGTCTACAGACAGAACATCGTAACCTCTGGCCTTCAACCTCACAGACATGCACACACGAGTGGCCCATGCCAAGAGGGCTGCAGGGACGGGAAGGCTGCGTTCCAGAGAGGGACACCTCCTCCCCCTGCCAGGAGGAGGGCGGAGTGGCTCAGAGCAAGCTGGAGCGCTGAGCTCGGTGTGTGAGAAGAGGAAGGAGAAAAGAGAAGGCCCAGCTCTTTCCCTGGTGAGCCTTCTAACTTAGTTGGTGGTTTATGATGAATTATTGATCTTATGGGGCTCCAAAATTGCTGAATCAGGGTGCAGAAACCTGCTGCTCTGCCGCCGGCCTCGGGGGTTTTGAAGTTGAATCCACAAGGCACAGCCCCACTGCAGACTCACCAGGTCTGCCATTAATTATCTATTCGGCTTCACAGGGGGACGTGACCGGACTCCCAACTCCTAGGTCAGCCTGTATGCCTGCTTGTTAACTGGCAGGGGCTCTTTTCCCTGCCAGCCATTGTGTCCTGCGCTAGAGAGCCTTGTAGGGACAGACTGCAGGGGACAGCCTTCCACCTCACCTGTGGCTCCAAACCCCATGCACCAGTGGACGCTGGGCCAGGAGAGCTGTTCTGCTCAGTGGAGGGCCCGGGAGGAGAGCAGGTGGACATCCCTGGGCTGGACGAGGCTGGAGACCACTGCCTGCCAGGGGGTGGGGAGGGCGCGGCTGAGGGCTCAGGAGCGAGAGTGCCTTCAGAAGGGGACTCACATGGAGCCCTTGGGGCCCCTCAGCTCCTGCTGTCAAGACCTCCCCACTTCCCACTGGGGCTCTGAGCCCTTGGGTTCTGTCTGACCTCATGTTGCACTTAAAATAAACTTGTTGGAAATCCCTGTGAGCTCATGACAGGCTAGAAAGCCTTGCTAAGCCCCTTCCTGCCAAGGCCAAAGCTCCTCTTCCTCCCCTCGATCTGCCCATCCACCTCTCCACCGTCCACCTCCATCCATTCATTTATCCATCCATGATCCACCTCTTCGTCCTCCTCACCTCTTTCCCTCTCTCTCCTCCCTTCCCCTCTTTCCCTGTCTCTCCTCCCTTCCTTCCCCTCCCTCTCCCTCTCCCCCGCTCCCTTCCTGTCACTCTGCTGTGCCTCCATCATCCATCCATTCATTTATTTCTCCATTGTTTAGGCGCCACCCATCCTACAAACACTCACAGAGTCATTCGTGTAAGGAGAAGCTGGAAAGGCTTTGCAGTGGGCTCTGAGCAGCGATTAAGAGCTGGCAGACCAGGTTGGTAGCAGGGCAGTCATTCCCAGAGAGGGAAGAGCAGGTGCATGGCCAGGAGGAGGGGGACCTGGTGACGCAGCCCTGCTGGAGGCCCCAGACCTGAGTGGCGGGCCTGTGAGGGGACCCACGGAGGTACGGTGGGAAGATGACCCAGCCGGGGTGCAGCTGCTGTCCTCGGGTTTGAATGTCTTTGGAGTTTGGAGGACAAAATTGCTACAGGGGGTTTTAGGCCAGGAGATGCGTGCTCAGATCCGAGGCCTAGGAAACGTCTCAAGCTTTGCACAGGGTGGGCCAGAAGTGGGGGCATGGAGGAGGCTGGGAAGGGGAGAAGTGGGCCTGGCAAGAAAGGAGTCGGCAGCCGCAGCACAGTGGCTGGGATGGATCCCTGCGCTTGTCGCTCAGCAGTGGGGTGAGGGTATTCAGCGGGAGCCTTCCAATGGGGTGTAGCTCCCAGCTCCCCGAAGACCCGGGACTGGAGGACAGGAAGGAGAGAGCAGGTGGACGTCCCTGGAAGCTGGCTTTCATTGTCCAGGTCTGAGAGGCAGGAAGTGAGTTCTCCCAGGGAACCAGCAAGAGCAAGAGGGTTTGTCAGCTCCATGTCACCATCTGCCACCATGCTGGACAGAGGGCGTGGTCTAAGGCGGTGACTGTGGCCCTGGGAGGAGGTGGCAGGTTTGCTGAAGACCACCCAGGGTTTGGGTGAGCACCGTGCTTCTGGGTGCCATCGCTGGGGCCAGCTGCACTTCTGCCAGCCTTGGGAGCCTGTTTCGCTTCACAGTCTTGCTGGTTGTGTGGCAGCCAGGTGAAGAGGCGTGGTCAAGATGCGTAAGAGGGGGTAGACCAGAGCAGGAGACACGGCAAGGCGGCAGGGAGGAGAGACGTTGTCCACATGAGGGGCAGGGCCGGGGAGGTGGGTGAGCCCCGATGGACGTACCTGAGTCCAGGAGTGGAGAAGACCCCTGGGGCTCCTGTCTCTCTACCTGGTCTGGCCTCCACCAACCTGTCAAGTTCCCTCCCAGCAATCAGCAAAGGTGGTGTCTATCCCCAGCTGGCTGGAAACCCCTTTTGGCCTGGACTGTGGCCTGCCCCCTGTGGACATTGCATGAGGTGTCCTCAGTTCCAACCCAGGGAACCTGACTGCTGACTGGTGGCACTCACCTCCTGTCTCTGAGGCTTCCCCCAGAAACTCTGTGGTGTGATGTGCTGGATGGGGACACTGGCCACCCGCTGTGCATCTGCAGCAAGGAGGGGTCAAGCTGAGCTGCAGGAAGCCTCGGCCTCCTACCTCTCACCTCAGGGCTGCAGCTGCCCCTGGACGCACTGGACGTTGGGGTCTCAGGCTTCTTTATTTGAAGCAATGACTCTGGGCCAGGGCTCCCTCCTCCAGGGGGTGTGATTGGGAGAACTGCAGAGATTTGTGGAGGAACTACCAATAGAGGCTTCCCCACTCTGCTCCTGGCTTTCAGTCACCTCCTAGGACCAGGAGGAGGGCAAACTAGGGATCCAGATTAAATGCCTTGATGTTCTCAGACCAGCTGTCTTGAACCAAAGCACAGCAGCGTGTTATGCTTTTTATAAGTCTGATTTGTCGCATTTTCTAGAGAAACTTGACTTTAATCGCATTATCCTTTGCTTCCATTGACAACCCATCTCCGAGGGTAAATGAAAATACAGCACGTAGATTCCAGAGCTTTTTGGCAACAGCAGGTAACACTGGGGAGAGATGAAAATAGGGTTTTAAAAGATTAGTTATATTTCTATAATTATGATTCTGCTCCAATTTAAGTGGGAAAAAGGTAAATTAGCAAATGTGTTCCAGAACATTTATAATCAGCATTTTTTAGTGATTTTGAGAAGATAAACATCATTTCCTTTTCACTTTGATTAACTAGATAAAATATGTTATCCTGAAAGAAATAATCATGCTTAAAACTTTATGAGCAGTAGATGCTTTGAAAAACTGAAGGACTGATATAAATTACTTTGCATGAATCAGGGGAACAAAAGATATTAGGAAGATTTGAACCAGGAAGTTCTGGTAGGGTTTAAGCAAAAGCACAGCCTGACCTTGGTCCTTACCTGTCCACTGACTGTTGGTGCAAGCTGTGGGGGTGGGGAGGGTTTCCTTTAAACATCTTTTAAACATTTATATAGGAGGACCCGCGCCCTCTAAGCTTTCTTGTCTAGCAATAGACATGAGACTGACTAAGCAAAGTTCAAAAGTCTACCAAGACACTTCACTATATTAGATATCTAAAAGTCGGGAGCCAATGCCTAAAAAAAATTCATAGACCTTTTGAACACCTTTTGTGAAGTTCCTCTCAGATGCCTTAGGAAAAATTAAGAGAAACGTATTTGCTGCTGAATTAGTGGAGTATTAAACAGTAATAGTACATACTCTACTAACCGTATTCTGTTAGACTGGAGTAGAACCTTCCCCTTCTTTGTGAAGAAGCTGTGCAAATGTTTACTTGGAAGAGATCTCAGCAGTTGTGCACAGCGCTCGGTTTGTTCTCTGGAGCTGTGGATGACTAAAAAGGAAGGGGAACCGTCTCCAAGGCCTCAGTGCCCTGAGCCTGATGCAGGAGTGTGTCCAACAGTTATGCCCATTAGTGGGGACTCAGAGCAGAGTCTAGGATATTTTCTGGGTAATTCAGGATAACAGCATTTTTTTTTTTTTTTTTTTGTAGAAAAATGTACTTTTGAGCCTTAATTGTTGGCAGGGGTTAGTAAGTGGCTATTAGACCTGAATCTAAGCCAAGGTCAGAAACTACCACCTGGGCCAGCCTGGCCCACCATCTGTTCTTGTAAATAAAGTTTTATTGGCACACAGCCACGCTCATTTGCTTCCCCTTCCTCTACGGCTGCCTTGGGCTCTGCTAGAGAGTTCAGCAGTCACAGGGAGACAGCGTGGCCCTGAGGCCCAACCACAGTGTTTACTTCTTGGCCCTTTACAGAGAAGTGTGCTGGGTCTTCCCTAGGGCAGTCTTCCTGGAAGCCCCCACTGTAGCAAACATATCGAGTGGCACCCACACCCTGTGTGAGAAACAACTTCACTGCCATGCAGAGTTGAAAGGTTTCAGGCAAGTTGCTTCTGGCTGTGGGCAGCTCATTTAATTTCCTGCTGGCCCTGGACCCTGGCAGTGGTCACACAGATTTGAGCATTCTCCCCATGTAAGAAGGTCTCCAGCAAGTTGTTTTCAAAAGTAATAAAATACTCATGCAATATTCATAAATGCCAAATTCAACAACTAACAAAGGGACCAGAATGTTACATTTTGTAGTATTTAAATAGGCACTTATTAATTTTGATTTTGCTGGATTGTTTATATATTTTGAAGCCAATAGTTTGTTTTTTTTTTTCCCCCCTGATTTTGATCATTTTCCTAGGCCTCAGGCCTTGGGCTTCTAACATCCAGCAGAGAAAACAGCCTTGGCAACTTCGCAAAGCCCCCTGGCAGATACCAGAGCCTCCCCCTCCCTCCCCCTTGGGTGTGAATCGAAATTACATGTCCTCCCCTTCTCAGCTGTCACCTGCAGGAGGCATTCCTGGGTGTCCTGAACGGTTGTCCCCACAGTTCCTTCTCAGATCCATTGACAGGCTTAAAAAAATCCCTGTTAGCAGTGTCAGCAGAGGGAGGGTCTGGGGGCAGTGAAGCCGCCAGGGGAATTTGCATATTCTGGTGAATTAGACCAACCCTTGCTAATGGCAGTGGAGAAGGCAAGAACACAGAAATAGTAAATATTTTCGGGGAAAGTGTGCTTTTATCAAGAACATTAGCTTCCCAATTACTTAGCAATCCAAAGATAGCTGCAGTCCCAGAAGTTAAATATTCATGTTGCATTTCATGGGTCTGGGTTTCCACGTGCAGTGACAGTCTCAGGGTTGATGGCTCCTCCCACCCGAGGTGCTGACTTTGCTCACGGTGTGATTTGTGAACACAGAAGCCAGCTCAGTTGTTAAGACTTTGCTCCCCCAGGCGGCATGCTGACCGGGGGGCTCTAGCGTGTCCTGCACGGGGGATGAGGCAGCCGACCTCTGTGCCTACTCACCTAGGCGGCGGGGGACCAGGACAGCCCCAGGAGAGGAAGGTTCTGGGATGGTGCCCCTCATCAGAGAACTTCTGTGTGACAGACTGTGACCTTGCCCAGCTCTGCCTCCTCTGTGATGTGTGTCAGAGGAGGATCAGGAATGTGGAGCTATCACACAGAGCCCTGCCCGAGTCCATGTTCCCTCTTCCTCAGGAAAAAACCCTGAATTGTCCACAGACATGCCATCCAGAGTGGGAATGATATTTCCCATCCTCCACCACAGGGAGACGTAGCTGAGTGAGCACATTTCAGCCAATGTACAGCAACCTTCAGGAAGAGTCCATGAAGGGTGGAGACGAACCTGTCTGCTCTCCTCTTCTTCTACTACAGGGAATAAGAGTGTGATGGCTGGAGCTGGGGCAGTCATCCTGGACATTGCCTTTGAAGCCACACATCAGCTTAAATGACTACAGGATAGAAGGGGTAGTGATCCTTGATACCCTGAGGCCTACACCATTCTGGTACCACCAAGTAGAGGAGATTTAATGCATCCTGTTTGAGCTATTGCAATTTTGGATTTTCTTGTCACTTATGGCCAGATACAAAATACAGAACTAAGAGAAGCGAGCTTCAAGTAGCAGGATTTAAGTATGTGGCATTGGCTTAATGGGTGTCCAGGTGGCGGGACTAAAATATTGTGGACAAGAGAGCTGGCAACCCTCACTGTACAGAAACAAAGCATTTGATAAAAATGCCCCCCACTGTGTTTTGAAAAGCAGCCCAGGTTCTGAACAAGGATAACAGTGGGAAGTGGTGGGAGAAATTTGTAGTGTGGTCGTGCATTAGCCTCTGCCTCTGACTGCATTCAGCACTGTGCCGAAACAGAGGGGCGGACTTTGGCTACCCTGGCCGTGGATGAGCGGGAATGACAGGTACACAGCTGTGCTAATGGAGGTGCTCCCGGCTGGTGCCCGGCACTCTAGGTTGATGGACAGCTTGGTAATTTGGAGCTTGAAAGGGTTGAAAACTGTGACTGCTGCGTCTCTCAAACCATATTAGTCCTAGAAGTGTTTTCTGCAAAGCCATGTACTTAGCAGGAGACAAGACCGTGCCCATCCTGACGTTTGGAACCTTGTCTCAAAAGTCACATTCAGGATGCTGCCTTCCCAGCAACAGCTGTGGCTTCTGGTGGCTTGAGGTGATGCTATTAGGCTGGGAGAGAGGCGCGGTGGGCAGAGCACGGAGGCGCTAAGCACGAGGCCTTGTAGCAGAGCAGCCTGCGAACGAGTAGGCCAGAAATCGAGACGGCTCTGGAAAGTCTGTTTTGCCTAAGAAGTTCCAAACCTGGCCTGTGGAATCCTGCCAATGGTCAACCCCAAAAAAGCCCCGTGAGCCCTGAACAGCAGAGCAAGTTCCCTGGCTGGAGTCGGAGACAGCCGGCGGAGGGGGAAGCCGAGGTGGGAGGGGGAAGGGGCTTCACTGGGCCCGCTGGGGGGGGGGGGGGTCTAGATCTGAGAGCAGCCCCAGCTTCAGCCAGCAAGGAAACCCGAGTCCCAGTCTCCTACAGGGGTCCCGAGGTCACGTTTATCAGCCGCTGCTCTTCTCCTGTTTTTATTTCAAAAATTTCAAACAATAGAGAAGTTAAAGAATTACACGTGAAGACACATTGGCCCACCGAGGCCCTGCGCATCCGTTAGAGCTGCTGCTTAACACACACCGGTGCGTCCTCCACGCTTCCCTCCTCCCCTTCCTTGTCCTGCCTTCGTATTCTGTGGTGCACTTCGAAGTGCGTTGCGGACAGCTGTGCACAGCCCTCCTGACCACTGCTGGACAGGCAGCATTGCGTCTGATGCTTTGCAGGGTAAAATTTACAAATGAAAGGCAGAAGTCTTACCTTCATCATCCCATGAGTTTTGACAAATGCACTTGATGGTACATAACCCTCTAGAGACATGGACCAGGCTGGCCAACAGCTACCCAGTGACGGAGAGGACCAGCATGACCACTGCAGCTCTGCCTTGAGCCCTCAAGATGTGGCTACTGAGGCTGGAGAACTGAGTCTTAAATCACGTGAATATTCCAATGTCCCTCCAGTGGGTCGAGGGTCACAAGCAGCGGGACAGCGCACGTGTGTGCTACACCCTGAGCTCTTCCACACCGTGTAGCTCACATGTACTCTCCAGCACAGACACAGGCTGAGCCAGACCAGGGCAGAGCCCACACCCCAAAGAGCCTCAGGCCACCCTGTTCCGGCTCGGAACTCCTCTCTCAGGCCCTGGTGGCTTCTGGTTGGTCTGCTTGGGACTTAAACAATGTCATACAAATAGGATTGTACAGGGAGTAATTTTTTTGAAATTGCCTTTCTTTGATCTGCCACATTTAAAAAACGCCCCTCTTCCCGAGCTCTACTGAGGGTATTGATATACAAAACCTGCATGTTTAATGTCTGCACCGTGACGCGTTTGGAGGTGTGCACAGTCCGTGAAGCCCGCTCTGCCCGCCCTTGCTGGGTGACTCCCTCATGTGGTCCTCAGCACTATAGTAAAGCTGAGGTTCTCTCTGATTGACAGGTTCTCTGCCTGAGCCCTAGGGCCCCAGGACTCAGGGTCATCAGGAAGACCCTGGAAACTGCAGCGCAGGAACGTTGGTTTGTTGGCCTTTAAGATCTGTTTTCCCACCACCATCTCTCCATCTTCCTCTGGGAAAACACCTGGACCTTTCTCTGAGCCATTCTCCATCTCGCTGTCTTCGGCTCTTATGGGTTCCAGAGTCGTTCCTGGATTATTTAATCAGCATAGTTCATCCCTACAACCACCATGATGAGTTCAGAGATGTGCAGGCTGCCCAAGCTGGGCCCACAGGACTCAGGCCAGGAATTCTTTTTAACGTTTTGGGTGGGATTTGGAGTGGAGAGGGGTGTGTTCAGGGGAAGTTTCAGCCACTTGCAACTACAAGGGGCAGACGGGAGCAGGTACAGACCTCGGAGGTGACACCATGTAGTCGGGCTGAGTCGAGAGAGGGAGAAGAGTATGTTCCTAGTGACACTGCTTAGACACAGTTCCCCCAGGGCCAATCAACTGCACAAATAGATTCACTTTTGTGCCTGATGCAGGTTTTTAGAAATCAGCCCCAAGGGAAAAAAAAAATCCCTTTTAACAAAATGTTTTCCCTCAAGAGTTTCGCCATGAGCCCAGTTCTTCCAGAGGACCCTCTCCACCAGCACCTCCCACCTGCTCTGCTGACTGTTCCCGGGAAGAGCCTGCCACCGAGTGATTACAGCAGGATGTGAAGACGGGAATTGTGCAGGCAGGAAGCCGAGCCACCAGGCTTTGGCTGAACAGCCCTTCAGGAAAGTTCTTGGCGATCAGGCAGAAGGTTTGAGTCTCTACACGTTCACATGTAGTAGATTTCCCTTCTTTAAAAAGATTCAATTATGAATTCAGGCATCTCAAATTTAACACTGGAGAATGAAATGAATTGAATGAATTATTTGTAAAAACGTCCTCAGGTTCTTTAGATGAAAGAAGTGTAATATTCATAAATTCTGTTTGCAATTTCCGCACCAGTTGATGCTCCTCATTGCGTTTGCTGAAAGCTTTAGAAGACGTGGAAGGTTCTGCAGAGACTGGCTGAGAGAGAGCAGAAAGGGCAGCTGCGACAGGGCCACTCATTCTGCCCAGGTCTTGGGCTCTCTGGGTCTAGTGGGGCGGCAGCCATTGCCTCTGTTTTTTTACTCTCTGGTTTGGTTGTTTCAAGTTCTGTCCTCCTACTTTGGTAGCACATTCACTTCATCTGTCATATGTGTAAATCGAGAGCCTAACAGACAGGCGCTCTCTGCCTCTGCCAGCTTCGATAGCGCCCACAATATGGCTTTGAAGCTTCTGAGTCAGCTTCTATCCAGAACAACACCGAGTCGCACCTCAAAAGCCAAATGGGCTGGGAATCATAAGAAAAATAATTGCAGCATTCGATCATTATTAAACTGGTGCCTGAAGGCCTGAGCTTTGCAGTGGAGGAGAGAAGATAGAGTGAGAAATCAACCTGAAATTAATCCGCATATTAGTCTGGGAAATTAATACCAGCAGCCATAATGGATAGATCCACAGAGCCTCATAACCTAACAAAGGTTTGTTTCTCCTGCAGGTAAATTCCAGGAAGTGTACGTTTGGGCCTCAACGTTCCCTGCTGCACAGGGGAAGGTGGAAGACTCACATGGCCTCAGTCTATTTGCAAAGGAGGCTGAGGACAGAGGACAGTGAGGATGTTGGATGTATGTGGCCTCTCCATCACCAAAAGATGCATTTCTACCATTGAGCTGTCAGTCAGAAATTAAAGTCAAGATTCTGACTTAGATGTGGAACTAGGGATGGGGCCCAAACCCATGAATCCCATTTACAACCCTGGTGTCCCACAGAGCTTGACCTATGAGTGCACCCAGGACATGGGAGACACACAACAGAGGTGTCTGGAGCCCTGGTTTGAGTTAAAAGATGATTATCTATCATATTTATAAAAACCGTTAAATATGTGACAGTTAGAAATAACTAGCGTATATAGTATTCTTAAGGTGCACTGGTGGGGCGCACAGGCTGGAAGGAGACTTGTGAAAGGCAGCGCCAAGCCGTGGAGGGCAGTGAGCACAGAAGGCCTAGGAGAGCTGCGGCTCCGGGAGCCCCAGACCCAGCCTCCTGCTCCGGCTCGGCAGCGCCACTCTTCAACATGAGCATGACGGCCCTGTGTGTCTGTAGGGCCACACGGAGCCCTAGCCTCCCGCTGCTGCTGCTAGCTGAGAAGGCAGCATGACGTGTGCACCAGTGGCTGAGGGCCTGGCTCTGTCCCTGGGGCCGCTGAGGAGGAGCCCTGTGCTCTGAGGGAAGGGTCACCAGGCAAAGGGTCATAGAGGTAGCCAGAAAATTTCCAAATTAGTCATGGGAACAGGCCAACCCCAGAGCAGGGACCCAGAAATCAGGAATGTTCCTGGCCCTGGCCGTGACGTCTCTGCTTACAGCCTCCGAGATGTGGCCCCACCAAGAAATGCTAAAAATACCTTGGCCAGGGGCCTATGATTGCACTTAAAAACTGCTCTCCGGAGGCAGCCTTGGGGACAGCTGATGGTACTGTGGGCACCAGGCAGGCAGCCTGCCCAGCTGAAAAGGTCAGCCAGTGTTGGATGCTTCCAGATTGGAGTTTCTGCCAGGACTTCTTGAGTATTCGCCATCAAATGCAACACCCACCATAAGCAGCTCTGCCTGACCTGCTGGGGACAGAGCTGAGCCCCTTCTCGGTTTCATCGCCTTAATGGTGGTCCTGCTTTGGCTCAGCTGGCAGTTGGACAGCAGGCAGGCAGCACAGCTCAGCTACACCGGGATCACCTGTGCCTCTGCAGGGTTTCCAGGCCACTTCCTCTGAAATCCCTGCACATCACAGGAGGGCGCTCCTGGCTCCGGGTCAATGCCCTGCTTTCTGTTTCTCCGACCAGGCGCAGGCAGGACAGAACCACCCTGGCCTGACACTGCCGTTGTCCTTGACACGGGCGGCCTCCTTGTGGGACCATCACACTTTATGGGCACTAGGTTTCTAAGCACTAGTTCTGAGTCACAGCTGCCAAGAGTCAGTGTGATGGGTGGAAGCTGGATGGTGAGGCCCCCATGGTGGGGACACTGTGGTAGGGACCCGGCCCGTGGTGGGGACGCCAAGGAGGGGAGGGTGCCAACAACCAAGAACAGGCCCCAAACTACCTATTCTTTCTTTCCCAGATGCTAGCTCTTTGCCCTCCTTTCCAGAGGTGACCCAGAGACTGGGCCCCAGAGACTGAACTCCAGAGATTGGGGCCTAGAAACTGGACCCTGGAGATTGGACCCCAGAGACTGGGCCCCTCAGACTGGGCCCTAGAGATTGGACCCTGGAGATTAGACCCCGGAGACTGGGCCCTAGACACTAGCTTGGACTCCAGAGACTGGACCCTGGAGCCTGGACCTGCCAGCAGGTTGTGGCTTGGTCACTTTCAGAGGCTCCATTCCTTTCCTTTGTATGGTTACATGATGGCTTACTTGAGCAGTTATCTGAGAACATTCAGTGGTTCCCAGCTGTTGCTGCAGTAAGCACACCTGTTAAAAGCGTGCTTACTTACATGTTTGGTCACATGCACAGACAACCTAGTAGAATACAATCTCAGCAGTGAAATTCCTAGAGGAACGAGAAGGCACACTTGCATTGTTAACGCCCACTGACAAATGGCCCTCCAGCAAACGGTATGCCAACTTTTAATCTCTGTCAGTCTAAGTAAAACAATTTGAAATTGCAGTTTTAAATACTACTTCTTTCATTCTAAATGGAGTTGAAGCACATGAAAATATGCTTATGAGCCATCTATTTCCCTGTGAAGTGCCTGTTTTGTTCTTGATCCATGTCTTGGGTGGGTTGGTGATCCCCTTGTTTATTCACGAGGGTGCTTTACATGTGAAGATACTGGCTCTGTAGTTTATATGTGTTTCAAATATTCTGTGCAGTTTGTCCTTTGTTTTCTGATATATTTTCCCATGAGGATATTTTAAAGAATTTTGCAGTCAAATGTGCCAGACTTCTCCGTCATGGTTCCAAGAGGACATTGATACAGAAGCCTGGAGGGAGGAGCTAAAGAAGACTCCGGTCTCCACCGCAAGCATGCAGTGCAGGGCAGACTGGCAGCCCAGCCGCACACCTGCCTTGATCAGGCTCTCTTCCTGCCTCCCTCTTGCTGCCCCAGGGGGTTCTGACCCTGAGTGGTTCTTAATGACTCATTTCAACAAGGCACCAGGGACACCAAGGGCATGAAAACCAGGGGGGCTCCTGAGAAGGGGGAGGGCAATGAGCCAAGGGGCACACAGGTGACCCTGACCATGTCCAGTGCTTCAGAAGAGGCTTGTGTGACAGGAAAGCGTGTGCCCTGCAGATGGACGTGTCTGGATGTCCACTGAGAATGGGTGTGCACGGTGGCCTGGAGGGACAAAGTCTCAGGAGAAGGACTGAAGGGCAGGAAGAAGCTGGGGTCTCAGGGACCCAGGGCTGAGGAAGACACAGCGTTCCTGCTTGTCCTGACCTTGCCCTTCAGAGGCTTGAGGCTGAACCAGGCCCCTGTTGAGGGAAGAGAAGAGGATGCATTTCCCGTGGGACATGTGACGAAAGGAACACATTTCTATCCCTTGAGCCAACGTCATTTGTTCTCAAGTGATCAAACAGAGGTGGTGGCAGCACTGGGGACCTGGGCAGTAGCAGGTGTGGGCCCTGGAGGGTGTTTCAGGAGAGGGCCCTGGGGACAGGTGACAGGGACAGGTGATGGAGCATCATCTGCTGAAAGGCAGGCTTCCCATCTGGAGGTGACCTCAGGGAGCCTGCTCCAAGGTGGTGCTGGCTGTGAGGGAGCTGGCCATGTAGGTGAACTCGGGAGCCCAGACACTGATGTCTTCTTAACATCTTGATTGTCTGGAAATCTGAGATCAGGGCCAAATATCAGCCTCTGCTTTGGATTTTATTTCCGCTGTAAGAGTCAAAATAATGCACATTTCAGCTTTGGATGAAATAGCCAGCAATTTTGAAACTATGTTCATTTTCAAAGTTTACTTGCTCAATAAATCATGCTTTTGCAGGGATGCCATTAACTAATAATTCAAGGTTGGTAACCTTCAATCAACCGTGATTGAAGAACTTTTGCTGAATGGCAGGGGATGATGCATTTTTCTGAATACCAACGGCAAAATCTGCTTACACCATCCATCTTGTCTTTGATAAACTGCCCTTAACTAATAATTCCAGATGGAAGGATTCTAGTTCAAGCATGGAGGTTGACAGGGTCAGGGCAAACTCTCAATAACTGTAAAGACTATTTTGTTGCAAACTGTTTTCAGATGAGTGACATTCATTTGGGTTCTGAAAACCAGATAGTATCCCATTTCCCAGGGCACCTCACCTCTCACTCTCGGTATGCAATTCACACCAGTTGCATAAGAGGCTGGCTAGAGGTGCGGATTGCAGGCTTCCCCACTGCCTTGGGACAGAGGGCAGATCCCCAACCTCCCCCAGCCTGTCTCCCCACTCAGCCATGTTGACATGTCTCTGGCTCCCTCCCCCTCAGCCTGCAGGTGCCAGCTGGGATTTGGCCAGGTCTCTCCTATGATTGCCATGGTGCCTCACATGCCCTATCATGTGGTTCTCGTGAAGTGCAACACAGACAAGCCTCCCCCCATGCTGAGAGCCCTCTGGGGGTCCCTGCAGCACCTGGCACAGGGTAGAACCTCCTCCAATGAGTGTCCAACTCCACGATGAATGAACAAGTCCCCTTCCGACTTGTGCTGAAGAGGGTTGTGGCAGGATGGTCTGCAGCAGGCCAGAACCATGCTACCCTGTGCCAGAATCTCCCGGGGACCCCAGGAGAGTGCAAACACCAGGGTCCTGGCTCTGGAAGCTCCTTCAGGGGGTCTGGGTTGGGGCTCCGCACAGACCTTGCAGTCTGACACGCTTCACAGGTGATTTGTAAGCTGCTGTCATTTGAGATACTCTGTGCTCATCCCTAACTGGGTTGAGGATAAGGTGATGTAGGTCTACAGAGCTTACCAGACAGTGGGAAGCCTAATGTGAACGCTGAGGATCTCTGTGACCACGAGATGCCAACTAAGGTAAACTCTTGTGAGAATCGCTCATTGAATTGTTCATTCAGCTGTTTCCACTGAGCATCTGCACTACATGAGCATTAGGAGGCGGCAGGTGCTGGTGGAGAAAGGTTTATAGGAATGACGTGATTCAGAACCTCCCAGTGAGTGGGCTCCGATGGTGGGATTTGAAGGGAGGGAGGGTGGATAAGGCCACGCGGAAGGAAGGGTGACAGTGGTGGAGTACACTGTCATCAGAGTGTCATTGGAACCTTCCTCCTGACCAGGATGGGAAAGAGTCTCCCTCCCAGCAGATGGGCCACCTGGCAAGCTGTGCTGACCAAAGTCACAAGGATTGTCCTGAAGGCATTGATAGGCCTGTGATGCTTCCTGTCTGTCTTATTGCCACTTTGTCCTGGAGACCAATGTCAACTGAACAAGAACCTGCATCTGTTTGACACTACCTACAAACTCAACAACACAGGTGACCTGCAGAAAGAGTCTGTGACCTTCATACACCTGACCCTGTTGGTACAGTGAGATGTGAGGCTAGAGCAAGGCTCGCCTGCCTTTGAACACCCTGCAGAGATAAAAGAAGGGGAAACTCACCAACCATCTGTGTACTGATGGCTTGAACATATTTGGATAAAGCTTGAACATATTTGGATAAAGTCTATTCTAAAAATTTATTTCACTGTTTACTTTTACTTTTTTTTAAGTGGCTATTAGGTAACTTACAATCACATATGTGGCTCTCATTCTATTTATCTTGATTGCTGTAATCTGGAATCTTCACCATTAAGAATGCCCTGGTTATTATGTATTCCAAAGTCTAAAGTGACCAGGTGGCTTAGGACAGCTAACGTCACCTCTTGTCTGTGGCGCCTGGACCCACAGGCAGCAAGCGCCACTGGGAAGTTCTTGGAAATGGTAGTTGTTAGGACTTACTGAATCAGGAATTCTGGTGTGGGGCGCAGCAATCGGGTGTTAAGAAGCCCTCCTTGCGGCATAGTCGTGATGCCGCTGATGTCACCCCTATGGAGGGAGCTGAGACATTGCCCAGGCACAAGGGTTTCCTCTGGTCTTTTCCAGAGGGCAGAGCAAGAGGCTCCAGGCAGAGGAGTTTGGAGAGCAGAGGCCCTGGCACCCATGCCAGCCCTGGAAAGGGGCTGAGCTTTGATTTCAGAAGACAGTGAAATACAAGAAGCAGCAGGACTGAGTCTTCAGAACCAAAGTAAACCTGGGGTTTCTGCAAGAAACTGAAAATCTCCGAGACCTGACCCATTCGTAACTTGTGAAGAGGGGTTAAGGTGCCACCCTTAGTAGCAGGTTTGGAAAATAAGCAAGTTTTGTAACCCAATGTGTATAACTCTTCAGCGACCTGCTTGTTCCACGCAGTGGTGGAGCCTGAATGGGAGCACTCTGTCTGACTTCATTCTGCCGAGTACAATGCCTTTGGCCACCCAGAACCTGGATTCTGTTGGGGTGGCAGTGTGATGTCCACCCTGAGGAAATCTGCATGCCCTGTGTCGAGAGCAGGGACAGACTGATTGTCCAACCCCAAGAAAAACTGCCTGTGAGCTTCCTCCTCCTGCAGGGTTGGCCGGATTTATTTTGTGGTCATAACAGGTTGCTTAGGTCAAGGATCCATAACACCCAGCCTGGTCGCCCTGGATCAGAGCCTGATCCACACGTGAACTTTAGCTCTGCTTTGGGGACAGACTTCTGAATCGTATTTGGACAGCAGAAGGGAAAGACAAGAAATCGTCCCTTTGGTTTTGAAAGGGCTCAAGCAAACCCACAAGGCATTAGGCACCAAAGAGCAAGTGGTTTTAAAACTCAGCCCAGTTTGAACATCGGCCAGAAGGGAAGCTCCGGGAGATGATGGATTTTTGACCAACACCAGGGGATTAGCAGCTTCTCAGGCAACCTCCTAGAAAACAGGCTGCTCGGGTCGCTGAGCTGCCCGCACAGTGGATGGGGACAGCCCTGGGGACCCAGCTCAGAGTAGAGGACTGGGACCAGAGAATTTCCTGCCTTAGAAACCAGACAGAGCCCATGCAGTGTGCGTTAGGAAGTGAGAAGCACATGTGCCACAGAGAACATGTCCTCGAGCCTGTTTGTCACAAGAGCCGAAGGGCAGGGCACTGCCTGGGTTGGGATGTCTTGGCAAAGAAAACCAGCGTGCTCTGCACCTCCACACGTCTGCCAGGCTCAGGTGTGGAAGGATTTTCTCCTCCGGCAGAGAAGTGTCCCTGGGAGCAGTTTCCGCTTGCCAACCCCCTGGGGTGGCGATCCCCAAAGACTGCCATAGGGCACAGAGAAGGAAGGGCAGCTAGGAGGGCAGAACCTGTGGGGTGCGGGCTCTGTGACGCTGCCCTGAGGGGCTGCCATCTGGTGGCCCATTGCTTCCCCTCTGCTGTCACCTTCAGGTGTTCTTCCTGCCCTCCTGCTCTGAGCCACCACGCAACCCTGTGGCCACTGACCTAGTGTGACACTTGCCAGGTGGTGCACTGGGGAAGGACTTGGGCCAAGGAGGAGCTGCGTATGGATGGCAGCCAGAGACAAGACGAAGACAGCACAGAGAGAGCAGGAGACAGGTGTGGGGACCTCTGGAAAAGATAAGCCCTCTCCTCCAAGGAGCCTCGGGTGTCCTGGAGGGGACCAGCCAGGGGTCCCAGGGGTGTGTGGGCTGTGGCTATTTTGCCTGGACGTTGCAGGCAGGTGGGTCCCAGGGTGGAGGATGGCAGGGAAGAAATGCAGCTAACGGTGGTGCCCAGCACTAAGCTAATGGCCATGGAGGAATATGAGAATCTGGTGTCTTGAATGTGCAAACTGGGTTTTCACCGTGAAGTTCAAAGCAGTTCCCAGCAGAAAGCCTGGTGTGCATCTAGCTGTGTCCTCATTACCCTAGATAGCACAGCAGCTGTCCATTACAGGGGGACATCCTGAGCTCTGAGGAGGTCAGGGTGACACACTGAAGGTCATCTTAGGAGTCAGAGACAGAGTCAGGACATCTTAGGAGGCAGGTCGAACCCAGCCCTCGTTCTGGTGGGCTAACAGTGCTTTCCTGCGGGTCAGAGCACTCAGATGGCCCAGGTAGGAGGCAGGCATTGGAGGGCAGGATTTGAAGGTTGGAAGAGTCATTGCAAACAGATTTTTTTAAAATGATGAGAATAATGTTGATGATGGCAATTATGTTGATGACAATAGCAATAAACAGCCTAAATTCATTCTAACAAGTCTTGTGGCACACACCAAGCTGAATGGCGTACAAGGGTTATTTCTCAGGCCTGGAACCTGTAACACCTCGCTCAGGGGCAGAATTACCCCGTTAAGAGTTGCCGCGGAATCCCCCTCTTCATCCACCTGGAGGACCTCATCCACACAGCACCCCATGCAGCGTCCCCCTCCGGCACTCCCAGGGCCTGCTCCTGGGCAGCCAAGTCCACTGTGAGGCCGCTTGCTCATGACAGTCCCCTCCTGGAGCCTGATGACATCGAGCCATCAAGGCGGGCTCCCTCCTGGGCAGCTCACAGGAGAAGGTGTGCTGCGGTAAAGGCAGCGCTGCTCTGGGAGGTTCAAGCTGCGTATGTCAGAGGACCACCCCTCCAGTTCATCCTTAAAGAGGTAAGGCCTTTCTAGCCAGAACGTGTGACTCTTGGATTAGCTAAGATTCTGGAAGGTTCCTCACATTCAAGGCCTTTCTGCATATTTTTACAAAGACGTGCTTCTGATTTTTGGATTGTGTGGCTGCCTCTCCCTGGGTGCTGGGACTCTCTTAGTCTGGTGGGTCCCCAGCCCTCTCATGATGTCTGGCCTGCAGTAGGGGCTCTTTCATGGGGAGGGAAGGAGGGGACATGTCGTTACTTGGGAATGAAGGTCCCATGGGCTGCATTCAAGCTGGGGGTGCCGCCTGGCTCACCGCCCAGGTAGAGTGGTGGTCTCCCTGGCCAGCAGCCTGAGTAGGCCCTGAGCAGGACACTCCTGACTGGTGGTGACGTGGGGGCCACGTGAACCCATCCACACCCTTCCCATCCCATATGTCTGTGAAACTGAAGATGGTAGAGTTTGACAGTGCTTCAATTTTCTTATCAGCAAAATGGGGATAAAAATATATCTGGCAGGGTTATGATGAGGATTAAATTGGAAAAAAATTTCCAAAGCATTTATCATGCTTGACAGAGAGTAGGTGTCCAGGAAATTTTAGTTTCCTCCTCTTCCCTGTCTTTTCTACCTGCCACCACCTGGGGAACTCCCTCCTGTTCTCTCCAGCCTCGGGGTGGGGGCGGGGGCTGCTAATCACAGGCCCAGGCTGGCCAAGCAGAGTGCCCGTGGTTCCAGGGCAGTGAGCATGTGGCCTGGGAGAGCCCAGGCCTTCCCAGGGTGTTGGTGTGGACGCGGGTTCTCTCCTGCCTGGGGCACTGGGCTGCGAGGAGAGGCACTGGGAGCTGGCCTGTCCCATGGCCTGCCTGGGATGCAGGGGACAGCAGTGGGGCGAGACAGGGAGCCGGGTGCCAGTCATACTGTTTGGGCTCCTACCTCCAGTTTGCCTGAAGCCCACACGTGGTTTGGATTTCTCAGTTGCATAAGTCAGTATCCATCTACTTCTTAAGAATCTAGTTTCCTTTAGATCTTTGTCACTTCCAAGTAAAAAGTCCCCAACACATTATTCGTCTCTCTCCTCCTTTCCTCTTCCTCTTGACTGTCTCCCCGCCTCCACTCCTTTCTTTCACTCTTCCCTGCTTTCTTCTCTGTCACCTGTTGTCCCCATGTCTCCGAGGGCCCAGCCATATCCCAACAGTGTCCTTATCTTTCCAACCATTTGTCACTTCAATGTTGTCCTCAGATGATGGAGATTTGAATCCTGGATATTTAAACGTAAAGATGAGTAGCTTCTTTCCAGAGTTGAAGGCACTCAGCTGCTAGGAGGATGATGGGCAGTGACAATGACACTTTAGATTAGAGGGGCAAATATCCCTAGTCCCACGAGCCCTGTCATTGGCTTCGGCCTCGTTCATTTCCATGCAAACAGCTGCCAGGAGACCCCGGCCGCCTTCAGCCCCATCCAGGTGGGTTTTGAGGTCATCTCTAGTTCCTTCTGGTGGCTGACGTGGCTAAGGGCGCACTGCTCCCCTGGCCAGAGCCAGGCCTCTCAGGAGACGCCACCTGGAGATAGGATGGAAATGCACTTGGCCTGCTGGTCACTTCTGCGTCTGGCACCCCAGAAGTCCATGAGCAGTCACAGGCAAAGGATGTCATTGGTCTCCTGGGGTGTCCCGAGCTGCGGGTCGTCTTCTCTCTGGTGGGGCTTTGTGGCTCCTGGCAGGGCCTGACGTGTGCCCCAGGGGGCAGGATGAATTAGCCCAGTGGCTTCCCGTGCTCTCACACCCACGAAGCTTCCGTGTGAGCCATGAGGGCCCTTTGTGTGGCCAGAGGGCAGGCCCTCTTGAGGGTTTGATGTCGCCCCTCCGTGGGCGTTGTGGGGAGCTTTGGGAAGCTGGCGATCAATCCCCAGGCCAGTGGCACGGGGCCCTCTGTAATTATCCCTGTCACCTAGCATGGCTTCCCCTTCTGCACGGTGGCGGCTGGAAGGGTGTGCGGCAGGCCAGCCCCTCTGCTCACCCCAGGCTGCTGACTGGGGCTAGTAGCAATCACCACGACAGCTCTGCTTTCCCGCACCCCTGCCTCTTCCCTGGGGCCTCACATCCATCACCTCCCGCCCCCCAGCTCCATCCTTCACGTGTCACCCCCAAGACGTCGGCCTTGTTGGTGCGATGACAATACTGTCACTTTAATAATTCAATTTTTCTTACAATAAATGTATTTAAAAAGAAAGTCTCCCAACTCTCTTCTAAATAGAAAACCAGCACCACTGTTTAGGGAGGGGGAGCATCGACCCAGATGTGAATCAGTCAAATGCCGCGAGGACTTCAAACTGAGACCCGCCTCCTTGTTACCACGATGAGAACTTGGCAAACATTGGGGACTTGCCTGAGAGTTTCCTGTCACCAGAGCCAGAGAGGAGCAGGTAGAAGGAAGAGGGAAACTTCTCACTGTGTGCCTGTGGGTGCTCTGGAGGTGTGTCCTGCACGCATCAGGGTGCTGAATGACCTCAGGTCCTCGGTGTCCAGCTCTGCAGTTGGCTCTGTTGGGTCCATTTCAGAGCCGAGGAGATGGAGCCTCAAGGAGCTGGGCCTGCGGGGACCTGCCAGTGTGGGACTGGATCTGGGAGCAGGGCTGCTGGGGACATCTCTGTTTGGGGCCAGTGCGGGGCCCTAGCTCAGGCCTTCAGTCCATCCCTGTGTGCACCCAGGCTCCAGCACCGTGGGTTTCGTGAGGGACGCCCAGGCACACGCGCCTCCCTGGCTCCCCAGGCCCATCTGGCAGAGGCAGAGGCAGGGCTCCAGGCATGTGTGTCTGGCCTCCCACCCTCCTTGCTTCCTTGTCCACATCCAACGGGGAGCATCTGCCCGGCGAGGCCTCACGGGGACAAGCAGCAGCCACCTCTGCCTGGTGAGGGTCCTGGAAGGGCGACACAGAGTGGACAGATTCAGAGTGGAGGCTGGGGAGGTGGACCTGGCAGAACCAGAGTCCCGCTGCTTCTGTGCGGGGAGGCTGTGGCTGAATGAAGAGGCTCCAGCCTTCTCTCCCTCTTGGCATATTCTCGAGGGTGGGACCCCAAGTAAAGGGTCCCATGTCTGCTCAGGTCCTGTGCCCCCTCTTGGGCAGGATGGCCTCTTTGTTTGGGCTCCAGTGGGAAATCAGGTGCTGTCACCAAATAGGAAGGCTAGAATTAGCCCCAGTGCTGCAGAAGTTGCTGCTACATGAGGCTTGATGCCGGGTGGGCCTTCTGCCACCCTGTGTAGGTCCTGTCTCAAGAGGGAATGGTTGGCCAGGTCCTTGTCTTCTCTCCACCACAGGCCCAGAGACGTCTCTCCTGAGTTGGTGGCAAAGCCAGGCTCTGCCACTTCTGTCTGAGCAATCTTGAGAAGTTGACTCACCTCTCTGTGCTGGGCCAGTGACAGTTCCTCTTCCTCCCAGCTTGCAGCGTTCAGCTAGGTTACTCTAAGCCTGTTGCCACATGTGCACACACGCTCACGCGGACTGTCTGGTAGCAACAGGGCCGTGGCCTGGAAACCCACTACCACCAGATGTTCCTGACCCCAAGGGATGAGCTCACATCACCTGTGCCCGGAGGACAATATCACAGAGAGGGGGAGCTGGCTCAGGGCTACTAGTTCTTTCTTTAAGATGGAGGCGAGGCCAGGTTGCCTGGTGCATCTCTCGCCCCGCGGTGGTCTGTCTGTCTAACGGGCGCTGCCTCCTCCTTCATGGAGTAAGCCCGAGATCCTAAATGCCAACAAACTGGGGCAACACAAGCAAGGCCTTGTTTTTTGCACAGGCTGCTTCTGAAGAACAGGAGGGGTGGAGGCTGGGGGGAAGGCCCCGGGCCGGCACCAGGGAGAGTTCAGCCCTCCCTTCCTCGCTGGATGCTGCCACTCATTTCACTTGCCAGTTCCTTGTTCAAGTGAGAACTTCCATGTGGAAGACGGAGCTTGCTCCCCAGAGCCTGGGGCCCAGGAGGCGACAGTAGGTGAAGAACCACATCGAAGGTCACAAGGGGTCGTGACAGTCCCCGGGAGCTAGGGCAGGGCAGCAGGAAAGCTGGAGAGGAGAAGTCACACCAGCAAATGACCAATTGGTGTGCAGAAAGGAGGGCAGGCCTGCCAGAGCCCAGCGAACCCGGGAGCCGGCTACTGCTGACATCATTGAAGGCACCTCTATACCAACAGCTGACTTGGGCACAGGCTTTCCC
Organism: Callospermophilus lateralis; assembly: GCF_048772815.1. Lineage (NCBI taxonomy): Eukaryota > Metazoa > Chordata > Mammalia > Rodentia > Sciuridae > Callospermophilus > Callospermophilus lateralis. Next base: position 195,427,769 of record NC_135307.1, read on the forward strand.
TGCAAGACATCTGTTCTGCCCTTGGAATGAGAACCAGCCCCACAGTATTTACTTCAGACTCTGGAAGCAGCTGGGATCCAACACTAGGGGCTTCATTATGGAGCCTCTAGGAAATAGAATACTATGCTGCCCTTAAGTGTTACCATCGTAGATTATTATGATAAATACTACCAGTAAAATTTCTAAGGAATATGAGAATTTGTCTTCTGTGTTCCTAGTTTTGTGTAAAGCAGTGTCTGTGTGAGCAGGAGAGACGACAGGAAGGACATCAGACGTTCTGAGTGCTGAGTGCTCAGTGCTGGGATCTCTCCTCCTTCTCCCTACTCCTCTGCACCCTCCACATCTGTCTTATGTGCTGAGGATCTGTTACTTCCATAGCCACAGATGTCAGGAAAGGTGTTTAAGTCCAGCCTTGCTTCAGACTGCAGGAGCGCTCAGCTATCTCTTGGGGGCCACCCCCACTGCCCATCAGCATGTGCACCCCAGGGGTCTGATATTCCTCTGACATCTTTCATCTGCCCCTGATTTCTCTCTGGGCTCCAGGGTGGCCGGGTACCATCTCCTGGGTGTTTGGTTTGCTGCCAAAATGTCCGATCCTCTCTTTGTCTCCCCAGTACACCTGGAAGAGCGTTCCCTGACGGGTCTTCATGTGCTAATCACGGCACTAAATGAACCAAGCTATGAGATATTTGTCCTGGAAGGGAGTTTAGAGACACTTTACTCAATAAATAGTGGGCATAAGACACACACACATGCACAAACATGCACACACATGCATGCACACATGCACACATATACACACATGTGGACACATGCATGCACACGTGCACATGCACACATGCACACACAGAGGCATACACATATACACACGTGAGTGCATACATGCACATATGCACGCACACACACCTGCTGGGCTTCTCTGAGTGGCCTGCCTGTGGGTTTGGGGACCTTCCACAGCCATGAGCAGCTTTTGAGTCAGGTGTGGCCCCAGTGTCAGCTTCATCATTGTGTGAGGAGGACAGCTTGTCCAGCTCCTCCTGAGCATGAAGGTGCGAGTTCAGCCCTACTGTTTGAGTGGCTGCTGGGCTGCACAAGGGTCCCCCATCCCCCCTTCTGAGCAGCGCCTTTCTGTTCCAAGGCACTGGCCAGGGGCAGCCAGGACATGCTGTTCAGTTTCTGTGTACACAGAGGACAGTCTCCTGGACACTGCCAGGACTGAGACCTTGTGTGCCCAGCTTCCTACTGTATCCTCAGTGCTATTTCCTGACTGTGTGATTTTGGGTTACTTACTCAGCCTCTCTGTGTCCTGGTTAACAGTGGGGTATACCTCATAGGGGTGCTGGAATGAGGGAGGCCATGCAGTAAGTGTGACACAGATGCTGCCCGGTATTGCTGTACTTGTTCTTGTCACCAAGGGCAGAGGCTCTTGCTTCTACACCCACCCTTGCCCCCTCTCCTAAAACCCTTGTTTCTAGTTTCAGGGGCCTTCAGGCCCTGAGCGGGAATGGCTCTCCCCGCCTGGTCTTGCCTCCCTCAGCCGGGCTCTGCCAGGGGCACCACCTCCACACCACCTGTCCTCTGCTCGCCGCCTCTTGCTGCCAGAGGGGCTGCTTGCAGGCTTTCTTCATCTCCTGCATCACGTCGGCCCAGGAAACAGTGGCTTCTGCTTCACATCCTGCTGGGTGGCCCTAACCGACGTCTTGTGAAATCCAGGTGATGGCCACGCCTGGCAGGGACATGAGTTGCAGTGACCGGGTGCATGTCCTGAGGCCTCCCACCTTGAGGAGGGGCTCACCTGGGGGAGCAGCCAAGCAGGTCGTCCCAGGCCCAGGCCAGGGCTGAGGCCTTTTGCACAGCAGCGTGGCTGGCGGCAAACACATGTGGCATAACAGCCACTCGCCACCTTGAAGAAATTGGAAGTGGGTGTTTTGTGTGTGGTGGTGCTGAAAATTGAGAATGATGACGGAATTATTAAAAACAGCCTTCTCGGCCCCAGACTCCTAACTCCCTCTGGGCCGACAGCTGAGGAGTGAGCACTGCAGCATCCAGATGGGCACTGGGGGCCGGGAGCTGGGAGGGCGGCCCTGGGCTCTGGCTGGTGGGCGGTCAGCTGTACTGGGGCCAGGGGAGTGGAGCAGGTGCTGGACCCCAGGCCTGGGGCTCTGGTCTGGGGGAGCTTGACAGGTCGGGTGATGGTCCTGTGGAATGAGGGGGCTGCAGGGCTCTGGGTGGCTGTGGGGCAGCCAGGTTGGGAAGGGCTAAGAGAAGAGGCAGGACTGGAGGACGCTCCGAGCCTTAATGTGGCTGCAGCAGCAGACATATTATTAAGCACTTACTCTGAGCCAGAAATAGTGCCAAAGGCTTTGCTCTTGTCTTCAGCATGTGGGAGGAGAGAGGCCAAGGCCTGGAGGCTGTGCTCAGCCAGTGGGTGGACTGCCTGATATTTGCCTCAGATCTGTCTACCCAAAGGCCCGTGCTCTAACCATTGCCCCTCACTCCCTATCTTCCCAGGGAAACCGGGGAACCTCGAGACCATGCAATCTGATGCTCCCACTTCTCATACTGCAGCATGGAGCCTCCGAAGAGCAGGGTGGCTTCTCCCAGACCTCTGAGTGGTCAGCTGTAGGTGTCTCCTCCTCCATCCCCTTCTCTTCCCACAAGTCCCTCCCCAGGGGGGCCTCAGGGTGAGGATGGAGGGGCACCTGGGCCGTCTGCTGGTTGTGGGTCATGTGTGCCCTCAATTGCCCTGTTGCTTGGGTTCAAATCCCAACTCCACAACTCTGTAGCTTTGTGACTTTGGACAGTTTCTTAACCTCTCGTCTCTTGTCTGTGACTAGAGATGACAATCCCCCCGATCAGGTTTAATATTGGCTGTTATTTGAGTTAATAGATGCAAAGTGTAGGGAAAGTCTTGGGACTTGGGGCTGGAGACCCTCTTGGATCTAGGGTCTGCTCCAGTTGCCTGAGTTCAGGGCTGGTTTGGCCAGGCAGAGCCTGTCACAGAGGAGCCGCCTTCTTGAAATTTCTCATGAAAGGGACAAGAATCTCCAGACAGGAGGTAACCGGCCTTCCTTGGTGCGTTTTTACCAGTGGCCAGCAGATGGCAGAAGCAAGCCAGGAACGGGGCCTGAGCCTTGCCCAGCCCAGCCTGGCTGCTGCCTTTGAGATCCTGGACATCTGCCTGTTCTATGGAGACCGCTGTGGAAGAAGGTCCTTCTGTCCAGCAGGATTCTCAGGATGTTCACAGCTGGCATGGCTGGCACAAGGGCCCCAGCCCATGCCTGCTCCCTGAAGGTGTTGATGTCCACGTTTGCCCAACGATCCTGGGGGAGGGCGGGTTGTCCCTCTCTAAGTTCCCGACTGCAGAGGAACTTTATTGCTGGTGTGCCAAGGCTGGGGAAGAAAACGTGACCACATATCCCTGTTATTAAACAGGGGGCTCTTGACAATGATCCCATAGGCAACTGGAGGGCGTGGCTCGCCATGCACTCCCTCAGGGAGCCCTTGGTGACCTCTGGGCCTGGTCCTCTCCCAGGCCTGGGGATGCAGTGTGAGCAGCACACACAACGTCCAGATCATCGCCTGGGAGGCCAAGTCCTTGTGGGAAAGAAAACAGCGAGTAGAGGTAAGCAAGAGGGAGTGGAGCAGTGCAGGGCAGGAAAGCAGGCCACACAGGAGCTCTGACCACTGCACGGAGCACTCAGGAAGGCTGAGCCTGGGTGCCAGGGAGCTGGGTAGAGGGACAGCCAGGCACACACGGGGAGGAGGGATGAGCTGCTCATGCTTGGGACCTAGACAGCAAGACTGTATGGCCAAGCAGGATGCCCAAGATGGGGTGAGGGGGTGCAGATGCCTGGGACCTGGTCCCTGTCTGCAGGGTCAGGGATAGGCATGCTTCCCAGGAAATAAAGTAAGTATTCTGTGATGGCCAGGTAAGCCATCTCCCACTGAGGACTAGGCTTCTGAATCTCGCAGACCTTCTACTTCCAGGGTCCCCTCCCAGGCGGATCTGGGTGCCCAGGGCAGCTGGAAACCTCTTCAGGGCAGGATTCTGACATCATTTGCCCTGCAGTGTGGGCTCCTGTGCACATCGGGCTCCTGGGCCCTCGTGGGGAGGCTGGGCAGATGGAGCCTGAGCAGAAGCTCCGCCCGCCCTGGCCCCGCTGGTCACAGCTCCTCCCCAGGGCGTGCTTGAGAGCCAAGACATGTTCCTCACATGTGAGGATTGCTGTGCGAGGGGTGCTGAGTATAAGGAGAGGTGGGGGAGGCCCAGGGGAGGGCAGGTGGGGACCTGGAAGTGTGGCAGTGGACAGTGATTGGTCGCCCTCAGCGACCCAGTCCCAACACCTGTTTCCTACTTGAGAGGCTCTCAGCCCCGTGGCAGACACACACATGTGAATATGCATGCACAGAAAAACAAATCCACGTGTACACAGACACACTCGATATACATTCATCCACACCTGCACACACACAGATATTCATGTATATACCTACATCAGCCCACACCCACATGTGCATGATGGCTATACACACGGATATATGCATCAATATACACTGAGGCACACACAGCTGCATCCACACATGAATCTATACACATAGATACACATCACACAGGCACATGCTCATGTGGATGTATGTGTAGATACATATGCATATGCATGTCTACACATGTAGCTATTTTTGCACAGCTACACATGCACATGCATGTGTGCACAGAAACATACACATTTGTGCAAACATGTACCCATACAAATGCATCACACAGATGCACGTACACCTATACGATACACATGTATACGTGTATGCACAACACACATACCCTTGACATGCAGGAATGTACTCATGAATGTGTGGGGGTATAGACACACACCAGCAGACATGACACACATAAAGCACACATATGCACACTGCTATGGTCTGAATGTGCCCTTCTCAACTCCATACATGGCAACTTAACCCCAATGTGACGTCCTTGGAGCAGGGCCTGGGGAGTTGATGGGTCATGATTATGGAAAGCACTGGCCCCTCACGTGAAGGCTGGAGGAGACGTGCTGGTCTTTTGCTCTCCCACCTCCTGCCTTGTGAGGACCTGCGTCCATCCCCTCAGATGACACAGAGACAGGTTCCCCACATGGAGGCTGCTGTGAACTAACCGTGGACTTCACCATGGAGAAATGACTCTCTACATCTGTAAGCAATCTGTGCATCTTGTTGTACAGCAGGAAGGTGCAAGACACACACACACATCCCTGTAGATCTCCACATATGCAGACACACACGCATACACACCCCCTGTAGATCTCCACACATGCAGACACACACACACACACACCCCTGAAGATCTCCACGTATGCAGACACACACAAACACATACACCCCTGGAGATCTCCACGTTTGCAGACACACACAAACACATACACCCCTGGAGATCTCCACGTATGCAGACACACACAAACACATACACCCCTGGAGATCTCCATGCACACAGACACATACACACACACCCCTGTAGATCTCCACACACACACAGACACACACACACACCCCTGTAGGTCTCCATGCACACACACACACATACATACCCTTGTAGATCTCCACGCATGCAGACACACACACACATACACACACACACACACACACACCCCTGGAGATCTCCACGCACACAGACACATACACACACACCCCTGTAGATCTCCATGCACACAGACACACACACGCCCCTGTAGGTCTCCATGCACACAGAAACACACACACACACACACACGCACACCCTGTAGATCTCCACGCATGCAGACACACACACACACACACACACACACACACACACACACCTGTAGGTCTCCATGCACACAGACACATACACACACACCCCTGTAGATCTTCATGCACACAGACACACACATGCCCCTGTAGGTCTCCATGCATGCAGACACACACACACACACACCCCTGGAGATCTCCACGCTCACAGACACACACACACACCCCTGTAGGTCTCCATGCATGCAGACACACACACACACCCCTGTAGGTCTCCATGCATGCAGACACACACACACGTGCATCTTTCAAGTTAACTTGACTTTGCTGAGGGCTTGGTGTTACCAGATGTGTTCTGATCTCTCCACACAGGTGTCCCCCAAGTAGTCACTGAGACAAGGATTTGGGAACAAGTGGATAACAAGGGCAGTGCCCAGGAAATGCTTTGGGTAAGTGGGGCCAAGGGGCAGGAGGAAGGCAGAGGGTGAGGGTGAAGGTGAGCAGGGCCATGCTGAGCCGAGGCTGCTTCTCAGGGGTGGGCTGAGAGTGCACTGGGAGGACTGCCAGGTTTGCGGTGAGTTGGGGGCAGAGCCAGGAAGGAGGACAGCTCCGCGGCACGCTCTGGGCTGCAGTCCTCGGCTATGGGGAGAAGATGCGTGTGAAACCTGTTCACTTCGAGAACGTGCAACCCGTCCAAAAGCCAGGGACTGCCAAGGTGGGTGGCACAGGTGGGGGCACAGGTGGGGGGCACTGGGACAGGCCTGCGGTGCTGCTCAGTTGCCTTGTGATTGTGTCAGTTTTTGAAACACCAGCCTGTCTGGTGTCACATGTGGGAGCTTTAAAAAGTGAATGCTGCTGCCCAAAAAGTGAATTTATGCAAAACGGAAATGATGTTTCCAGCACACCTGAGCGTCCGGGGCATTTTGCAGCACCACTGTCCTCTCTGCCTGTCTATCCTTGGGGTTCCGTCCTTCATGGACACCCGTGATTGCTCTTGGCAGACAAAAGGCAGGGGACACTCCTGACCTGAATCCTGTTGGGAGCATATCCAGGAATTGAGAAATCTGAGTGGTACCTGTGTTCCCCTGGTCCTAAGCTGCTGGTGGAGGGGACATTGTCATGTGCCTGGGGAGAACAGGGAAGGAACAGGGGTTAACGCAATCCCTGCCACTTCTTGCCATTAACAAGAACAGTCATACACAGGCCAAAGAATGCAGCTCAGTGAAACCTGGTGGAATCCTCTCTCTGGGCTCCCTGGCTAGGGGTCAGGCAGCAGCCTTCACCCCAGGGCAGCAGTGGAAGGGCCGTCTGCTGCTGAGCCACAGCAGGAGGCTGGTCACACCAGTGGGCTCCACAGGTGCAGAGCTTTGACTCTTGTGTGGTGCCAGTCCCGGGGTGAGCAGAGCTTGTAATTAATTGGAGCCACAGCTGATGGTTTCCTCAAGGCTGGCACTCAAGTGGTACCCGGGGAGGCTTGATGAGTCTGCTGTGCCAACCTGCTGCCAGGCCTGTCTGGGCACTCTCTGCAACTGCATTTCTCTGCTGCCTATTCTGTGCAGAATGGGCACTGCAGAGCCACCTGTCCATCTTGCTCTGCACCCTGTGTTCTGCCAGAAGATGCTTGTGGCCCGAATACTTGTTTTGTGGGCTTGTTCTGAAATGCGGCTTCAGTGCTGGCAGGATCAAGGCAGCAGATTCCTCTCACTGCCTCTTTGTCAGCCCCCGTAGGGCTGGTGGCTGCTGCCTGCCAGGGAGAACCACTTGCCCATGCTGCTAATTAAAAACATGGCACTCAGGGCAGGAGAAAAATCTAAAACTCTTAAGTCATTTTTCATAATAGAAATCTCATTTTTGAGCTATTCATGGAAGTCAGGCTAAAAACTTGCAGACCACAGATGAATCCAAGTAGATGTATTTAATTTACGTAATTAAGTGTCCACAGGCAGAGCCAGGAGGGGGCCTGCCACTAGCCGGCCCTGGGGCAGCCACCCTGATCTCTGGCCTTAGGGGCTGTGGGGAGAGAGCTGGACTTCTGTGGAGGAATCTGAAACTGCTGAGCAGATGCTTTGGGATTTGCTGACCCAGGTGCCTGAGAAGGCAGCCTGACCAGCCGTCTCCCTGTCCGGCTATCTACAGTCTGAATGATCGCTTTCAATTGGAAATTAATTTTAAGGTGGCAGTAGCTTTGGGGGTGGAGTGGGAGTGACTGTCCTCAGAGTCCATTAGTTTTATAGAGAACTCTCTTCCTTCTGCGGATTTTCTGGTTTCTTCCACTGCTTGGAATGCTGATGGGCCGGTGGGGATGGTGGTATCTCAGGCCAAAGCGGCAGTCTCTGCGGAGGAGAGCTGGAGGGCTCTGCGGAGGCCCAGAGGAAGGGGCGTGCTGAGAGTCAGGGGGCAGGGAGCCTCTTGAGGGCATGCCCACGCCTTACTGTCATGGAGGGACCAGGGCTCTGCTTCAGGAGCTAACTCAGGGCTCTGAGCCACTTGGTGGAATTAGCGCTTGGTGCAGGGCTGGACTAGTATAGTCTTAAGTAGGAGCCATTTAGCGCCTTGGGATCAGGGTCCTCTGTCCAAAACATAATTCTATCGTCTCCCCTTGGGTAGCCTGATTGAAGCCTAAGGAAATGAGGCTGGGCATGGGCGGGCCTGGAGTTGCTATGGAAACATGGCCTGGGATAGCTAAGCCAGACCTGGTGCCGCAGTTTGGGGGTTTGGTGTGGCCTCTTCAGAGGGGCCTGCCTTGACGGAAATACACAAGGAGGTAGCCCCTATTCTTGTCTGTGACATATCCTACAGAAGCCCTACATAGAACGAAGCATGCTTTTTAGAATAGTTATTTATTTCTCCTGTCCCACTAGGCTGATGAATATTTCATGGACTAGTGCCTGATGCATAGTAGGTGCTTATTTTGGTTAGAGTAATGGTTGTGGCAACAGATACTCCGGTGACCTCAGGGGATCATCTCACTCAGAAAGTATTATTTCTTGATCCCAAGCCTCCCTCTGCTCCCCACAGACCAACCGACATCCTGCTTCTTGTAGCTGCACCCCGACAACTTGCAGTAGGTGACCTGCCAGTTTTTATTTAATTTGATTTCTTTCTATCAATGCATATTCATGATGCAGAATAGTGGGTTTCACTGAAGCATCTTCATACATGCACAGAACATGAGTTGATGTAGGCCTGCCAAAGCGAGGGACTGGGGAGCAGTGGGCTCTGACTAGGCTGTAAGTATGTACCACCTCTGCCCCAGCTGGTTGCAAGCCCTTCTTGCTGTAGGGGAGCTGGGGGAGTAAGGAGCGGGTGGAATACTGGATGGGCACCTGGGGGAGGGACGGGGGAGAAGAGATGCAGAGCAGGGTCCAGTGTAGGAGGGCTGGAGTGGGTAGCGGATCCCTGGGGAGCAAACGACACTCCCACTGGGCCCTATTTGCACGGGAGCTTTGCTTCTGGAGACTGGTATGGCTGAGCACAGCAGGGATCGGGACAGCCCTCATGTCCTTTCACTACAGGGCTTGTGCACGCCTGTATGCATGTGTGTGTGTGTGGGCACATGTGCATGGTGTACATTTGTGACCTATGTGGGGACACAGCACCCCAGACACAGAGGAGACTGGGACTGTGGCTGCTACCAGAAGCAGGAGACATGGGCATGTTGGTGGCACAGGGAGAAATGGGCTTTGTTATTTATAGTTAGGATTGGGGACTGTGCCCCATGGTCCCCATGGTCCCCAGGACAGTGAGGTTCAGAGGTGGGGCTTTTAGGCAATGATTGGATCGTGAGGGCTCTGACTTCATCAGCAGATGAATCCATTTGCTGGGCTAATCCGTTAGTAGCTGAATGGAGTACTGGCTGGTAACTGTAGGCAGGTGGGCCCGTGGCTAGAGGAAGATCACTGGAAGTGTGGCCTTGGGGAGTATATGGGTTCCTGCCCCGTTGTCCCTCTCTCCCTCTCTTTCCCTATCACTTTGCTTCCTGGTTGCCATGAGCTGAGCAGCCGTCCTCCTTCACATCCTCCTGTCGTGACCCTGACGTTCTGCCTCGCCACAGGCCAGAGCAACGGAGTTGATGGACCGTGGGCCAAGACCTCTGAAACCACGAGCCCAAATGAATCTTTCCTCCTCTAAGTTGTGGCCAGTGGCAAAAACCTGACCAGCACAGGCTCCAAGTCTACTTTTACGTCCAGGTCTCTGTGACCTCGGCTAGCTCGCCTCAGCTCCCTGAGCCTTCCCTTGTCACATACTCGCAACACTTTAAAACCTTGGCCGTTCACACAGAGGAAGAACAATGTGCACCAAACCCAGGGAGTGACCCGAGGGCAAACCAGGCCGTGTCCAGCACCGCCATGCTGAGCTGAGACACGAGCCTGCCTTCCCCAGATGGCACCTCCCCTCAATCCTGCTCTTCTCCCCTGTGCACATGGCCATGCTTGCTGAGCCTTTGGAACTGTCCCCCCAGTTGCAAACAGCCTTTGACACAGTTGTGCTGTGTGCTGTCCTCCAACGTGAAGTGACAAGACAGGGTGACACTTAATATGCCCAACTTGGTGGGCACTGTCTGGCGGGCCTCCCAGAAGAAGAGCCGGTGCTATCACCCCCCCGCTCTGCAGATGAGGAGAGCACAGGTTTGGGAAGGAATTGGAGGAACAAAGTGGAAATGAGATCCAATCATGGCTGAATCCAGTCACAGGCTGAGCCCTTCGAGTCCTAGAAGGGCTTGTTTCTAGAAGTTCAGACTCTGCTACCCTCGTCCCGCCCAGGTGTGCTGCCTGGAGAGCCGTGACTGTTTCTTAGTACAGTCATTAGATAATCAGGTCACTGGGTACCTTTTCCAGGGTTTGATCATTTCCTTTTCTGTTTCCCAAGGAATGTGGGGTTCCATGAATTAGCCAGCTCAAATGTTAGGTATTCAATGAAGGACAGAGTGATCTCGTGTTTGCATTGAACCGAGGATTTGAGGTGGACCCCCGGGAATTTACGAGTGAAGGATTTCCACCATTTTTCTCATCTCATGCTGAGTGAGAGTGGCAGAATCAACTCTGAGTGAAGGCATCGAGTTTAAGCTGCTGATTACTTCCTAATCATGCAGAATAAAATCTACATCCCTTAAAACACACCAGACAGTGAAACATAATCTTTGCTTTTCCCTGATATTCTGGAAGGAATCCACACATTACTGTCATAACCACTCTGTAAAGGAAGTGCCCAGCTATAGCAACTTGCTGCTTGTTTGTCCCCACAGTTTGTCCTGGGCTGTGGTTCTGATGGCTACTCCATGTCACTGCAGCCCTTCTGGGCAGGCCGAGGGCATGGTTCAACCACACAGAGGAGATGGGCCAGCACAGAACCTCCCGAGTGTGCTCATAATCAAACATGGGTCTGCTGGGATTTTTTAGCAGATGAGGCACCTGGAGGAGCAAGGTATGGAGACGATGACCTAGACAGAGCGGAATGCTGAAGTCCAAAGTAATCAGGGGTTATAGCTAACTGTAGGTCCATCTGTGTGGACCAAAAGCAGCCAGTATTTCCAGGGGGCCTCTTACCCCTTCTCACAGTACAGTCTGGTGTTTTAAGAGACTGTGATTCAAAGAAGGGAAAGAATCCCCCAAACTCTCAACAAGAAGACAGAGAAGGAGAAGGGATGCAAGAGGTCAGGTTCTACCATTTTACACATTCATATTTGGTTCAAGCTGGTATTTCTTCTACAACAGCTCAAGTGAACTCACGATCTTGGGAAATAAAGTTGGTTTTGAGATTCAGACAACAAGAGCATTTTTAATGCTTATTCTTTTACCTTGAAAATGACCCTGCATACTGCTCACTGTAAGCATTTCAAATGACAAACAGGTAGTGAACACTAGGGTTCTTCCACATCTCTTCCCCAGTAGCATGTTCCTCTGGATATGGTTCTGTCCATGCTCTACCCCATGTGGTCCCATGAGATGGGCACTCCAGGGATGCGACAGGAGGAGGGGACTTCTGGAGTTGAGAGCGGGAGACTTGGAGAGTCACAAGTGCACCTGTGTACTAAAGGCTATGAGAGGTTCTGTAGCAAACAGCATCTGTGACTTGATGCCATCCCATGTTTCCCAAACCGCCTTCCCATGGAGCATCCCATGCCCCACCACAGGTTTGCATCTGTCCAGAGAGGGCTCAGAAAAGGACCTCCTTCCCATGAGCATCTCACACCACACCACAGGTTTGCATCTATCTAGAGAATGCTCGGGAAAGGTCGGCCTCCCCAAACTGAGCATTCGTCTGAGTTATTCAACAAGCACACACTCTGGGCCTGGTCAGTGGAAGGCTCTGGAAGCTCCGGGGTGAATGAGGCAAGCCTGCATGCTGCAGGGCTTGTGTCTCATGGGAGAGGTGGCACAGTGTCAGCAAGAAGACAACTTGCTTTCAGAAGCTGGCTATGACCGGGAGAGGCAGGAGAGGCCCACGGGGTCTACTTTTAGACAAGGTCTTTCCATCAGTGAGACCGTGTGAGCCACGCAGCGTGTGGAGGCTCTGATGGTTTTTGGAGAGCTAGATAAAGATGTGCACATGATTCTGCATGTTTGGTACCATATTGTGTGCTGCACCTGCCTTTTCACCCAACTAAATGACAAACGAAATACTGTTAGCTAATAAACACATTCTATTGTCCTCATGTTCAAGGGCTGCAGAGCATTTATTTGAGCCCATCCCCCATTTTTCTTAACCGTTCATCTACTGGTGGAAACGGGGTTTTCATGTGTGTGCATATTTCTCACTTCTGAAAAGGCCCAAGCGAAGGTCTGAGCACTTCACACTTTTGCACAATATTGCAGACTGCCTTCCGGAAAGGATGTGCTACCTTCCATTCCAAGTCTGCAAGAAAACACCTGCTTCCCTGAGTGCTTGCTGGCTCTGGGGACAACTACACTTTATTTCTTAGCCCACTTGATAGGTGAATACGTATCTCATTTTCATTTATTTGCTTGATAATGGGCTTGGACATGCTCGTTAGACTTTTGTTTTCTGATTTGGCAAAATGTCTGTTTAGATCCTTTGCCAATTTTCTACTGAATTATTGATTTGTAAGAGTTCTTTGTATATCGAGTGTATTAAGCCCGTGATAGGATTATGGATTGTTATCTCTTGACTTTATTAATGGTGCTTAAACCATTTGGAGGTCATGAATTTTTATGTTGTTGAGTTTGTAGGTCCTATTGTGCGTTTTGGGGTGCTCGTCTGTTTAATATGGTCACACAAACCTACCCTAGGATTATGTACATATTCTCTGGTAGTTTCTTCTAGGATTTTTTTTTCCCTTTTCATGTAAAGCTTTCTTCTTTCCGAAATTCACTTTGCAGTGGGAATGGACTTGCCTCCAGTTTAATAATCTCTAAAATGGCTGTTCAGACATTCCATTTCCATATTCTCACTTAGTAGAAATGACCACTGGATCACAAACAAAAAACCTGTACCCTGGGGACTGTTCCGATAACAGACTCTCTTTTCTTCTGAGCTATCTTTTGATTTCTTTGCCAAACTACACTGCTTTATAGCATTGTCACTGACTAATACATTTTTAATATCTGGCGAGACAGGTTCCTCAATACAGTCTTTTGAAGAGTTTTCCTGGCTATGATAAGATGTTTATTTTTCCAGATAAATTCTAGAATTTTTTTTCAAGTTAAAATTTATCCCACCTTAGGATCATATAAATTTATAGACTAGATAAGGGAAAAAATCATATTTTTTTGCTGAATTGAATCATTTCACCCAATAAAAGAAACATGCATTTTCATTTGTTGAAACTTTCTTGAAGTACTGGGATCAAACCCATAGACTTGGGTGCATGCTAGGCAAGTGCTCTACCACTAAGCTACTTCCCCAGCCCTGCTGAAACCTTTAACAATATCCTCATTCAGACTTGTCTCTGGCTTCCTGTGTGTCCCTCACAGTTTTGTTAAATTTATTTCTAGGGGTTTTAAGACTTTCTATCGAATGTTTTCCAAATTATGCATTTTCTAGCTTGTCATAATTTATGTATGAGAAAGCCACTGCTTGTTGTGTGTTATTTGTAACTGATCACATTCTGTATTTATTGTTTTAATATTTTTCTGTTATTTTTGGTTTTTTTCCAGGCGGGCAACCATATGATCTACAAATTACGATTTTCTTCTCTGCCCGTGTTCCTGACTGCTTTTATATTCCTAACTGCTTTGTTCAGCACTTTCAGAATTATGTTTTGCAGTTGTGATAAAGAACACTCTTAAATCGTGTTTTAGTGGGATGATTCCTGTGTTATTGCCATTAATTATGATGGTAACTTTTGAATTGAAATATGTATTTTCAAAAATCCTAAAAGGAGATTGCCACCATTTTCAAGTACCAGTAATGGATGCTAGATTTTATTCAACGTCTTTATGGCCATTAAAAAAGAACTGAGTGACTGTGTCTCCCTCCTTTGTCCCATGAACATTTTGAGTTTCCCTGGACTGGAAGCTCGTGGATCGTGGGCATCAGGCACTCGCCATCATGACACCAACTTGCTGTCAGGCTGCTCAAGCTTTTGCAGGTGACCTGGCTAATCACCTTTTGGTAGGGTCCCTGTTGAGCTCATCACCCAGGTTATTCTGTCCCCTGGCAACAGTGGCTTTTTTTTTCTTTTTTTCTTTTTCTGTGTACTAGAATCGTTTAGGGTGTAGGGATGATCAGAAAACGAGGCTCTGGCAGGCAGGAAGTCATGCCCACCCCTGGTTGGGACTGCAAACGGCTTTGGTCACTTTAGAGACTCATGTGATCACATCTGCTTAGGTCCAAACCTCTACACCCTACAATTTCCTGGCCCTACTCCCAGAGCTGGACCCCAGAGCAGCTCCCTTAGGAATGAACTGGGAGGTGTGGGCTGGTTTCCACTCTGGCGTTTTTCACATTGGTCAACAACTTGGAGATGGCCCTACATGCTCTCAGTGACTTATACAGTTGGCTACTCAGTGGCTGTTGAAATGATTGAATTAGACCTGACCATAGCAACCTGGAAGATTCTCGGAAACTCAATGTGGTGGGGTGAGAAGCAAGTGAACAGGAACCTGAAACAACATAAAGTCACAGGAAGCCGAGCCAGGCATGACGTAGGGAGCCAAAGTCTCTATAATGTGCCCACAGACACCATCAAACACACAGGGAAGGAGGTGGGGGAGGGGAAATGGGGCTCAAGGCCCTCGGTTTCTTAGTTAAGGACCCCGAGAGGCCTTCTGAAGTCTCCTTCTGTGTTCCCACCTGTTCTGCTCACCCTCTGAGAACTGGAGGGGCTGGTTACCAACGCCTGCTCCTGGGTGCTCTGACTTGGGCAGCACTCACCTGGCGCACGTTGGATGGCGGCCTCACCGTGCAGGACACCTGGGCTCAGGGCTTGGCCTCTCCACAGCCCCTGGCTCCAGCTCTTCCCCCTGGTGGGAGCAGCGCCCTGTGAGGAATTGGAGCCTTGCAACCCTGCGAGTGTTGCTGGCCTGCTCCTTCAAGCTGCAGTGCTGATCCAGGCCACCCTTCAGTCCCGCAGCCTCGCCCGCCCTGCCTGAGACCCAGCCACAAACACGGTTCCTCCTCTCCCAGGCACCTGTGGCCACACAGGCCCTCACACCTCCTCACACCTGTCCAAGGGCTGAGGTGCTGTGCCTTTGTCTTTTCCGGTTGCCCCGTCTTCATGCTGTCTGGAGGTTTGATGTCGGCACAGGTGGGTGTGCCTGTCACCGGCCCAGGGGAGGCCGCAGTCTATTCCAGGACTCCTTCTCTAAATGGTTCTTGACCAGGAGTGGTTTTGCACCCCAGGGATGTTGCAATATCTGGGGACACACTGATTGTGGCACCTGGGTGTGGGAGAGGGGGGTTGTGTTTCCAGTGACCAGTCAGTAGACCCCAGGGGTGCTGCTGGACGTGCCTGGTGTAGACAGCATTCCTTCCCAGGGTAGAGAGCACCCTGCTCCGTGGTTCTGCTACTTTGCCAATGTGTGGAATGGGAAACCTTTGCTTGAAGGCAGAAGATGGGTCTGGACTTCTCTCATGCATACGTTCATTTAACAAGTGTTTACACAGTGCCTGCTCTGCACCATAGAGGATGCCGGACAATGCCCGGCGGGTGATCCTGCCCAGCAGGGATGCAGGAAATGAGCGACAACCCCCACACGTGTGGGGCATGGCCATCTCAGTGATATCACTCATGGCCCTTTGTCCCCTAACTTTTGTTTTTGCCTAAAACTGGTTCCTGTGACATTTACAGTGGGATGATCCCTTCAGCCCCACAGAGTCTGTGCCCTGCGAGAGCAGATGGTGTCCTTTTCTCCCCCTTTCCAGCTGCTGGCCCCATGTGGCACACAGACGGCAGCACCCAATGCGTGTGGAAGGGAGGAGTGACCCAGGAGTTCCTGAGCCCTCAGGCCTGACGCTGCAGTGGGTTCTGGACCGGAGGCTGTCTGGGTTCAGTTGGTGGCTTCTCAGTGTGACCTCAGTCAAGCCGGTTAGCTTCACAGAGCCTCCGTGTCCTCAGCTATAAAATGGGCATACGAATCATTCCTACTCTCTAGCCTAAGAAATCACGTAAGATGTTCCTGGCATGCAGGTGGTCGAACAACGTGAATCACTGTTCATGTCAGCTGGGACCAGAGAGGCGCAACTCTGTTTCTCTGGGCTGAACATGGACCACGCTGTGCGTTTCTTGCTGCAACTTGGTTTAATTCTAGGGCAGCACCTGTCCAGTTGGGGGTTCAGTCAGGGGCTGGAAAGTGGAGGGAAATGGACACCCAGTGCTGCGGGGTGCAGGGTCAGAGCCTGAGTCCCCACACTGGGAAGCTGGCGTGGTACATGGGAGCTCTGGTTTCCTCCTCGAGGCTGGTGATGGCAGCTTTATAACTACCAAGGCCAAGGGAGTACTTAGAGGGGTGCAGCAATGCTTCTGAGCCTTTAAGCTAGAAGCCAGATTCTGGCAAGTTCCTCGGTCACAGCTACATGGGCATAACGTTCTCTGCAGCCTCTCCCACGCACCTGCCCAAGGAGGAAGCCGGGTGGACGTCAGGTGGGGGAGTGGCGAGTGACGGGGAGTGGGCTCTCCAGGGCTCTTCTCTTTTCCTCGACTGAACCCCAACTGGACGGGTGCTGCCCTAGAATTAAACCCAAACAGTGATTGTGTGACTCTTGGGCCTTGAGACCCTGTTTTCAGCAGAGTGGGCTGTGCTGCAGGGACCCATAGCCAGCGGCTGGGCCTGGGAGGGACCGCCTCCACCTTCCCGGCCCTGGGCTCAGGAATGAGCTAGTTCTGCCTTCTCCTCCCAGTGGTGACTGGTTTAAATGGGGTATTTGCATCTCTGGGAGAACTCCTGGGGGTCACATGCCCCTGCCCTGCCCACACTCCCCGTCACAGTCCGTGGATCCCATTACATATCAGACGACGGGATGCTGGAGCAGACGAGGTAGTCCCCACAGCCCCGCGTCCAGGGGGACACCACATCCCAGCACAGCGACTGCTCGCCTACATGTGGCCTCGTCTTTGCTGCAAGTGGGGTCCTAGGAGGAGCAGGGCTGGCCATCTGCTCCTTCCCACTGCCCCGTTCTCCACAGCTGGCTGAGGACGCCTAGCTGCCTGCCATCACTGCCCTCTGACCTAGGGGGTGGCTGGCAGTGGGCTGGGGTAGGGGGTCACTCCTCAAATACAGGCTTCAAAACTGGGCCTTGTCAGCCCTCGTCCCTAAGGTGCTGGGCAGAGTTCCTCAGCCCGTGGGACCTGCTGGCAGCATTGTTCTCTGTGGAGGCTGCTGTGAGAACAGAGCACTTGGTGGTCCATTTTCAAAATAGAGTCCTTGGTCTTAATTGGATCCACTTGTTCCCAGTTTAATTCTAGCCCTTCCCTTTTCCTGCCCCAATTTTAAAATTTGCTGATAGCATAGATTATAACCCAGCTCCTCCAATCAGGGTGAAGGACTGCGGTACATTGGGGATAAAAGCGGGTGGACAGCCCGCCCAGGTGAGCTTGCTAGCCAGGTCCAGGAGCTTGCCCTTCTGGCAGGAGAAGATGCCTTGCTCACCCACTTTCAAGTGTTTGATTTCTTGTGGCGCCTCGGTATTTCTCATCCTGTGTAAGTCAGTTTCCTGTTGCTGTGACAAAACACCTAAGATAATCAACGTATAAGGAGGGAAGGTTTATTTTGGCTCTGGGTGTCAGAGGTTTCAGTCCATGGTCAATTGGCTCCATTGTCTCTGGGCTTGTGGTGAGGCAGAGCGTCATGGTGGGAGTGCATGGAAGAAGACAGCTGTCACCTCATGGTGGCTGGGAAGCAGAGAGCAAAGGGGACGAGCAGAGGACAAAATACATCCTTTAAAGGAACATCTCCCTAGTGACCTGCTAGGCCCCACCTCCTAGTTTCTGACACCTTCCAATGGAGCCACCAGCTGGGGACCCAGCCTCCCACAGGAGGGGGCCTCCAGGTCCTAGCTATAACAAGGACTGTCCTGTGCACTGTGGGGGCTGAGCAGCATCCTGGCCTCTACCCTTTGATGCCAGCAGTGTCCTCTCCCGACCAAAAATGTCTCCAGACAGGGCCACCTGGGGATGCTACTGGGATTAAAACCTGCCCTGGGAGGGACCCACCGTGAGAGCCCGGGTCAGTGGAGGGTCTGCCTGTCAGAGTGGTTGAAGGGTGGGCGGCTCAGCAAGGGCCACCAGAGGGACTTGGCTGAAGGGTGGGGCCTTTTGACTCTGGCTCACCCCCAGCCTGGGCACGAGCCCTGCCCCAGGCTCTGTCCCCACCGCTGCGGGGAGCTGCTAGCACACAGGCCTCCCTGCCTCTGAGCTGGCCCCTCTGGGTCACTCCTCCCACGGCAGAGACACTCCTCCCCCATCATCCCTGGCCCGCTGCAGCTCCTCCCTCTCCTGGGAGGACCCAGGCCCTGGCTCCCCTTAAAGCAGGACGAGCCTCAGGGGAGGACTTCCCCTTCTGTTGGCTAGAAGGTTCCACACCATTACCCTCCTTCCATTGATCTACCTTTCTCAAGGTATTCAGATAGTAAGGTAAGACCACGTAAAGCCTGGCCTGGTGGCTGCAGTCACTGGCACTCACCTGTTCAGGAGGCTGCACAGGTGAGGAGCTTTTGATGGAGAAGCTAAAATGGTCTGACTCTTTTCCAGAATTATCATTTTTAAATAGATTTAACTAATGCTTCCCAATTTGCTGGGCATGCCTTGAGGTCCCCGTCTGCTCAGGATATGTCCACACCCCATGCACAAAATCAAGAACAGGAAAGGCTGACCCCAGAGGAGCGCGAGGACTCGGCTCAGACAGCGCCTCTGGAAGCAGACCTCATTATACAGTCACCTGCAAGCGGCACAAAGACGTAATTGGCACATTTGACTGCAGATTGCTCAGGCCTTTTAATATCGCCTCTGATGTGATAAAATTAGCTTCTTCCTAAACCACAAAAGAGAAAGGAATGTCCTTCCTCAAGCAAATCTGTAGAAAAGGCTCCCATTTGTCTGCTTCAGTTAAAAGTGGCCCTGTCTGAAGTCAAGGGCGTGCACCCGGTGACCTTCCAAGGCAGCGCCCAGCCTTAAGATGTTAGATTTCTCCCCTTTTTATCGGAAAGAAATAAAAAAGACTTTCTTGAGACTTCAGAGCGATTTTAGCACAATGGGGCCTGGAGAGCAGGGAGGGGCGGAGGGGAGCGTGGAGCTGTGAGATGCCCTGCGTCTGGGCTTTGTGTTGAGGTGCCGGGATGGGAGCCATGAGCACATGGGTAGTGGCACATAAAGGACACCATATGACTGAAAGCTACTCGGCTCCCGGTCCTTCCCTGAGCCGTTGGGTGTGCTGGCTCCTGGTGACAGGGGTTCCCTGGGCTCACATCAGTCCCACTTGGCTGCCTGCTTTGTCTCCACTCTGCATAGCGACTGAGCTCAGTCTTAATGGTGAAGCAGCTGCCAGAGTCCCTTTGGGTGCAGGGGAAGGAACAAGGATCAGACCCCTGTCCTTCTGTCCCAAAGGCCAAGCCATTAAATTGGGTTGAACCGTGAGTTTGGGGAAATCCACCAAGGTTTTCTTCCCTAGTTAACAAGAAGTCCCCAGAGAAATAGAGGAAACATCTGAGACCACAAGGATAAATTTTAAAAAGCCCTTTGGGAATGCTTCTGCCCTTGAACTTCACCTGGTGTCATTGGTGGCGACAGCTTCCACTGACAGACACCTGTGGTGGTGAGCCCTGACCAAGGGGTGATGTGGTCTCCCGGGGAGCTGCACAGAGAGATGTGAGGCCACTGTCCTCTGGACATGCAGGTGAAGGAGTGGTTGAGAAGGCTGCAGAGGACACATTTCATAGTCTTGATTAATATTTTAAGAGTGAGCTTCATTCCTGAAGCAGAGAAGAAAGAAGTGAGGCCATTGTTAGTATTTTTGATCCTACAGGGTGGGAGTAGCTTGGATGGGCTGATGTCATAGTGGCTAAGCCCAGGAAGCTCACAATCAACCACACCAGGGCCAGAATTGCTGGGTTTGGGTTTCCTGACCTGGGGCAGGTTAGGGAATCTTTCTGAGCCTTGGTCTTCTCACCTATAACATGGGGTAACTGTAATGGCCTCAGCTCACCATGGTGCCATGCCTGACCCCTGGCTACAGTAGGTGAGGGAGCTGGCATTGATGAACTTGGGGTCAGAAGTCCTGCTGCCCAGGGTCGGTTCTGTCCTCCACTTGATATGTGGCTTTTCTCCATCACTTCACTGACCTGAACCCAAGTTTCCTCCTCTGGAAAAAAATGAAAACAGGAAAGATATGGGCAGGTTGGCAGGCAGCACACTGGTGATGGAAAGGAAACTCCTTTGTCAATGCCAATCTGTGGAAATGGAGGCAGGAGAGCCTGTGAGCCACGCATGGTGGATGGCTGAGCCTTCCTGACTCCCTCTCTCTGGGCCCTCCAATGTGGGACGACCTGGTTCCCACTGGCCCACTTATTCCCCACCAAGACTCAGGGGAAGAGCGGAGGAGCCAGGACCCATGGGAGGGACGAGCAAGGGGTTCTGGAAGGCTGGGACGAGGTCCAAGTTTCCCTTAGCCGTGGAGAGTCTGGAGACAGGTGACCCGGGAGGGAACGTGGAGATGCCGCAGGCGGGGTGACAGTGGAGAGGAGCAGGGGAAGGGAGCGGCCTTGAGAACCAGGAGACTGGCGTGGGGTCAGGAGAGACATTTGGAGGCAGCGGGTAACTGCAGAGAGATTTGGAGAGATGAGGCTGTGGGTTAGTGATGGGATTCCCCTGCAGGTTGTGGAGAGAGGCAAGAAAAGAGAGCCCTTCGCTTCCAGTTACCTCCCACGTTGGAGTGTGCTCCTTACAGGCCATTCCAGGCTGGACGGAGCCACTTGGGGCACAGGTAAGTGTCAGGCCTTGTGACAAAGGCGTCTTTGAACATCCTTCTGGGAACAGCTGTTTCCCCTCCAGCCTGGGCAGTGCCCGGTAGGTTCAGAATGTCTTCACAAGTCTTTTCCTGAAGTTTCTCCCAAGCCCTCCGAAACACTACAGCATGGGTTTTCACAATGTCTGCGATCCTACAGTGTGTCTTAACTGCTTGTCCTTAAAGAAGGGTGGGTACAGGACATCTGGCATCTAGGATACCTAGGGTTATCTCACTTTGAAACAGGAGAAACGGAGCTGCCCATGGTCCCCTTCCCTCTGCCCTGCCAGTAAGAGGGTGAGCTGGGGTCAGAAGTCAGCATGTCAGACCAGGACACGTCCTGAGCATCACACACGGGGCTCCATGAGGGGATCTGTACCAGGCTGTCGGAAGGTCTCTCCCTGTAACCTGCAGCCTGTGTTCCTGTACTCATGCTGGGAGGGACCCTTGAAAACTGTCACATTAGGCAAACTCTATTACCCCGTCTGGCATTATCCATGTCAGCCGCCATGGTGAAATGAGGTTTGGGAGCTGGAGTGCAGAGGGCAACTCCTGTACCATTTAATGATCAACCTCTTTTACTTCTTGTGGGGAGGGAGGGGAGCAGAGCTTCACGGCTGTGGGTACTTTAATGGAATCTGTGGGTCACAGTAAGGAGGTAAACGAGGTCTCCGCTCTCTGCAGGAGACTGGCAGTGCTGAGCCAGGGGTTTGTTCGTGAACAGATATTCTGCACCACAAAGGCAGATGGAAGGTGACTGAGGTCGGGGAGCCTCTGACTCCCTGGGGCAGGGGCTATGCTTGCCTGCCTCTAATGCCCCAGAGCCCTTGGCAGGGCTTAATGCCCAGCAGGTGTCCATGCAGGGGTCACCAGTTCCAGATGCACAGGACAGAGGAGCTGCTCTCTGTGGGTCACAACAGGTGTCTCGTGCTGCACCCCCAGTTCAAAGCCCGTACCTGACCACCCACTCACCTCCCCCCTCTGGCTGTCATGATGGGAACAGGAGAGACGATGTCCCCTGGAAGGGCGTTTTCTCCAGCAAAGCCCCAGGTGTGGCCCTCCACCCAGCCTCCCGGCAGCGTGGCACCTGGCACTGGTCCTGGTTCCTCCTCTGTCTCCTGTCTCTGGAGTCTGCCCACCTGCCATCTATCACCTCGAGGGCCACACGAGTGTCATTTCCTGCATCCAGGACACCAGTCTCCTGGCTGGTTTCCCACCCTCACTGCCTGCTGATCACGGAGCCCCCAGAAGAGCACCCAGTCAGCCCCGACTTCAGACCGTCCAGGGCTCTGCAGATCCAAGTTCAAGATCCTCACGTGGCCCAAGGCCTCCTGTGGCCTGATTGTGACCAGCGTCCTCATCCCTGCCCCCCTGCGCCTCCAGCCACCTCTGTCCTCCTCCAGCTCCTCCACAGCCCCCCACGCCCGGGTTCCACTCTCCCTGCTCCCCAGATGTCTCCCTCCTGCTCCCTAGTCTGCCAGGTAGAGTGGCAACATTTCCAAAGCCCCTACCTGAGTGCTTTACATTCATTAACCTTTGGAAGCCTCTCAGGGTCCCTGCGACATCGGAAACAGGTTGTCTACGATTTGCAGATGGGGAGACTGAGGACCACGTGGTGAATGAGCTTGGCCAAGGTCTCAGAGCAAGTGGAAGAGCCAGGCTCCAGGCACCAGCCCCAGTCTGTGTTTTCATCAGTACGCCAGTGGCTCAGCCTGACTGTGACTGTCTGGTGACACACTTGCTCATTCTCTCTGTGGCCTGGTGCCCTCCCTCATGGCCCCTGCGGTGGCCCGGCAATGGCCCCTGGGTGCTAGCTGCCCCTGTGAACCCTGCCTGTCCTGTCTCTGGTACCCAGTGCCGCATGCACCTGTGT
Organism: Callospermophilus lateralis; assembly: GCF_048772815.1. Classification (NCBI taxonomy): domain Eukaryota; kingdom Metazoa; phylum Chordata; class Mammalia; order Rodentia; family Sciuridae; genus Callospermophilus; species Callospermophilus lateralis. Next base: position 195,450,803 of record NC_135307.1, read on the forward strand.
GGAGGAGGACCGCGGGCACGTGTCCTTACCACATGGACAGCAGATGGCCGCTGCAGGCATTCTTGCTGTGGGTGTTTCGGGTTCAGGGAGTGAGGGAAGATGGCCGGTGTGTGTGTGTGGAGTGAGCTGCCCTGCAAGGGGTTTGGGTGGTCCTGCACCTCTGGGCACCCAGCTTTCCTCTGGAGCCCTTGGCCTTCATGTTTAGGAAAGGGAGGTTCTGCTGATTTTTCCTCTGCAAAAGTGAACGTGGACGTGCACCTAGAAGCCTGAGGGACACTTGAGAGCAGAGGGAAGCTGGAGCACCCAAGGTCAGTGGGCGTCCCCTCTAACAGGATGGGTGGTGAGGTGTGTCTGTGTGAGACACATGGTCATTCCATGGTCACCGCTGAGGACGGCTGGGTAGGGGGCTGTTTCTCTCGTCCTGGAGGGCACCAGAAGGTCTTCCAGAGAGTTCTTCACTGGAGTGCACAGCTGCAAGGGGGTCCTGAGCCCTTCCCTGGAGCCAGTGACAGGGCCAAGGACCTAGTGTGATAGGGCCCAGGACCCAGTGTGGAGAGCCACACTCTTGGGCTGAGGTGCTGCCTGTGGTCACACCACTCTGGGCTGGTGAGCCTGAGCCCACATCCTTAAGGACACCAATGCAGGGTAGGGGAGCAATAACAACTAAAGGGGGACTTGCTGTCCCATGGATAAGTGGGGTGCTATTTGCAGATTAAATGTGATGTAGACAAGTAGAGGACATGGTACCTCTTCCCTCCTGGCCTCGCAGGCCCGGTCTTGCAAGCATCTCTGGCTGCATGTCTTGAGTGCTGGGCACACGAGGCACACTGGTGGAAGGAGGGTGGGTGCTGGACCCTGGGCACAGGGGTGTCCTCTGCAGTGTGAGCACTAAGAGGGGCTGTCCTTGGAGCTTGGGTGCACCTCCCAGATGGGGCGGGGGAGTGTGGAAGACAGTGCCCCAAGCTGTCCACCATCCTATAGGTACAGATGCTGGGTCTGCCTTTCCCTCTTGCCTCAGGTTCCTGAGGGGCTGGGACAGGCGTGCACCACAGCACCTGGCTAGTTCCATTTCCAGCTTCAGGGCTTGGGGACACCCTGACCAGCACACCTGGATGTTATGTCTGGGGATCTTGCCCACAGCCTTTAGGTCACCAGGCCGGTGGCCACAGCCTTTTCAGGGTAAGGCAGGCTGAGTGACAGGTGGGGCTGTGAGAGGCCCATCCTGCAGGGAGCGGCAGGACAGCACACTGGTGTTCTGCAGGGTCCTCTTGCCACTCGCCACTAGACTGTCTGCTGACCCATTAAGTAGCCGCTTGGTCGTTACACCCTCCCTTCTTCCCTTCCCGCCTCTGTCCAAGGGGAAGCCTCTGTGTGGTGCTTTTCCTTGATGGCCTCCCCGCCCCAGGGAGACTGGAGGTTACAGCCAACCAAGCAGAGACAAAGAACAGTGTGTGTGTTGGGGGGAGGGGCTGAGGAAGGGGAGGAAGGGGACCAGATGAGAGTGGCTTCACAGGGGAGCTGCATTCGATAATTAATAGCAATTGATAGCAGTGGGCAGAGCAGAAAATTTAATTAGCACTTGCAACTTAGATATGCAATGGGCTCCTGGGGTAACAACAGTGCGTTTCACGACACCCCCAACTGGAGGAAATGAGCTTGTTTTCAGCCATAAGAAGGGATCACTCCTGAGCTGCGTGGCTGACCGCTGTCCATGGTGACTCCTGTATCTCAGGGTGCAGGACCCACAGGTCCCAGAAGGTGCTCCAGTGACACTCCTCGGTTGATCCCAGGAGCTTCTGGGATGGGGATAAATAGAAGGGGACACACGTGGCCTCGAGGGCCTCTCTGGTGGTCGCCCTGGAGCTGCCTTCCTATGGCCTCAGCTCCGCTTCCCGGGGCGGCGCCTTCGCCAGGCACCCACAGGCCTGGCTAGCCACCCGGCACTGACCCCACGCAGCAGGCGTTCTTGTGCCCCTTTTAAGAGGAGGAAGCTAAGGTCAGCGCTGGCTCCTAAAATGTCCCCGTTCTCTGGTTGAAGAATTGCTTGAGTTGAGACTTGAACCAGCCAGAGAGCCCAGGGCCCCTCTGTGGACTGCCAGGGCTGTTCTCCTGGGCCATCTCCTGGTGGCGACCCTCAGCCCTGCACCCTGGACAGCTGGGACAGAGCAAGGCATACAGCAGGGAGATGGCCAGCTGGGGTGGCCACGTGGCTGAGGCTGAATTCCCTGCTCTCCCCCATGAGTGGGCTTGGGCAAGCAGAGCTCAGTGCCAGGAGAGCAGGGGGGTGCAGCCACAGGTCCTGGGATGGCCTGGTGGGGACCTCTCGACCTGTCCTGGGTAGGTATGTGGGTGCCTCAGTGACTGGGCTCTGGGGGGGGCATGGGGCAGACAGCTGAGTGCTGGAATCAGTTTACTGCCCACCAGCCATGGGGCTTGGGTCCAGGCACATCAGAGATCGTGCTGGAGGCTGATTCTTGATCCCTGGAGGCTGGGACCAGCCTGGTGCTGCCCACATCCCATTTACCCTGCACCAGGTGGGACCATGTCTTTAAAGCCACGTTCCCCTGCCCCGCCGCCCCACAGGCTTCCTGCCCCAGAGCGAGCAGAGTTCTCGCCTGCCTTGGCTCCTGCCTGTCTGACTCCCCCAGCTCCTCCTGCAGCCCCACAGCCTCCTCCGGGTCCTGCCTCAGGGTCTTGGCACATGTTGCTCCCTCTGCCTGGGATGTCTTGATAGTCAGGGCCACCCTTCATTTCCACAGCTCTCAGCTTGAATGTCACTCACCAGAGGATGTCCCTGTCACCACTCCTGCAACCCTGCACCCTCCCTGGTGCACCTGTGCCCTGTGGCCACACTTGTTTGCAGGACTCTGACAGTCCCAGCTATGTCCCAGGAAGGAAGCCGGGTGAGGGTCTGGGCCCTGCGCTTGGCCATGGGTAGCCCGGGCCTTGGCGAGCACGGAGCAGGTACTCAGGGCATCTCTGTGGCGTGAAGGAGGGTGGGAGTCGGCTCGCGGCTGCAGGGAGAGAACCGCACCAGCAGAGGAGGCTCTTAACAGCCACGGAGCCCATTTCAGAGCCTTCATTGTCTGAATACAGGTTTATAGTTAGGATGTAGAATTTTACTGTTAATGAAGTTATAAAGAATTCTGAAACCTGTCTACAACACCCGTGCTCTGTTTATCACTTTTCTAATACTAAAAAAAAAAAAAAAAAGTACTTTTATGGAAAATTTAGAAAACACATTTTGTGTAATGAAAATAAAAATCACCTGTAATATTTTTAAACCCTTTCAACCACCCCATTTAAGATAGACTAGATGTCAACATTTTTGGCCTTCAGATTTTTTAAATCGTGGTGAAATATACAAAGCGTGAAGTTTGTCATCTCAGCCGTGTCCCAGTGCACAGTTCGGTGGCATCGAGCCCATTCTCTGGTGTGTGGAAGTTCATTTTAAAGCCCACAGGATCCTCTGGCCTTTCACCTTGTCAGGACACATGTGGTCTCCTCGGGAGGGAGACACGCGCCCTTTCTGTGCCCCTCTGGAGCCAGAGGGCTGGCCTGCTGGGGCCCTCCTAGAGGCTTTGACGGGGAGCAGCGGCCTCCCTTTACTTTCTCAGCCTCCAAACCACCTCCCCCCTCACTTGCTTCTGTTTGTCTCTCATCCCACCCCCCAGCACCTTTCCAGAAAGGCAGCCTGTCCTCACAGTGACCAGTTGTGACCACATGAAGGCTGAGTCCAATTGGAGGTCCAGTTTGTCTGCCTAAAGGCATCTGGCTAAACCTGGGGGTGAGGCTGGGAGCCCTGTGGTCACCGGGGCACTAAGGGAGGCCTGGGGACCACCACCCCGTCCTACTCTGGTAGCCTAGGTCTCCTGCCTGGACCCCTGTGGGGTTGTGGGCACTGTCACACACAAGCCTGTGTCCTCAACATCCTGGCTTTGCTTTTCAGGAGAGGTAAAAGAAACAATTCCAACCTTGGAGGAGCCACCAATCCATGCGACCAACAGTGGCAGATCGCTGAGCAGGACAGTCAGCACCTACCTTCAGCCCAGCTGCAGGCCAGGGAGGACTCTCTGAGGAGGGGCCACTTACACTGACCCTGAGGACGGGGGTGGGGGCTTTCAAGGAGCTGGAGGACAGCGGATGAACCCTGGGGAGTGTGCACGGGAATTCCCGGGCCAAATTGGGGAAGGCCAGGTGCCCGAGGGGCAAGTGTGTCCTTGATAAGAATTGTGCTGTGATTCTTGGTCATTCTCCCGAGGTGCCAATGTGGCTGTGGGGGGACCGAACGCCAGTCATTTGCTAATGAAGAAAGCGTCACAGCTGCCCTCCTGTTCTTTTTAAAGCCCACAGGACCCTCCGGCCTTTCACCTTGTCACATGTGGTCTCCTGGGGAGGGAGACACGCGCCCTTTCTGTGTGGCCGGCAAGTCTTCTCACCTTCTTGCCATGCCGGCCTTGCTGGGGATTCCAGGGCCTCCTGCATGACCACCACTAGCAGGTGGACGGCACTACGCATGATGGGTGGGGTTCTTTGCACTGGGACCTCCCCATGCTGGCGGCGGGTGCTATTGTAGAGCACCGTGCCATTCCGTCAGCAGGATCTGTTATTGCGATTGGAACCTCTTGATGCCCTTCTTTCAGTTACTCCAGGAAGGAGGTCAGGCAGGTACGGAACCCTCAAGGGGACAAGCACAGGTCACCAGAGGCGAGGCAAGCCTGGCTCTGTGCATCTGGGATGCCGTGAAGCCTCTTCCTGCCCAAGAGGTGCTTTAGGAACACCTTTCCCAGAAAGTCCATGTTCTAGAAAAATACTGCCAACTTGCAGTCCCCCCAGAATGTCTTTCCCCACATCCTCGCCAGCACTTGCTGCTGTTTGTATTCTTAACAGCTGCCCTTCTGACTGCAGTGAGTTGAAGTCTTGCAGTAGTTTTGATTTGCATTTCTATAATTGCTAGAGATGTTGAACATTTTTTCATGTATTTGTTGATCGATTGTTTATTGTCTTCTGAGGAATGTCTGTTCAGTTCCTTGACCCATTTATTGATGGGGTTATTTGTTTTTTTGGTGTTAAGTTTTTTGAGTTCTTTATATATCCTAGAGATGAGTGCTCTGATGTGCTTGTGGTAAAAATTTGTTCCCATTCTGTAGGCTCTCTATTCACCTCACTGATTGTTTCTTTTGCTGAGAAGAAGTTTTCAGCTCGAATCCATCCCATTTATTGATTTTATTTCTTGTGCTACAGGAGTCTTGTTAAGGAAGTTGGGGCCTAATCTGACATGATGGAGATTTGAGCTACTTTTTCTTCTATCAGGCGCAGGGTCTATATTGCTGGTGGGACTGCAAATTAGTGCAACCAATCTGGAAAGCAGTATGGAGATTCCTTGGAAAACTTGGAATGGAACCACCATTCGACCCACCTATCCCACTCCTCAGTTTATACCCAAAGGGCTTAAAAAGAACACACTACAATGATGCAGCCACATCAATTTTTATAGCAGTACAATCCACAATTTGGCTAAATTGTGGAACCAACCTAGATGCCCTTCAATAGATGAATGGAAAAAGAAACTTTGGTATACATACACAATGGAATATTACTCAGCATTAAAAATGAATAAAATCATGGCACTTGCAGGTAAATGGATGGAGCTGGAGAAAATGATGCTAAGTGAAGTAAGCCAATCCCAAAAAACCAAAGGCTGACTGTTTTCTCTGATATGTTGATGCTGATCCATAATGCGGGTGGGAGGGATCATGGGAAGAATGGAGGAACTTTAGATAGGGCAAAGGGGAGGGAGGGGAAGGGAGGGGGGTGGGGCATAGAAGATAGTGGAATGAGATGGACATGTATGTACAATCAGAGAAATGAAAAATTGGGCTCCATGTGTGTACTGTGAATTCCAATGCTTTCTGCTGTCATGTATAACAAATTAGAATTAAAAAAAAAGAAATACTGCCAATGTTACTGGTGCTGGTTGTTGAAAGGGACAGAAGTCCTGCTCCCTTTGACTGTATCTTGGGCACAAGCTTTGCATGAGCTTGGATACCCTCTGACACACGCTTGGTCACTGGGATGTGCAGGAGCCACACTCAGGGCTTCTGGTCTCTCTTCACCGAGGCTCAGCCAGGTTGCTCTGGAGACCTGCCACTCTAACAGGGCTGGCTGGCCTGCTCCCAGGTCCTGTCTTCCTCCTCCCCCACTCACACTGGGTATAGGAACTACACTTCCCAGCGTCCCTTGCAACTGGTTGCAGCCAGTGGGATGCAATGATCCGGGGAGGCGGGAGGAAGAAGGAAGAAGGGCAGAAGCCTGGGGGCTCCTCTTGTCTTGGCTCGACCTTACGGGGTTATCTCCAGCTCTGGACACATGTTTCCTCCGTGACCCATGCTCCTACTGGATAGCGGCCTCCCTCTTGTTCCCGACTCAGCCAGCCCATCCCGACGTGGTGAAGGTTCCAGGAGCAGGACCCTGGCTTCCAAGTTCTGGCGTGGACCTCCTCCAGTGCTTCTGCCCTCCTGTCTCTGTTACAAGGAGGCCTGAGAACAGCAGAGAGGCCAAGGGGGAGGGGGGAGGCAGCCATTTGGCCACGCCCACTCACCTCCAGCTGAGCAGCCCAGAGGCCAAAGCACAACTGGACTGGTGGATTGTCCCATGGTGAGTGTGACCCAGGCCTGCCAATCCAAGAGTCACACCCTCCTTTTAGCAATTGCGACTGACTTAGGGTTGGGCAAGTGACTTAACAAAGCCAATCAGGAGCAGTGAGACTTCTGTTTGAATTAGGGAGCGGATTCCCTCTTGTCCCCCTAGGTGTTATGACAAGGGGGACAAGGAGCTTCTGCCAAGCTGCATGCCACCACCACCTCCCCCCGAGCTAGCCAGTCCTAAGGACTGTCTCCCCCTAGACTTTGCTGAAACACCAGCCCATTACTCCTCTTTCAAATGGAAGTCAGTTTGAGCTGTATTCTATCACTTGCCACAGAGTCTTGACAGCTCTCTCCCTGAAGCCAAGCGGGCGTCGCCCGAGTGACAGGATGAGGTAGGAAGGGCGAGAGATGGCATCAGGGGACGTTGGTTCAGTGTCCACCTCCTTTCTAGTGTGTTGACTGGCCTTGGGCAGCGGAGCCACTTTTATCTACAGGACCTTAAATGCCCTCCCCTGTAAGATGAAAGGGCGACTTTCCTTCTAAGCCAGTGTCCCTGGTCTGCAGTGTGGAAGGCCCCTGAGGTCCCCACAGTTCAGATGAGAGGGTGCCTACTGGTCTCCCCTTGGCTCTGCTCAGACCCTACCTTGAGACTGAGTGGCTCAGGACCTAGCTGTCCTTATCTGTGCACACATTCCAAGGAACTGGTGGATTGGGGGCTGCTTTCCTTAAGGACGTGACCATCGGAGTGTACAGCCTGGGGTTTGCAGAAAGAGGAAAAGTTGCAAAAAGCGTAACCAGACTCGACCAGAAGCACAATTTGAACAAAAACCAAGCTTAAAATAAAGAGGAAGTGCCACCTCTCAATGACAGGCAGGGCTCATATTAGTAGAACATGTGGTATGTCCCTCTTATTTACCAGGCGGTTATTAATTTCTGCTTACTGTGTGAAGTGTTTTGTGGACCATTTTTATTTATCCTCATGGCAACCAGAGTGCATCAACCCTGTCCTTATCCTCAGCTCACAGATCAGAAAATTGAGTCTCACTCAGGAATAATGACGCAAGGTCCCGAAGTGGCAAGTGGGGGCCTCAGTGTGTAAACCCTTGCAACGTTATCTCTGCTCTCGATTGTCTAGCTGTTTAGAGGCATTTTCACTGACTTTAAAAATGTCTCCTCTGCTTCTGATGGCAGCATGAGCTTACCAGGGTCTGTGTTTACTGACGATCGTGCTGAGATTTTCCATGGCTCAATCAGAGATCCCAATGCTCCCTGTCCAGTTCAAAGTTCAAATGCCCCCAGTCCTTATGTGTCCACAGCAGGCTGCTCTGGGCCTCTGGAATCCCAGTGTGGGCATCATCTGTTTGGGGGTCACTCTGGGGAAGATTCCTTGGGTGCTGCCTTGGCAGGACTTGAGCAGGAGACCCTGGCTCCTGGGCCAGCACAGTGTGGCACAGAGGACTCGGGCTGGGGGTGACTCTTGGTCCTATTGCTCACTGGCTGCCAAATGCTTGCATGATTTTGAAACACAAATCCAAAGGTGGAGCTCTACCCACTCCAGGCTCTGGAGGTGGGGCATGGTGCAGTTTTGAGCCAGGCTTTGGAGCCTGGCAGAGCCAACTCTTGCCTTCCTGGCTGATGAGTTGACACCTCCCCAGGCCTCAGTAAGATTCATTTACTGCAAATCAGTCTCACGGGAACAACAAAGCCATATGCCTTGGCCTTAACACAGCCTGGTGTTCATAAATGCTCTCTAAACAGCAGTTGCTGCTGTTACAATTATTATTACTGTTGTTACTTTTATTAAGAAGTTGCTGTTCTGCAAATAGTTTCCTTTCTTCCATTCCTGGAGCCGCAGGTGCCTTTGGTCCACCAGCCGCCCTTCAGCAAGCACAGCTCAAAGGTTCTAGAAGTTGAGGCAGCCTTCATTCTCCTCAGTTCACTTTCAATTGCCTTTTAATGGGAGAGAGATAAAGTGAAATTACAGCTTTGGGTAGCTGCTAGCTTGGGAGGCTGGGAACAGCCCAGCCCTTTGTATCATATACCATGGCTGCGTTTATAGTCCCAAGAGCAAAGGGACCGATAGCAAATCAGATCATTTATTGCTGCTGCCAACTCAGCGAGGAGAAAATTCCCGAGGGGAGAGGTGGAGGCGCTGGCTGTGAGTGGAACACTTTGGTCCCCAGGCTCCTGTGGATCAGAGCCGGCTCACCAGCGACACTGGCTTAGGAGAGCACTAAATGGTGCCCAGACGCGATTTTCTCCCTGTCTCTGAGTCCCTGTTGTATTTGTGTATTCTGCTCACCAATCAATCTCTGTGTGAGATGGGGAAGCTTTCTAACCAATAATCTGCAAAATTAAATGCAATTTGCAAAACAAACAAATGATTGAAAGAATATTGAAAGAGTGGCCTTGTGCATAGTCCTCGACCTTCAGGGCTCTCCTAGTTTGCTTCAGGGGAAGCAAAACTCTTCCCCAAGCTCCAGGGACTGCATCCTGGGGTGCCTTCCTTTGTTTCCAGGTAGGGCTGGGCATGCACTCATAGATAACTCACAGAGCCACCACAGATCAAGCCAGTTCTGTCCATTAAAGCCCCCCAGGACCCAGCATGGGGCTTGGAACAACACACGGGGTGCTTCCCACAGATTGTGCTCATAAATAATTTTTTCCAGGCCATTATTGAGCAAGTGATGTGCTCAGAATCAGAAGATTTTATAGGTCCCTCTCCCCGCCTTTGTGCTCTGCCTGCCATTCCTTACATCTATGCACCTGGAAACCCCATCAGAGGGAATGATTGTTACTTTCCAACATCAAGCGTTTTTAAAATCTCAAGAATGTAAGAGTCCACTGCCTTTGCTCAGGGAAGCTCCCTTTCTTCTACTCTCCCTTCGTTCTAGATTCTTCCTGTTTCCTGTTTGGGGACTTCCCTTTGCATTTCCTGAAGTGTAGATCTGCGAGCAATGCATCTGCAGCCTCCTAGTTTCCCTTCCCCAGAGAATACCTTTATTCTGCCTTCACTCCTACGCTCTGGGTAGGATTCTGGGCCGGCCACTCTTCCAGCCTATTCAGCATCCCGAGCCACTTCCCAGGGCCTCCAGGGCCTCTGATGAGAGACCTGCTGTGGTTCAGGCCCTCACTCCCCAGCTGTACCTTAGATGGTTCTCTGATTGCTCAAGATTTTTCTAACAATTTTTGTTTTTATTAGCTTGATTTCAAAGTGTCTGGGTGTGGATTTTTTAGGGATGTTTATCCCAATTGGATTTTGCCAATGTTCTTAGACGTGTAGGTGTAGACATTTTACCAAATCTGGGAAATTTTCAGCCATTTTTTCATAGCACATTTTTCCATCCCTGAGCTGTTTCTTCTCTTTCTGGGACTTCAGCAACATGAGCATCAGAACTTTGGCTGCTGTCCCATGGCCTCTGAGGCTCTGGTCATTTAAAACACTTGTTTCTACTCTTTGTGGTCTGGATTGGATAATTTCTATTTACATTCATGTTCGCTGGATTTTTCTTCTTTATTTGGATTTGGAACCCATGTAGTGAATTTTTTTTCTAGTTATTTTATTTCTCAGCTCTAAAATTTTCTAAGTGGCTTTCTATATGTGTTCCATTTTTTAAAATATTTTCTTTTCCCCAATTTTCCCAGTTGTTTTAAGCATGACCGTGATTATTCAGAGCATTTTTGTAAGACTGCTTTGATGCCTTCACCATGAGGTCCTGACTTCTGAGCCATTTTGACGTTGGGGTCCGTCCAGGCCCTTTTCAGAGGGGATCCTTTGCATGCTGAATCCTTACAGATTGTGTTCTGGACACATCACGGGACTCAACATCTTGTTTACATCTTATGGAGAATATTGAGTTGTAGCAGGAACTGAACTGGTGAGGCTGAGCCTGGGAGTGCCCGCCCGCCTATGGGCTGCAATTCAAAGCCTCCAATCGCATCAACGTGTGCTACTCAGAACTGTCCTGAGGGCCGTACTCCACAGCCAGTGGCTAATGGGTCAGTTCTCAGAACCTTGGTGTGAGGACAACCACCTGGTCCTCCCCTGTGCAGCATTCAGGTAACCCAGGACTCGCACCTGCCTGGCGGCTTGCCACACTCCTGCTCTGTGGCCCCCTGGTTCTCCTCACTTGCTAGAACTCTTGTTTCCAATCTTCCCCTTGGATGGTGGTCCACTCTGCCATGGGCTTCTGTGACATTGCCCACCCTGTGTCCAAGTGGCAGGATGAAGAGAGGACAAAGAGCAAGAGGACTCACGCCAGCCTCTTCCACCTTCTGGAAGGAAAGCTGCCCACCCTCAGAGTGTGGCCCTGGTCCCCTGTTGCTGCCACTGATACTGCTTGGTGGGATTTCTGCAGTGCCTTGGGCTTCAGCAGTCCCTTCCCACTCCCCAGTGTCCCTGAGGTCTGAGTCTGAGTCCTAATGTCCACGTGCAGGACTTGGGCTGTGTGGATCCCGCCTTGGGAGATTCTGGGGGAGGAGATGCACCCACAGCTCAGGGGCACTTCAAGTCCAGGTCCTCTGCTGGCTGCTGGGTACAGAGACTGGGAGTCCTGGAGCAGCTGCTCATGCACTCTTGTCCAGGTTTTCTTCCGGTACTCAGGAGGACAGGCAGGGTGGGACACTCTTTCTCCTTGGTACTTGGAACTGGAACCTGATGTGGTTCTTGGCACAAAGTCAGATGAGCTGAATGGAAAGTGAACATCAAGTGACAGGAGCAGGCACAGGAACGGGAAAGGAGAGCCCTTGTTCCAGCCACCTCCGCCAGGGCCAGGCGGCTGTGATTCTGCCTCCTCCTTAACTGCACCAGGTCCCAGTGCCTGCTGATGTTGAGTGGGGCCAGCGGCAGCCATTCCTCAAGGAAGTTTTGAGGGTGAAATGCATAAAGGTACATGGTAAGTGCCTAGTAAATGTCTCTGTACCCTCTGATACAGACAGGTATGTCACCTAACAACGGGACTGTGTTCTGTGAAATGTGCAAAGCTGTCCTCAGGCGGCGTCATCACTGTGCACATATCACAGTCTGCTTACACAGACTGGATGGCACAGTCCGCGGCACCCAGGCTGCATGTATGTACCTGTGTGTGTATGTGCGTACACATGTGCATGCCACACGCATATGTACAATGGCTTCTTGCTCTCAGGGCCATGTGGAACAAAACAGCCCAAGAGGAAGAACTGCAGTCCAGACGCCAGCAAGCACGAGCTGCAGGAGTGCTGGCTGCAGCATATGCACAGCAAACTTCTTTGTAAGTGGGAGGCACTGAGATAACAATAATAGTATAGTATGGTGAACAGGCAGACCCTGGCAGAGTCATTTATCTCATGAAAGACCACGTACTGGGCACGACTGTCCTTACTGGACTCTGGTGGGACCCGCAGTGTGGCAGGTACGCTTACTCCAGTGTCACCACAGCCGCAGGAGGAGCGCATTGTGATACAGTGTTCAGGTGATAGGAATTTCTCAGTCCCATGATGATCTTATGTGACCATTGTTATATATATGGTCCATCGCTGACCACAATGTTTGGTGGCATGTGACTATACATAAAGCTTGTGCACGCCTCTGAGCGTGGAAGCAGCTATTACTTGGTGTGACAAAGACGGCCAGCGGCTCTGCCCCTTCAGTCTGCTGGGCCGCTCTCGTGTTGGTGGGAGCAGCCTGGCCTTATTCTTTGAGAAGGCTGCCCGAGACGCCGTTGCCTGGCTGTGCAGCAGCTGGGTTTCTCTCTTTCCTTGAAAACCTCTTCCTCAGGCTCTTGCTGTCCATTTCCTTCTGACAAGAGGGGTGGCCCGTCCTCCATGCCTCACTGTGCTCTCCCATAATCGGGCTGGATCGTGAGACAATAGCCCCTACTCCCAAGAGGGGCCCTGCCACCTTTCGCTTTAATTCACTGAGCTTCCGTGCCGACCCTGGCTGGATTGGAGGGGAGGGATTCATTAAAGTGCATATTAAGGGCTCCGAGATTTGTGTGTTACATAAAGTGCAAGACAGGTATTGATTGGTTTGCTTCAGAGTGCAGCACGTAGCTTTTCTCCTGGACAGAAAGGGCTCTCTGTGGAGCGTTCTTGTCCATTCCGGGAGGAGGGCTGAACGTCCAGGGTGGCGTTTCCCTCTCTGTGGTGCTGGAATCAAACCCAGGGCCTTACACATGCTAGACAGTGCTCTGCCGCTGAGCTACATCCCCACCCGGCTTTTCCCTCTCTTGTGGGGATCGTGAGCCCTGGAGGGGTTCAGACCTCAGCACTGAGGTCCAGGGTTTTCCACAGGCCACAGTATCCAGGCAGAATTTACTAATATTCATTGATTTTACAGTGTTCCTCTTTTTTACTATTGCTTTCTATTTATGGCATGTTGCATTTTTAAATATATATTTGAAAAGTGAGATAACTTGAAGAAAAATATGAATAAGCAATATGGTGCGGGTGGCATTTGGATATGGCATGATTCACGTGGGGGCTCCCGGACAGTGTAAGTTGAATGAGGAAAGGAGCAGGGTGGTGGTGGTGGAGACTGCCTGTGGGTCAAGGTGCCGTGCAGAGCGAGGCGGGAAACAGCCACTTATCTGTAATTTCTGAGATTGGCCCCCCCTGCAGGTTCCAGGCTGTCTGCTGAAGCAGGAGGGGAGGACAGAGCTGGCCAGGGCAGGGCTGTGGACAGGGAAGTTGGAGAGAGATGGCAGACTGTGGCAGCACAGTGGTGTTAGAAATGGGCCGGGTGGAAGATAATCCACCTGCCCCCAGGCAGACACCAGCTTTTGGGCAGACACCTGTTATTTTCTTGCTCATGAAGCTCATTGGCCTCTTCCTGGGAGATGAGCCTACATCTCATCTGGGAACCTCCACCTGTGCACATGTGGCCCAGCTCAGGGAAGGCCACGTGGCTCAAACTCCTGGTCTTGGTGGGCAGTGTGGCCATTGAATGCAGTCCCATCAGGACAAATTCAGCTTCTGGGCTCACTCCCTGCTTGCTGGGATTGTAAAGTGGGCAAGGAGCAAGCCCTGAGCTCCCTCTGAACAGAAAGGTCCTGAGATCCAGGCTACTCATGGAGGCAGATACCAATACTGGATTTTTTGTATGTATGGGGCCATAAATCCTCTTCCTCTCCTTTTATTTCCTGAAACCCATTTTGTTCTGAGCAACTCAGTGTCCAGAGCACCCATTTACCTATGTGGAAAATTTCCTGTGTTCTGGATCACGGTAACTGTCGCTCAGTAGTCAGAGAAAGTGGCATGGAGTGGACTTTGACTCAAAGATCAGAGCAGACACATGGAGGCTGCAGGGCCTGGAGCAGGCACTGCTCTGGTCCGTGGGACGGGGTGGTGAGAGAGTCCGTGCAAAGGCTGCAATAAGATGCTGGCATGGAGGTTTTGCCTTTGTGTGAGCTTCTGCTAATGGTGAAGATGGTTACAGTGCAATCTAAACACAGCAGCCTGTTTCTCAGCTCCAGGGCTGTGGAAAGATGCCCCTAGCTGGCTCTGAGTGACACCAGGCTGGGGTAGGTGGCTGGGAAACAAACACCTGTCTCCTCCAGATGCTCTGCTGTACTCACGTGGGCCCTGGAGCCCGCCCCACACAGAGGACAGCTTGCAGGTTAAAGATGCACAGACAGGACAAAGCCAGAACAATTGTGGCTTCATGAAGAATCAAACTGCCCTAGGTCCGTCTTGCTTTCCTGAAGCTCCTGGATGAGTTAACAGATCAAACATCCAGGAAGAATTCACCCTTCCACCATTGTTCTCCTCAAGTGTCCCTGGCCTGGCAGCCTGGCTGTACAACCTCTGCTTTATATTCCATTTGTAGGTGTGTAGCTCTGAACGCACGCTCACCACGCTCTTGTCAGGAGCAACTGGAGGCAGACGACAAAGAGAGCCAGGGAGAGCTGCTAATCAAACGTCCCATGCTGTCACCTGTCAGAAGTCACTCAGTAGTGTCTCCACATCCCCCTCCATGCAGGGCTTTCTGCAAGCCACTCTGAAATCCCCGACTGAAGCCTAATCTCCCCCCCAGAGAGCCCTGGGGCTCAGCTCCCTGCCAGGCCAGTGCCTCGTTCCTCCTGGGCCCTAGGACTTGTGGCCCCGGCAGCTAAGAGGCAGCTGTCTGTGGAAATCAGATTGATGCATTTGATTACATGCACTGTTGACTTCAGCTAAAAAATAAGACAAAAATTATTTACCTGTCACCTCTGAGACACCATCACAGCCAAATTGTTGACACGTCTCCGGCTCACCTTGGAGAAGTACAGAGGGAGAGTGGACCGTGACACACTTAAGAGATTGCTGAGCGTTCTGTGCTGCTTGTTACCTGGCTCAAGAGCCATGTCCAACTGCTACAGTGTTCATAAGTGACGTGCAGCCACAAGGACCATGCTGGCTCTGCAGTTCATTAGACATCTTGACCTGTGGGGAGGGACGAGGAGGGAGCCAGCTGGGTCAATGGCTTCGGTTCCTAAGTGTGCTAGTAGGGTCATCATTGTCCTAGTTGGTGGCGCACAAACTTGGCAAGAAATGATGGTGGAGCCACACTTCTGCTCTCCCTCGGGCTCTGGTGACAATGTGAGAAGTCTCCAGAGGTGATGGGTGACCTGAGCTGCTCTCACTCTCCTTCCCAGCAGGGAGAGGTCGGACTTGGGTGGCAGCTTCTGCAGGTGACCATGCTAAGTTGACACCACTCTTCATTGGTGTTTCTTCTCTTGGTAAAATAGAGTTCGTGGTTTAGAGTAGCTTTAGTTGTACAACAAAAAGGAGTAGCAAGTGCAGAGGCTTCCTGGGTCCCCTGCCCCACCCGTGCCTTGCCGTCCCGTTGCTGGAATGGTGATCTGTTAGAATGATGTCCTGCATTGCCATCATCACAGCCAGAAGTCCGTGGGTTTTCTCTTGGTGATGTAACCCCACAGGTTTGGACAGAAGCATGGTGGTGAACTCCTTGATCAGTGTCACCCGGCGTCTCCAGTGCCCTAACCCCTGGGCCCCACCTGCTCATGGCTTCTTCCCTGGCCCCTGGTGACCCGCTCCTGCCTTTTGTGGGTTGGTCTTCTCCAGCATGTTGTGGGGCCAGGCCATGCAGCTGGCAGTCTGCCCCGATGGCCTCTTTCCCTCGGCAGAGGGCATTTCTTTCCTGTGGACTGGGTTAGGCTGACTGCGAGAGACACGCAGGTGCCCTGTGAGCCTGGATTGCTGGGTGTGTGTGGGAGTGGGGCTTTGGGTGCTGCTTCTCTCGGTGGGTGCTGGCCTGGCAGGAAGGGCCCCAGATGCCCAGGTGGAGCTGACCAAGTTCCCAGGAGACTTCTAGGTCCTGTTGTCCTGCTGGAGCTGTTTTGTTCTCTTGGATTCCATGAATATTCCCGAGCCTCGGCGGGAGCCAGCTGGGATGAGGGCTGTCCTTCAAACTGAATCGAGACAGAGACCCCACGAGAACAGGCCTGCTCCAGGGAGAGCCGGAGCTCCCACTGTCTCCACCTCTGCGGGTCACATCTGAAAACTCAAGTTTGTTCTTCTTTCTTTTCTAGAGAGAAACCATCTTAGCTCAGCGTCTACTTTGGCCACGGCTTTCAGGACCAGTTCCTAATGGTGAGTGTTCAGCGTTTCTTCTTGTGGTCAGAAAGGGAAGAAGGAAGGTTTCATTTAGAAATTGCAGAATGGATTTATGTTGAAAATACGGAGAGCCTCGTTTGTGCCCTGGAAATCTGAGTGGGACGCAGAGACCCCTTTCCTGGGCTGGCTGTTGGCGTGAAGCCCCCGGCTCCAGGGAAGGAACTGAACTCTCATCCTCTCCTCACATCAGCAATTTGTTTTCAACAAAAGATTCAAAATGCCTTGTTCATTTTTTTTTTTTTTTTAATAAAGAAAGGATATAGTCAGTTGACCAGGGATTAGCTGGGATTAGGGGCTGGTTGACTTTGCTCTTCCCACCTGCCTTCTGTGCATGTACTTGAATTAACGATGGTAAATAATCAAAAGGGTATTAAAATGTGATTGGGCCTCGGAGGGACCCTGACCTATCTGCTGTGGCAGGAGCCCTGGGGCCTTCAGCATTCGATGGCTCCGATTCTGTAGTTTCTGAGAGCTGGGGCTTCCTCAAGTCCCCACGTTGCTCAGACACATAAATAGCAGTGATATGGGGTGACTTTCCTTAATGCTGGTTATACAGTTTTGGGGCAGACACACTGGAACAGCCCACAGGCTCCTCCAAGAGGAAGGCCAGCTCTGTTGGTGACCGGCAGGCCCATAGGGGAGAGGTGATTCCCAGGGAGCAGGGCCAACCCCAGGCTTCCCACCTGCTCAGTGAAATTTAACTCACCGAGGCTGGGAGGACAACTGGATTAGTTCTGAATCTCTGTGGAAATCAGAGCCTTAGAAGATCAAGGCTTTGGAATTCTCCTGGGGCAAGCTGAGCCACACACACAGAGGAAGCCCTTTCTGCTGTCAGGGGAGACGCCCGGGCCTTGCCTTCCTGAAGAAGTTTACAAACGTTTGCAGGTTGTCAAAAATAATTAGTCTAAAATTGTTTTCCAAACCATGGAATGAAGCGGTATGTGTCTTGTTGGGATCAGAGGGCTCTGTTGTGTCTTGTAATCCAAATGAAGTTTGTTGGAAAGTAAATCCCAGGAATTAGCAGTTCTGTGGGGTGCTGGTGACCGGGAAGGGAGCAGGGGGGTTCAGAGCCAGACACAGTCCTGTCCGGGGGGATGGAGGGGCCCTGGACAGTGCAGATGCCTTCAGTCAGCACTTGCCCTACACTGCTTCTGGGATGAGCTGGCAGTGCGTGGCCCTGTCCTGTGTGAATGGTAAGTGGCAACTCCAGCCATGCGGCTAGAGCAAAGGAAGAGGCTGCCTCAAGACCTCAGGTGGAGTCCCGGAAGCCTGCGGGAGGGGGTGGATGGGGAAGGTGCTGGTGGAGGGGAAGCTCACATAATGATCTCAGTTCTCTGAGTTTCGTAGACATACAGACCCACAGGCAGCACGCATGTGTCATCTTCTTTCTGTGATCTGTCCTTCCCCTTTAGAGTGGTCACTTGTTGCCATGGTGACCAGGACCCAGGCCCACCTGGGCTTGTACCCAAGGAGTCCACCCCTCTGCACCTCTCCCTGGGCTCTGTCTCCCCCACGGGCTCCAGGAGGGCAGCATCACGGCTAATCTATGGCCCCGGCACTCACTGAGAAATGACGGCTTGAGGCTCGGGGAGCCTCTGTGAAAGGGACATTCAAAGTGTGTCAGGATAGCCATGTGAGAACGCCCAGGGAAGTGACACACCACCTCCCCTGGGCCCACTGGCCTGTGAACAGCAGCCGTGCGCAGGGGGCCAGAGCTGCTCTCCACTCCCGAGGCAGCCCCCTGCGGCGGAGCCTACACACAGAGGCACTGTTGGGGGTGTTGGAGTGTTTTATTTAGAGCTCGTGTCACAGAGTTACTTATGGCCAAATACCTCAAGACAAATTACGCACTTTGGAATTTAAAGTGCTTTTTTTTTCTTTTTCTTTTCAGTGTAAAAGCAATACATCCCCATTAGATTTCTGCAGCGTTTGAATTTTCATGTATTCTGAAAAAGTGAAAAGCTCCTCCATTTAATCCTGCAAATCTTCCAGCAACATATTCCTCTTCAGATATGTGCTAGACTCTTATTTTTACCTTATTTAAAAAAAAAAAAAAAAAAGAAGCCAAACATTCTTGTACAGCTTGCTTTGTTCACTTAACAACAAATCATGGATACCTTCCTGAGAAAGTACACATCAACTGCATTCTTTAAAACTTTTCTCTGGGGTTCTATACAGTGAAAAGACTATAATTAACTTAATAAGTCTTACGTTGATAGAGACATAGTTGTTTCCAATTTTTGATTATTATGAACTGTGCTGCAAAGACCATTGGGTAAAAGTCCCTGCATAATTAATGAAGTTTTCTATAGGATAAATTCCTTCCTAGAAAGAGATTCATGTGGCAAATGACACAAGCCTTTTAAATATGAATTGACATTGCCAAATCACCACGCACACAAGACTATGCAGAATGTACTCTCTTAATATCTCTGAGAGTTTCTGCCAAAGAGAATGCTTTGGGATACAAAAATCTAACTCCAACCAATTTAAACTAACAAAAATGTTTGGGTCACAGTCTGGAGAATTTTGCTCCAAAGACTTAGGAGATGTCACAAGTAGGTCTGTACCTCTCTGTTTGACTGTGTTTTGCCTGTTTTCAGGCAGGTTCTCCCCTCTTGGTCACAGGAGGGCTTCTAGCAGCAACTGGACTGTGTGGTGGAAGGTCCACAGGGGTAGAATAGACCTTTCCAGAATCACTGCGATGGGGCAATTGTGGCTCACGGGCTCACCCCTGCACCAGTCAGTGTGGCCAAGGCAAGATGATGCAGGGGTCCCCGTGAGCCTCTGCGTCATCATCGTGCAGGTCTGAAACCCATTTTTATTTTGCATAGACTCACAAACATCCCAGTCTCTGGATAGAAGTGGAGGCTGTTTTAGGAGCAGGGGGGTCAGCAAAGCCTCTCCAGTGCCAACGCCTTGGGAGCCTCCGTCCCTCGGTCTCTCTAGTCCTTCCCTGGGTGTGAAGTGCCAGGGCTGGCCTGGGCACTCTCCAGGGGGTGTCAGCTCTGCTGTTGTCTGATTTCTGACATGGGCCTCCTTTCTGGTATGAGGAGGAGGTCTGTACCTCGCAGCAAGATCATGGACATGGTGACGTTTGTAACTAGAAGGTGCCTCAGTTGTACTGGCATGAAAAGGTGACCGTTATATCAGAGAATTCAGTCACAGGAGTGATGGCCCAGCTTGATTCATCTCTTAGCAACCATCAGCGTTAACATTTCCAATAAGAAGGCCGGAGGTGGAGGGCTTGGAAAATCGTAGGTTGACATTAGCTGGTGTAGTGGGTCAGGCCTGTTTTCATGGTCTGTTTCCTGTTTGCAAGGAAGCCGATCATGCCCTCTGACTGAAGAGGGAAGTGGACATTTCAGTGGCAGTCACGTGTGTCTGATGTGCTTCTTCCTGTACATCTTTACGTCCTTTTACACATTTCAAAGGAGATTCTATTAAGTGGCCCATATTCCAAAAGTGATTGATATGTAAATTAGTCATCAATACACAAGCCCATCCTCCTCTAGAAAGGAAATGGAGCCTCTGGGTGGAGTTGGAGCCCTTGGCTGCAGTCTCTCCCACCTGCCCTTTCCTGGCCTGCTCTTGGAATTGCTCCTCATAGAGGCACCCCCGTACCTCCTGCCCCTCCTTTTAGAATTCGTGTGTCGATATAGATACATCCAGATAGACAGGTGACATGCACAGGACACACACACAAGTGGGCTGCCTGGACGTGAGAGTCCTCGCAGCATAGCTCTGTTTGACTGTTGTCCTCCCCCTCGTGGTTTGGCTATCCATGTAACTAGGTGGACCTACCCCAGCCTTCATAACCACAGGAGGGTTTCTATGAGAAAAAGTCCACCTTTTAACGGGGCCTTGATAGGCCTCTAGGCTGACTTATGATTTTTATAATTTCACACAAAAATGTGTTGTGGTGAACTTCCTGGTACATGTCCTTGAGAGACAGATCTCTAATATGGGTTCCTGGAAGTACCGGAGGCTGCTGAGTGGCTGTGAAGTGAACTGTGAGATGGTTCACTGGGGCCGCTCCCTGGGTCACACCTCTGGGGACCTGGAGGTCCAGAGATGGGGCAAAGAGGGCCTGAGCTGTGAGGAGCCATCTTGGATCTCACCCTCCCCAAAGTTTGGGTGTGCTGTGAAACAGGCATGGCTATTCAAAGTTCTGAGATGGCTCCATGGTGTCCACAGGCTGGGCGCTTGCACCTCCACGTCGGTTGGTCACCAGGTGTGGGTTCCTGGGAAGGGGTATGACCTTGACTCTGGTCAGCAATCTTAGCGATGGGATGGCAGGGTGAGGTTGTGGGGACTGGGTTGAACCCATGATCTGTGAACATCCTAGGATTCCTGAGAGCTGGTAAGTCCAATCATGAGGGTGGGAATCCAGCAAGGGCTCCACAGGTCCATGGGGTCTGCGCATTTAGAGAGCTGTGAGAGATTGCCTTAATGGACACGTGGGCTTGGGGAGCTGGTGCAGCTAGAAGGTGGAAGGAGTGGTGAGGAGAGGGAGAGGACAGTGCCAGACAATCTGAGGCAATTCTGTGACTGTGTTGGTCAAGTTCTCATCACTGTGACCACAAGGCATAACAAGAACAACCTCAAGAGGGAAGGCCTTATTTTGGTTCATGGTTTCACTTGAAGGTTGGCTGGCTGCACTGCTGTGGGCCTGCGGCAGAACATCATGGCAATGTACATGGCGGAGGAAAGCTGCTCAGCCCACGACAGGTGGAAAGTTGTGTGTGTTTGGGCGAAGTGGACAGAGACAAGGTATAGTCCCCGAGGGCACCCGCGTGACCTATTTCTTCCAACCACACCTCAACACCCACAGTTTCTACCTCCCCAGCAGTCTATTCAGCTCTCAACAAATTAATCCATTTATGAAGCCAGAGTCTTCATGATCAATCACTTCCCAAAAGCCACATCTCTGAACACTATTGCAGTGGCGATTAAGCCCTCAACACCTGAGCTTTTAAAGACGATCCACGTCTGATCGAGAACAGTCCATTCCTAATCTCCAAAGGCTTGTGGCCATCTCATAATGCAAGATAGATTTAGTCCACCTTCAAGAGTTCTCAAACTCTCAAAAGTTTCAGCAATACTCAAAAGTCCAAGCCCAGAGACTCCTTTAAGCCTCAAGGCAAACTTAGCTGTGAGTCCCTGTAAAACTCAAAAAGCAAGTTCCACACGTCCAACATAAGATGGTAGGATAGGCACAGGGTAAACCTTCCCTTTCCAAGAAGGATGGATGGGGACATAGGAAGGATTGGACCAAAGCAAGACCAGACCCCAGCAGGATAAATGTTAAATCCTGTAGTTCCATGTCTGGTGTCCATGTTGTCACCAGTTGTGAGCTCTGAAGGGCTTGGGAAGCCCTGCCCCTGTGGCCTTGCTAGATGCAGCCTACATGGCCTCTTACACTGGCTCTGCTCTTTGCCTGAAGCTTTCCACGACAGACATCCCACATTCCTGGCATCTCTAACTCTTTGGCTCTCCACTGCAGCTTGGGCTTCACCTTCACAGCAGGGATTCAGGTCCTGGGGCACGCTGCCTGTCCTCTAGGGTTTTCATTTGCGATGGAAGCCTCCATGACCACATACATACCTTCAGCATTCTTTATGTCTGCAAAATCAGTATCACACACACGATGTCACAGTCAGCTGCCAGGTGGAGCAGTAGCCAGGCCTCCTGGGACCATGGCCACAGTGGTCTTTGAGTGCCTGCATGGCTGAGCACAACGAATCCCATCCTGGGAAACAACTTCCTGGGCAGCCCTGTGGGAGCAGGCAGCTCAAGGGCTGTTTTCAAAGCAGTCTTTCACTTTTCACTCTGGACCCTGCCCTGGGTGGGGTCTTTCTGATTCTGGGGATGGTCTCAAGGCATCTTTCCCAATGTCTGGATGCCAACTACTTGATTTTTCTTTAGTGGTGCTAATCTCTGAAGCAACCACACCTTTCTTGGCCTCAGTTTTACACTGGCTTTCCTCATCAAACTTCAAATTTTAACATCTTTTTCTTCCACCTTTTGCTTCTGATTCTCACTATAAAATATGTCTAAAAGCTGCTGGTAATATCAATGATACCACCTAAGTGCTACAGTGTCTTGAAGTCTTATTTTCAGAGGAGGGAATACTTCTACTAGGGAGAACAATAATGATTCTGTTGAACTAGAAGAGTTCCCCTGACCACTTTGGGCCCTTCATGATTTTGAGTCAACAGGCAAAATTGGACTACTAATCCACGAGAAAGATAAGACGGACTATGTCTGACATGGAAAACCCCTGAGAGTACCTCTTAGTGTTACCACATCCGATTACTAAGATCAATGGGAAAACACCACCGTCCAATCCAGGCAGGTTGATGAATGGCCCAGACCCTTCAGGAATGAAGGTGATGTTATGGTTTTGATGTGAAATGTCCTTCCAAAAGCTCATGTGGCAATGCAGGAATGATCAGAGGTGACATGACTAAGAGAAGCTGTAATCTATTCAGTGAATTGATTCATTTCATGGATTAATAATTTGAATGGATCACTGAGCAGTAACAGTAGGTAGGTGGGACGTGGTTAGAGGAAGTAGGTCACTGGGGGGATGTGCCCTGGGGATTATATTTTGCTCCTGTTTTTTTTTTTTTTCTCTCTCTCTCTTTGTTCCTGCCATGAGGTGAGCAAATTTCCTTCGCCATACCCTCTGCCATGATGTTTCTGCCTTGGAGTCGGCCAGTCATGAACTAAGTCTCTGAAACCATGAACCAAAATGAATGTTTCCTCCTGAATTGTTTTTATCTTGTATCCTAGTCACTGACACAAAAAACAAGCCAACACAATGGGGCACCCTCTGGGTGAAGAACCAAGACCCACTGAGCCACCTGCTGAAGGCAGAGGGGATGTAGAATGGGTGGTGGAAGAAAGTAGTAACACCAGCAATGACCATGTCAGCAGTCACAGCAATGAGGATTATAACCATCATGAGTATGTCTTTCCTATTTGTTAAGAGTATATTTGTGCACTATTATGGTTTTGCTATGTAGTGTCCCACAAAAACTCATGTTTGAGACAATGCAAGAATTTTCAGAGGTGAAATGATTAGGTTACAAGAGCTGCAACCTATTCAGTGGATTAATCCCCTGATGACTAACTGGGTGGTAGCTCTGGGCAGTTAGGGTGAGCCTGGAGGATGTAGGTCACTGGGGAATGCCTTTGGTGTTTATATTTTGTCCCAGGTAATCTGAGGGTGCACTCTGGCTCTCTGTCTCTCCCACACCCCAACTCCCTCTCCCTGTCTCTCTCTCTGCTTCCTATTGCCGTATCAGTAGATGCTTCCTCTGCCATATTATTACACCATGATGTTATCCTTACCTTGGGTCCAGAGCTAGGGAGCTGCTTGACCATGAACTGAACCTCTGAAACATTGAGCTAAAATAACCCTTTTTTCCTTTAAGTTGTTCCTGTTTGATCTTGTTGGACTCAGTGACACAAAATCTGCCTAAAACATGCATATATACCCATGTATTAAGCAGATATCTTTGTTTTCTCTCCTCTCTTATTCCTTGTTATATAACATAATATCAATTGATGATATCAGTATGCAAGTGTTGTTAAATCTACATAACAATATTAAAGAGGATGTCAGAAGAATAAGTACCACTTAAATTTTGTCTCCTATTCTGGGGAAGGGTGTAATGCATTTTTGGTTGTATACAGGATAGTTATATCTTATTAGGGAGAAATATGACCTTGTTATAGTGCTTATTTGGAGATTAAGCATGATTTAAAGAGATATGGTTGGGTGTCAAGTTGACAAAGGGCGGACTTGTGATGGTTAATCTGGATTGTCAACTTGATTAATTGAGGAACGCTCAGGAAACTCCTAGGATGAAGAGACTTCCGCATGTGTATGAGGGTGTTTCCAGAGACAATGGGATGTGAGGCTGCAAACGAGGGGGGGACCCTCCCTCAATATGGGTGGCACTAATAGGCTATAGCTGGGTGGAACAGAAGCCGGAAGGAGGAGGAAGCCGCAGCGCAGGATGCTCATGTGGCAATGCAGGAATGATCAGAGGTGACATGGATTCCTCTTGAGGGGGTGTGATCACTGCTCCTTCACCTAGTCACCAGCCCAAGCCCCTCTGCTCTTCCAGTGTGGCCTTGGACTAGCAACTCTCAGGAAGTTCCCAGGCCTCCAATCTCAGAATGGATCTGCCTCATTGCTCTGAGGATCCAGCTTCTTGAGTTAAGCAGTTGCAGGTTTCTCCAGCTTTCCAGCCTGCAGACAGCCATTGTGGGACTATCCAGCTTCTGATCATGTAGGCCTAGTTAATAAATCCCCTTTTATGATTACAGATGTACATGCCTTGTAGGTTCCATTCCTCTACAGCACCCTGACTAAACCGTGACATTCAGGGCATATCTGCGTGTTTGTGACCATTTCTAAAAACAGCCTCTCTTGGCAGCTGCCTAGACTCTATTTCATTCTGTGAAGCAATCAAGAGGAAATTGACCACATCTTTTTTCCTTTTCTAGTGCAAATGATTTTTAAGGTAATCACATAGGGCAGGACTCCTTCTCAAATGCCTCTGACCAGAGATTTTCAGAACGCAGGGAAGCCTCTAAATGCAAATTGCCACGCATTAACACATGCTGTGCTCTGCTTGGGGCAGCCACGTCAGTTAGAAGAACTCACATAAATTGGGATTTGATAACTTATTTTTACACAATAAATTTTATTAAACATAAATGGGAATCATTAGCTGAAACACTTAATTAAAACTATGGCCAAATTAGATAAATGCTAAGGAGCGTTCTCTAAATTTATTGCCCGATGATCTATAGGCTTGCTTAGTAACGTACTCCCAGGACCTCCTTAATGAAGCTATTAAGTTCATAAATATCATATGTGCCAAATGGCAGAATTTAGTGATGATCTAACCCACTTTACTTGCTAAGTAAATAAACCCTTCTGAAAGAGCCACTAATTTATGTCACTGATGTCCCTAGGATGACATCCCTTACCTGTCTGAAAACATACCTTTTGAAGTAGTGATTTATTGCATCCAAACTGCCCAGACAGCGAGGAGCTTAGCCCTTCCCTTGCTCTGTTTCTTGAACTTTCCTTCATGGATGCAGAGCATATGCCCTAGCGCCAGCCCCCCGCCCCCAGGCTTGAATGTGCTGGGCTAACTGACCTGGAACCTCTAGGAGACGCGTGAGTCCTGGGTGGTTTCACACCTGGAATTGCTCTGGTTTGGGAGGCCCTGGAGGGCTGCAGGTGTGCCCTGAATGCACCCAACCTCCCCTCCTGCTCCTACTCCTGGAATCTGTCTACCAGATGTTCCAAAGCTTCATGCTAAGTAGTGGACTGCATGCCTGGTCTTCAGTAGCTGGACCCCAGGATGGTGGCCCTGCAGGCCTTGGCCTTCCTTACCTTTGCTGACCTGGTTGACCTCTTCTGCTGATACTGCTCTCCCCCCAGCACTTCCTTCTTTGAGTGCCCCAGCCAGAAACCAGCAGGGAGTGCCCCTCTTCCCACCAATGCCAGGTGTCGGCTCACCTTCCACCAGAGTCTAAATAGGACCCCTGCCCCAGTCATGCCATCAGTCTGGCTTGTGCTTGCTTCACAGTGCCTGTCATCAGATGGTGTCTCCATCTTTTATTGTCTGCCACCCCAGGAACACTACCCCGGGGAGCCAGGGAGGGAGGAGGCCCTTTTTAGTCCACTATGAATACAGAGTGCTTCACACATGGTGGATGCTCTCTAAATCATATTTTGGGCTGAATAAGTGAATGAATATATGAATAATAAGCAGCAGATTCTCGAGCCTGCCTAGGGTGTGGGGAGCACTGTTCTAGGATGAGAACAATGCCTCCCTCACAGCACTGCCATCTTTGGAATTGGGACAAAGTGATCAGGAGTTTTCAGCAAAGCAGGGGGTGTCTTGTGCTGCATCAGGACACGGTATCAAAGCAGCACAGGCAAGGGTCTTGACTGCACACGGGGCTGGGGATGTCCTCCAGAGAAATGTCTGGAAGCCAAGCCCACATCCGGGTGGTTGATGCATGCTAATCATGGTTACTGGGGCACGGAGGTGTGGTTAGCTGGAGAGCCTGTGCAGTGGGGGTGGAGCAGCCAGGGACAGTCCCCTCAGGAGCTCCAGCACCCTGCAGGAGAGGGGAAGAGGAGCTTTCCATGAGCAAAGAGCAGCACCCAGATGCAGGATGGGAGCAAGAGAGGTAGGTGCCAGGCACTAAGACAGAGTGGGCCAAGGGAAAGGTCAGTGGGGACACATCGCTACTCACCTGAACAATGGGGCTATGAGGATGGCTCAGGCTGAACCACAGCTTTAGGAAGAGAGTGTCCGAGGGAGAAGTGGAGGCAGGAGGGCTGGCACTGGCCAGTCTTGGCCAGTGAGGCCTTTACATGACGTAATCAAGCATTTGCAAAGAACTGAGGCTTCAAGTTGTTTAGCTGCACCCAGGTCTGCCTGACCTCATGCATGGGTTATGGTCACTCTGATCCTGGGTCCCAAGAGGACTTGTTTGGGAGTTGTTTTGAGATAGCCCTAAGGAAAAACAGTCCATATGACTGATGAGTCCCTGCATTTCCAAACCTCTGTCCTAATAGCAGAAAGGAGAAAGCCACTTTTAGTAGCTGGTCTTCAGTAGCTGGACCCCAGGGTGGTGGCCCTGCAGGCCTTCCTTACCTATGCTGACCTGCTTGACCTCACCTGCTATTACTGCCTTTCCCCCAGCACATTCTTTATGTTGGAGAAGCGCCTCTCTCCCACTGGTGATCTTTCTCAGAACGGTGAGAAGCGTTTGGTGAGCTCTTTCTCAGGGCATGGTGTTTCTGGGCTTCCCTGGAACCCGTGCTTTGTGGCAATGCGTGCTGATCATTTCCTTACCTTCCAAGGGGTCGAATGGTGTCCTCAAACTCATGTCCACCCAGAACCTCAGAATGTGACCTTAGTCAAGGTGAGATTGCTCTAGATAGGTGTGGGTCTCACTCCAGTGACGAGTGTCCTTATAAGAAGGGGGAATTTGGACACTGAGTCTGACACAGAGAGGACATTGTGACCACCCCAGCAGAGATGGGGTCATGCAGCTGCATACCAAGAAATGCCGTGGATCCCTTGAGCCACCAAGAGCTAAAGAGGCAGGAGAGATCTTTCCTAGACCTTTCCAGGGAATATGGTCCTGCCAACACCTTGATTTTGAACTTCCAGTCTCCAGAACTATGAGGTGATAATTCCTGCCCACCCAGTTTGTGGTCCTTTGTTATGGCAGCTTTAGGAAACTCACACAACCGCTTTGTGAAAATTTATCAGTCAATAATTGAAAAAAACTGCCCTGATATTGATGAGTATTTTGAAACTTACAAAGATTCTTTTGCACCTGTTTTATCTTAGGTGAATCTTCTGAAATCATATGGGAAAAAATATGATTCTGGCCCAATCCATGGGATCAGTATTGAAGACACTGTATCTTTTTTAAAAAAGTAACTGACAGACAAAAAGTAAAATTTTGTTGATCTATATTTTTCTTGAAATACATTTGATGAAATTAGGCAATGGGACAGATGGCTGGCTTGGAATACTGATCCTTCTGGGCACCTTCGTCTCGTTCTCACTTCCAGCCTAAGAAGCGTAAGGGCTGTTTGCAGGAAACCGAGTCTCCTGTAGGAAGGCAGATTTATCATTCAGATCCGTCATTAATTTCCCAATGATGCTCTCCCTGGCCATAAAAAAGACTTAGTGCTCTTCATGAAGGTTTTATTCCAGAGAAAATGGTCTTGGAACATGGTTTTCACCGACCTCTCTTGACCTTTGGCTTCCTACGTTATTATTATTAAGTCATAATGTTGCTTCCTGCCAACCTAACTCTTCCCTCTTTGTACTTCAGAAACCTAGTGATGCTTTTTGGTGTGGAGGACAAATCGGCACTCAGCCGCTGCCCGTGCTCCTGGCCTGTCCCTGTAGGGCTGCTTAGATGGCAGTCTTACATCATCTTTTACGAGTACATCAACTTATTTGCAATTAAGTTTATATTGTCTAATAAAATCTGGTGACATTTTAGCTTACAGTTTATGTCCCAGTAAAAGGCTCTGAATGTTATGGCCACGAGAATCCATGACACGGCCCCACATGAAGGTTCTATTTCTGGCCAGCAGCTGATGGTGTTCTCAGCAAGGGGACAGAGATGGAGGGAGTGGGGCCAGAGCTGTGGCCAACCCTGGGCGTGTTATCTTCTCTCTCCGGTTTGCCTCATAGAATTAAAAAATGCTCAGCACTTTCCAACATGAGAAAGGGAGAGGCGTGGAGATGCCCGCGGGCTGCGGGGCGGCAGCCAGCCTTCCTCGTGGACTCTCTGGTCCTTGGGAAATTACCTCTGTGCTTAGCTTGGGTTGCTCCCTTGGTGGCCACACAGGCTGCTACGTGAACACATAGCTCAGAGTCCTCGACTGGGGCAAGGTGGCAGTGCCGAGAGACACCTGTTTTCACACTTGGGATGAGTGATGCTGTCACGAGGGGGTGGGGCCAGGCCCACTGCAGGAATGATCCTGTCCAAAGTGTCCCCAGTCCTGACCCCAAGCCATTGGGAGGGAACTGAAGCCTTGAGAGGCCAGACCTGAGAGCTGTGGCGGCAGTGGTTACCCCTCCTCCTTGAGGCACCATGTGGCCCTGCCCCGCAGGGTGCAGACTGCTCTGAATGAAGGGCCTGCTGAGGTTGGGAGGAGTGGCTGGCCAGCACCCAGCCTGGCCTGGTGGGGCACACGGTCTGTGTTCAGCAAGCACAAGAGCAGAGGGTGCAGCGGGTTCTTGGAAAGGAGGCAACCAGCACTGGGAGCTACTGCTCGGTTTCCCTTGAGAAAGATGCGACCTGGAAGCCTCGTTTTCACATGGGAAGCATGTCCTTTGAGGATGGGGGAGGAGCCCAGTGCATTTGGAAGTGACCTTCCAGAACTCCTCAGGATTTATGACCCAAACTACACGAACAGGTGCTCCAAAAGAGCCACCAGGTGTGATATGCATGAAGTGTGGAATATTCCAAGACTCTGGCCTCCACAGAGCTCGTGGCTTTCAGAAATGAAGCCAGTTCGTGCATAAAATATCCCCTCTCTGAGCACGGCCATTTCCATGCTTCCCCTAGGGTGGGGATCAGGCTATAAAGTATTGTGGTTTTACCCGAGGATCTCCAGGCGGGGAAGGCGGCCCCTGTATTTATAGCCCTTCTCATCTCGGCTCCCGGCACACGCATTAATCTCCTGTGAAGTCTGAGCTCCGAGCGCCTCAGGAGATGTGCTAAACCCTCCCCTGGCGTTCTTCCACAGAGGATTTAAGAGACACCAGAGGATGGCACATTTATACTGAGTCTGCAGTTTCCTAAACATGAAGGAGATGAACAGCTCTCCGTCAGGAAACATGGGTCAGCGAGGAGCTTGAAATTGGATATTTGAGCTGAGACAGGAGAGAAACTTGAGTGGCCCCCTGGGGTGTGCTGGGTCCCTAGCTCCTTCCCAGCCCTGATGAGAAGCAGGTTAAGGTCAGGGAGTGTGGTCCTACTTGAATTAATGGAAAAGCCAAGTTGCACAGAGCGCTGGCTTTGGACTGTGCAGGGCGTAAGGGGGCTCAGAGACTCTGCTGCAGGCATAGGGAGTGCTGGGTAGGCACCCTGCCCTCCACTCCCCTCTGTCTTAAGATTTGATATCCCAAGTGAGACTTTTGTGGAGGAAACAACAAAACAAAACAAATCAAAGACTCTGCTGAGAATTCAAAGGAGGACGGGTTGCTGGTTAAAATGTTGACAGGAACTATTTTGAGGGAAAGACAGATCCATTTCCTCTGGGGAGCTGAAGAACCCGGGGAGAATGGAAAGCAGAGGTCTTTGTAGTAGAAGAGTCCTGGTTAAAATCTCAAGTCGAAGCACTGTTCGCCATCTCCTGACGGGAATTGTCAGTTTCTCATCTTTAAGGAAGAGGGGACAGTCATTCATACCTACCAGGACACCATGAGGGTTCTGCCCAGAGTGCTGTCTTGGTGGCAGCTGCACAGCAGTCCTGGAACTGGACCTCTAAACAAGCCGAGGAGCTTGGTGACGTGTGGCGGCCCTCAGGTGAGAGAAGCTCTTGGTCTCACTGGTGCCCTGGGAATCATTCCATACCCAGCATCATTTAGGGTTCTTTGGCAGCAGGTGATGGAAACCAGCTCTATTTTCAACAACAAAGGAATTCTCCTGAAATCTGCTGGGGTGGCAAGGACATGGCGAGGGCAGGAATGCTGGAGAACCAGATGTCACAGCAGAAAGGAGCCAGGGCAGCCCCCTTGAAAAGCAGAGCTGGAGTCACAAGCCTGGTGCTTGGGAGGGCAGAGCTCTTGGGCTGAGATGCAGTCACCCTGGCACAGTGGGGTGCAGGCAGTGCCCCAGGTGCTGTCGGGGAAGGGGGCCTGTGGGGAGCCGGCTGCTCAGTGCACCATGGAGGCTCTGTCCATCCTGAGCTTCCTGCCCCTTGCTGTCCAGGCCAATCCCATCTTGGATTGTCTTACTTAAAGCACCATCCTCTGCCAGCCAGATAAAAATTGCTGTCAGTCCAAGTCAGCTGCCCCAGCTTGTTTATCTGAAGTTAGGATTCTGCAGAAGCTTCGGCTGCCACTGCAAATATCCCTGTCATCAGGCAGGCAGGCAAGTGGCATATGCTACCGTCTTAGGGAGTTTGAGAGTCTTTCTAATGATGTACTCCAAAAACTTGGTCTTAGATCTCACAAGTTTCCGAGTTAACTAATAACCCAGTTCCCAGAAACACCATGAACAAATATTGATTCCCAGTGCCTTTCATAGCACGCTCTCAAGATGTGGGTTTTAGATGAAAACTGAATAAATTGGCGGTACGTATGATCTTATGCAAATGCCCAGCCCTCAATTGTTCTCACATGCAATGATAGCTTTAATATTCTGTGGGAAAGTTCCTTAGATTTATTTTCTTATTCTGCTATATGATATGAAGAAATCTAGAAAAAAATAAGCAAATAATACAGGCGCATTGGTTAATTAAAAAAAAAAGAAAGAAAAAAGCTAGCAAAGCAAAGAGAAACAGAACCTCTGAGTTTCATGCTTATGAAATATTTATTTGGTGGCAAAGAAGACACTGGAAGTCGGAAATGAACTTTGCAAAGTAATTACTTTTGATCCCTGCAAAATCTGTTCAAAGGCCTTCAGGTAAACAGGCTCTCTGATGGGTGGGAGGTGAACTGCAAAGCCACACTGTGCCTTTTAAAGGAAACCAGGAACGAATCAGAGGAGACACATTGTCTAGGGCCCTGGAAACTATTTGTGTGTGAAATTTCCTGGAGGATGCTCCTTGCAAGCAGGACAGGGATAAAAAAGGGAGGAAGATGAGCTATGAGAGCAAATGAGAAAAGGCACAGGCAGCAAGACAGAGGGCGGTCACCCTTCTTAAAGAGACTTTATGTAATGCAATGTATTTAAAGAGAGTATGTGCACTAATTTTGATAAAGATCCTTAAAATGACATTAAAATGGAAAGACTCAAACTACGCTTCTCCTGGGAAATGTCAGTAGTTATGTTACATTTGTTTTTCATTTTGTTCCAGTGCTCTGGTGAAAATAGCTCATCTTCAAAACCCCCAGAGTAGAAAAAAGAGGTTTCAGAGTGAGGAGAACATCTTTTGGTTGTGAATGAATCTGTGTCACACACGCAAGGACCAACCTCGGGGGGCTTAGTTCCCAGGGGTGTGCACCCCTCTCTTCTTGCAGTATATGATATGAAGCCTTTCTCAGAGGAGGCCAGGGCCGATTCCAAGTTGGTGATGTCACTCACCAACATCCCTATAGAGAACCAGCCAGGCCCCAAGTGAATACGTAGCTCAAACCCTGTAGGACTTGACTTCCCTGGCTGACCAGGTCCAGTTAGAGATGGCCTGATGGCCTCAGAGGATGTCTCAGGGCTATTCTAATGTTGTAAAATATTTAATGTATTTATTTAATTGAAAAATGAAGGTTGTATGTACTTATCATGCACAACATATTCTGAAATACACATCCATTGCAGAATGTCTAAGTTGAGCTGATTGGCATACGTGTACCTCATATGCTAATCATGAGGCCAGACCACCTGCAGTCTATTTCCTGTGTTTTTGGAGAATGTGGAGTGTGGTTGACTACAGCCACCAGGCTGCACCCCAGGGTGGCTTAGCAAGGCTCAGCAGCCATGCCCACAGGAAGGAAGGTGAACCCTCCACCCCATGGGATGCAACGTTGAGGTTAGTGGGCAGAAACGGGTTCCCTTCCTTTGAGAGTCGTTAAGGCAAGAGAATATTCTATAAATTCCCTGTATGCTGAGAGAGAGAGAGAGAGAGAGAGAGAGAGACAGAGGAAGAGAGAGAGAGAGAGAGAGAGAGAGAGAGAGAGAGAGAGACTCTGAACCTACCTCTCTCCTTTTATGACATCTCTAAAATGTTTTCTTATAGCTCGAATGTCATTTCCAGAGCCCTGTTCTTGATACCTTACTGAAACCCTGACTTTGGAAAAAGAGAGAGAGAGAGAGAGAGAGGGGAAGAAAACAATAAAATTCCCTTCCCTCCCTGGCTCAGAAGGCAAAGTGAAATCTACCACCATTTTTGAAAGCAAAGCCTGCCGTCTTCCCTCCCTCCCCCCTGGGATCTGCAGAACAGGGAGGAGGAGAGCAGAGATTCAGAACAGCAACGAAGGCCAAATCCCCCCACAGGGGGCTGGAGACTAACCCTGGCCTTTGTAAATGGAGAGATTTTGGATTTTGAGGGTGGGTTTTGAGCAGCCCAGACAAAGTGCTGGGGATGTTTCTTTGGGACGTCCAGTGGGCCAGACCTTCTGCCGCTGACCATGGAGGAGTGCTGGCCGGGGCGGAAGGTGAATCCAGCCCGAAGCAAATGCCCACCCAGCGCTGCTGCAGCAACCTGAGATCTGGCTTTGTGCACAGAGGGCTGCGGGAGCCCAGCAGGGGTAGTGCCGAGGAGCACAGACCTCAGACACAACTGGGAAGAGCGTGGGCCCAAAAGGACACAATGGTCTGTGGGATCCGGGTTTCCCTGAAAACTGTTGCACACTGAAAAGACAAGAGCAGAGCCGCAGGAGCCGCACAAGAGCACCTCAGTCTGGTGGAAATCCTCCTGGCTGGGCCACGGTGTGAAGCGTGTCCCCTGCTTCTCACTGGCTCCTGTCATCTGAGCAAACCGAGGCCTCTTGGCTGAGGGTTGGCCAACAGCCTTGGAGTCCGTGCATCTTCTTGGAGCCCCCACCTGCCACCTCCCTCCTCCCTGCCTTCCACCTGGGCCAAGGGGTCTCATGGGCACTTTGTTCCAAGACACTTTGGGCAAAAGCCATTTCCTCCAAGATAGAGTGATTCGCCTTCTCAGCTCGTTGCTTCGCGTGCTTTGTGAGATCCTGGTCTGCTTTTTGCCTGCACCCTTCTCTTCCTAAGGAAGTCAGAAAAAGGCCCATCCCCGGGGAATGTGACAGCACTGCTAAGTGACAGTGAGAAGTAATCGACACCCCTAGTCCTGCGTCTGCAACCTCCCACGTTTCCTGTCAAGCAGGTGTGCGCATGGATAATTCATAGCCGAGCTCCGCAGGCGGGTGGAGGAGCTGCTCCCAGGGTTGCCGCCTGGAACACGGGAACCAGGAGCTCACCCTAGAGGTGAGGGGTGAGGGTTTACAGCTGTGGAACTACTTGGCTGATGACCATTAGGGCTCTTAGGACCCCAGAGACACCCCAAGCCCAGCTTGCAGCAAGCCGGCTTCTGGGCCACTGATCTTCTCCGGAGCACTGCTGCAGCTTTCTGAACTTTATTCTTTTACCCAACAAGTGTTAAAGGAGCCTGCTGCACAGACGGACACGCCAGGGACTCCATCTGCCATCAGCCAGGACAAACATGTGTCGATGTCTTCCTTTGTCACTCAGAAGGAAGGAGGCCACAAGGTCAGCTGTGGCCTAGACTCCCAGCCCGTTGAGTGGGGAGGGCAGTCTATGGTGTGTGCACGTATCTATGCATGCTTACAGAGCCACAGAGAGTGAACCTTGGGGCCAGGAGGGCACTGGGCTGTCCTGGGAGATCCAGGAGTCAGGATGAGAAGGAGGAAGGCCCCCAGAACGAGTGGGTTCGGAGCTTACCTGGGGCAACTGGCTCCTTGGATTTGATGTCGGAGTGGAGCCTTTCCTGTTGCCGCCACCTACTTTGCAACACAGAGCATGCTTGCTGGTCTCAGAAGATGTGACCGAGCTCTTCTCATATGTGTGTGTTTGTGTGTGCCTGGGTGTGCATAAGAATGTGTGAGCATGCATCTGTGAGTGTTTGCATGAGGTGTGTTTGTGTTTGCACACGGATGTGTGGACGTGTCTATGCATGCTTACGAGCTGCATATGAGTGTATGGGCTTGTGCACATCTGTCCATCTATGCCTCCCATTCCAGTGTGTGTGCACGGGTGGTGCAGGAATGTGTGTGTTGGTGTGCATGCACACCTGTGTATGGGAATGCGTGTGTGTGTGTGTGTGTATGCACAATGCATTTGAGTGTGTGGACATGTGAGCAAGAGTGTGTGCATGTGTCTGCATGATGTGTGTGCTTGCCTGTGTGCACATGCAATTGCCATGAGCCTGAGCTGTGGCTGTTGCTCATGGGGTGGTTGCAGGCCAACTGCTCCACCCCACACCCCTTTGCCTTTGCTGTCCATGTCCCGTTGACTCGACACTCGTCCATTCCCCTGCCTCCCATGTCTGTTCTGGAGTCACATAGCCCTGGGGATGGGGTCTGGTCTCCCACCCAGGTTCACCTCCTCTTGGCTGTGATTCACTTCTGCTCTTTCCTCCCCTTAGTGCTTGCTGCTCCTGCCTCGTGGTTCAGTTGGTTGAGTGCATCTTCCCCGGCGAGGGGCCTTAGTCATGCTCATGCTGCGGCCCTCTTGGAGCGTGTTCGTTCCGGGTCTTCCCAAGGCACCCTGTTGACATCTCCTCATGGCCTCCTTCTGAGGAATGCGGTCACCATCTTCAGGGCTGGAAGCTGAGGGCCACAGACACGATGTAGCTTGCTCAGGGTAACGTCAGAGTCACTCCAAGATGAGGCGAGGACTTGACCAGGAGTTGGCTCCATGACCAGGGCCATGTCTGTCTGCTGTGCTGCCATACTGAGCGCAGCACCCTGCCAGGTACACAGGTGAGATCCCACACATACGGGCACCAGGGAGCCCAGCTGGTGGGTCTAAAGCTGAGTCTATTCTGTGTGTGGCCCTGGCAGGGATGCCCTGGAGGAAGCAGTCTGTGTTCAGGAAAGGAAAACAGGTCAGCACTGGCTTCCTCACAAAGCTCCCCTGCAGTGAGATACGGCGCATCGCATCGTTCCCTGGATGAGTTGGAGGCCCAGACCACTGGCCTGACTGCAAGCACTGAGGCCATCCAGGCCCGATGTGTCCTGGTGCTCTGCACCTCATACTGCGTTCTGATGTGAATGTCATTTGACACGTGAAGCAGGACTTGCCTGTGGTAGCTGTCCCAGGTCCACGATTAGTGGGCATTTATCTGCCATCTCCCTTGCCCTGTTCATTTATTTAACCAATAGTCCTGAGCTGAGCTCTATGGGAACCCCAGAGACAACGTGCATGCTCCCTGCAGTACAATCACCTTCGCCCTGAGAGGCCCACCCTCTGGAGGTCCTCCCAGCTTGCCATGAAGGGTCTCCTGCCAGGTCAGGTCTTGTGATTTGAGGTTCTTTTCTCTTGAAGGCAGGGCCTTGCTGTGACATGGCATGATCTCCTGCTCCCAGCTGGGGAGGGAGACGTTCTGCAGGTGGACGGTGAAGCAACCTGGGTAAGAATCGAGTTGTTTTAACAGCTCCCTGTACCTGTCTGCCCTGCCTCACCACCTCTAGGCCAGTCTGATGCTGAGCTTGGGGATGTCACGAGCAGCCGCTTTTTAAAATTTTCACTTTTGTTTAACTGCAAAGAGTATAAGTTAAATTTTGTTGAAGTAATAATTCACAGCACGTTTGTTTTACCATTGGAAGGTTTTTATCTCCTTATTCTGTCTTAGATAAGCATCAATAAGGAAGAATGGGTAGTAAAATGTTTTCTCCTTAAGATGGTGCCTGGGCACATTAAATGGGTCACGTTCTCAATGGGCCCAGATAGAATTTCCTCCACTTAATGTTCCTGCTCATTGGTTGTTATTTGGAAGAATAATGATGAGAATTTGAGAAGTCTTTCATATGGAACTTAAGAACTCATGTTTAATATTTATGGTGTGTAAAGGTCTAAATTGCATTTTCCAAAGTCAGGAAACAGGGGAATGTAGAAACTGAATCTGGGCATTGTTCAAAGCGTGAATCAAATCGGATGCTTTTCGTTAATTGCACGTTTCATGATGATTCAGGTTGAACCCAGAATAATGTGAATGCTCTGTCCTGCTTGCTGACTGGAACAGTGAATTTCACTTATTTTGAATTTTCTAAAATTCAGGATTGGGGTTCATCTGTGAGTACTTGGCACTGACATCAGTTAGCCCCTTTTCCCAGCTCACTTCATGGAGTCTGAGCTCTGAATTAAGGACTTCAAATCCTGTGTCCATTCCTTGAAAACCTCTGGCCTTGGAGTGCCTCATCAAGTGGGCCCTCAGTTTCTTCATCTGCCAAGTGGGGATAATGACCGCACGGTGTTCACGTGATTGGGGACTGTAGAGATCACTTACTGATGCACTTGTGTCTGGGTCTGACTGCTGCTGTGATTAGCTGGAGAGACCAGACTTACTGTAGCAAAGGCGTGCATCACAAAATGCTGTGTGACAGGACAGATGAGGTGAGCGGGAATATTTGCAAAATCGCTTCTTAGAGAGGTGGATGTGAGTGAGCTCTTGAGGAAGAGATGGCATTTAGGTGGGCAGAGGTCGTGGAGATGAGCGCAGCAGCACAGCAGGCAGACATGGTCCTGGTCATGGAGCGACGCAGGACGTGGGCAGGAGACAAAGCAAGGGAGGCATCAGGAGGCGAGTGGGCATTCTTGCCTGCATTCCTGTTCTGCAGGATGGCCCTTTTTCCTACCACGAGTTTGCATGTTTCCTGAGGCACAGGGTCCCCCTTCACCCACATTTTGAGCATGTTTTTCCAATCATTTGTGTTCTGGATACAGGACTCCAGTTGGAGAACAACACTGTGGTTCTAACTTAATCAGTGATTGGGGCATGCTGGCAAGTGGGTCAGTGGGAGGTGAGGGATGACCGCAGGTGAAGGCAGAGGGCGAAGGCCAGCAGTGTGCGGTTGCAGCAGGGGCTGGAAGAGCAGAGGCAGGGTGGGGGTGGGGTGCCGTCTTCAGAGCCTGTTTGTTATTCATAGAGGAAAGCAAAATTTTGCAGAAATAAGATAAATGTTCCATGCAATTGCACAAGTTTTCTTGTCAAATTAAAAACACGAACAGTGTCGCAGCAGTGCAAGAATTTTCTGCTTCTTGTGCCTCCTCCAGCAAAAAGGAGGAGGGGAGGGGATAAAAAAGGAAGGAGAAACAATCATGGCTCAGGCGAGGCTGTTTGTTGGCTTCACAAATTGGCAGATTCCGTTGGTGTGCCACGTGGAAGGCGGCCGGGAAGGTGTGAGACGGGGTGAGAGCGTCTGTGCCTGTGCTCAGCAGCAGGCCCCGAGCTCAGCGGTGCGCTTGCTTCTGTTCCACCACGGAGGCTAGGGAACTGTGGAGGGACCGACTAGCACCTAGCAGGGCACAAATCGGAGCACCTGGGCCTGTTCTGGTGACAGGCCAGGGAACCAGCCTAGAGAGCAGCACCTGCAGACGGTTCCTCCCCAGCTCAGTCTTGCACACAAGGTGTGCACTGCAGCTCAGTCAAGATACTTCAGCAGTAGGGAAAGGGGGCCTCACAGCATTGATGGCAGGATCGAGAGTGGGAGCCCCGGGGTGGGGTGTTGCTGGACGTCAGTGACCTGAAGAAAGCTGCTGGAACCTGCTGGGCAGGCCACTGCTGGCTGCCCAGTCGGTGGTCTGCAGGTTGAAGCAGGAGGCTGGCAGTGAACTGTGGGGCCAGGAAAGGGCCAGAAGGGCTTGGGCCTGCACAGGAGGAGGAATGGGAGATGATGCTCATCCTCTGCTTCTCATGTGAGCCACTGGTGTGTGGAATCCAAACCAGATCGAGCTAGTGAGGGATTCAGGAAAACGTGGCTCCTGGGCTTGCAGCCCCTGAGAACATCTGGCAAGCTGTCAGGGGGCATATTGGGGTGGTCTGGGTGCTGACATGCAGCAGCTGGCAGAGTCCCCCTCCTGGCTACTTGCATCCACACCCCCCTCCTGTCCATGTTTGATTTCCAAACAGCAGTCATAGACCCATCATCAAGCTTCCTCCCGCAACAGGGGAAATTGCTCACCTTCACTCCAAAACAGAGAGACCCCAGTTCTCGTCCCCACAGGTCCATCTCTAATGCCGGGCATCCCCTTTGTCCAGAAGAATCACCCTTGGCTGGACTTGGGTCTAAGGGCAGATTCCTAGGTTCGCCACCATCAGTACACCCTAGGAGAACAGAGGGACAGAGAGCAGGGACAGTTCAGCTGACAGGTAAAACCCCAGGACAGAGCCAACAGCTGTGCCAGGCACTGGCTCTCCTCAGGGCTGCGGTACCTGGAAACACCTTCTCCACCGCACTCCTCGCCCTGCTCTACAGCCTTGCAGCTCTCAAGGGGAGCCGCGGAGTCTCTGGAGGTCAGACAGCCCACGCCCGGGCCCTTCCAGCAACCACACTCCTCTCACAGGAGGCTGCAATGTGGGCAGAGCTCTCTGTTGTCCTGTGTGGCCAGGATGGAGAGGCCTCATGCTGTCCCTGGCCAGGTGACATACTGCTGTGGCCCCAGAGGCTCTGGCATCATCTTAGTCCCCTGCACCCAACAAACTGCTGTGGGTGGCAGTGGTCACAACTGACAGCCTCAGCTAGGGGCTGAAGGCCACGCTGGGCAGCTTTCCCAAGGCCATCTAAGGTGCTGTCCCTAGGAACCACAGCTGTCTGCCCTTGACCTCTGGAAAGAAGCCGAGCTCACCAAGTCTCCCTGTTAGGAGTTCGCCAGCCCTCTCCTGGAGACCCACGCCAGGTCCCTACCATGCACGGTGTGGATTTTTCTTTTGTATGTGTGTATAAGAAAAATACAGGGAATTGATTAAACTTAAAAAAAAAAAAACCTGAAATGGCTGTGTTTGTGGCTCAGTAGTAGAGCGCTTGTCTACCTTGTGTGAGGTACTGGGTTCGATCCTCAGCACCACATAAAATAAACAAACAAATAAATAAAAATAAAGTTATCATATTGAAAAACCCAAAAAACTCAAAATGGATTAAGGACTAAAGCCATGAAACTTCTAGAAAAAAAATTGGTACAATATCTTTGGAATCTAGGGATAGGTTAAAAATTCTTTGATTCGAACCAAATTTGTGATCCATACAAGAAAAATAAAAACCAAATAAATAAACAAAAGTACCGATATAATGGGCTGCACCCAAATTAAACACAGTGGCTTCTGCAAAAGCCCACGGAGGAGGGTGAAAAGGGAGGTACAGACTGAGGGAGTTTCTCAACTGTGTGTCCAGTAGATGGTTAGAATATTTAAAGAATCCTCAAAACTCAAACAGTAAAACCCCCGAATAGGAAGTCAGCAAAGGCAGACCTGGTGCTGAGGAGGAAACAAGGCTGGTCAATCAGCACATGAGGATTGTAACGTGAGGCACTTGAGAATGTCAACTGAAGCCACAATGCACACCTGTGGGAATGGCCCAAACCAATGGAAGTGACAGGGCCAAGGCCGGGGGGTGCACAGAAGCTGTGGCCCTGCATGGCTGGGGCTGGGCCATGCTAGACAGTCACCTCTCCGAAAGCCGCTTGGCAGTTTGTCATGAAGCAAATATGCAAATTGCAGACAATCCAGTAATTGTGCTCCTGGGCATTTATCCCAGAGAAAGGAAAACTTATGCTCATACAGAAACCTGAATGTGAATGTTTATAGCAGCTTTATTCATAATAACCCCAACTGGGAGCAGCCCCTGTGTCCTTCAGTGGACTGTGTTTGAGCAGACTGTGATACCCTTACCGTGGATACTGCTCAGTAGCTAAATGGAACAAATGCATATAAATTTTGGGGAATCTTATGGGAGGAATCCCCGAAAGTCACATGCTTCCTGTGTGTAATCCCTTTTTTGTGGCATTCTTCACATAAAAATTTTTTATGTGAAGGGAGGAGTGGGTATGTAGGGAGGAGTGGGTGAGAGATGGGTTTGGCCACCGCAGAGAAGCAGGGTGTGAGGAACGGACATCACAAGTGGGTGCACTGTGTCAAGGTCACTTTTCTGCTTGCGTTTTTGCCTCTGGTTTTGAGGGACCTTACTGCTGGAGAATATGCATATGGCGCCCATGGAGTCTCTCCATATTGCTCCTCCCGGCTGCTTAGAAATCTATGATCATCCCCCTCCATCAGAAAACATTTGTTTTAGAAAGGGTTTCATTTCAGAAAGGCTGGTGAGGCAGGGGTGAGAGTGGTGGCCCAGAGTGGCCCCAGTGTCTCATGTCCTCGGCTGTGAAGTGACCCGGCAGCAGAGTGAGCACGGCAGCAGACTCTGGCCCGACGGGTGGAGGAATGGGTGGTCAGGGAGGCTCTGGCCAGTTCCACCTGGACAGGGGTCTCCAGTGTTATCCCCCAACACACACAAGATCGTTGGTGGTCTGCCTCCAGTTTTATACTTGTTAAGTTTAAATTTTTTTGACGCTATAAGTAAAAAGTAGATATAAGGAAATAAAAAGTGAATTTTTAATTGTCTAAACAATGACTACTGGTGATTACAATGATTTTATATTCTGCTGCCTTTATTCACTAACTATTAATTACATTTCTTTATTGGTTTTTTTTTTGTTGTTGTTGTTATTTTAGTTGTAGATGGACACAATACTTTTATTTATTTATTTTTATGTGGTGCTGAGAATTGAACCCAGTGCCTCACACGTGCTAGGTGAGTGCTCTACCACTGGGCCACAACCCCTTGGATATTTTTAATGAAAAGCTTTATGTGAAAATAATAGTGTAGATAGTGGGAATACAAATTTATGTAGCTTTCTTGAAACATAATGTGACAACATAAATCAAAGAACTGAAAACAATGACCCCCAAAGTCCCTTAGCCCAGCCATCCGACTTCGATGAATTCATCCCAGGAGAATAATTGGACAGGTGTGCAAAGATGTGTGTGCAAGGTTATTAATGGTATTGTTGATGGCGGTGAAAAATGAAAATAAGCAGAATATCTAAAACAAATAAAAACACCAGCTGGTGGTGCCTGAAACGGTGAGAAGAAGAAAAGGCTGGAGAGGACCCTGCTCTACGTGTGCTGTGGGGAGGTGCTTCCAGATGACGAGGCTAGTCGCTGGGTCACAGGCGGGCGTGCAGGACGAGTCCTTGTGAAACGTCAGGGCTCTGTGTGGGGGCAAGGTTGTGATTGGAAAGCGAAAAGACCCAAACCCTGACTGGCTTACGTGTGTGCAGGAGAATTCAGGTAATTGTGAATTTTAAGAAATGCAACCCTGTGGCATTGGTGATTATTTTCCATGATCACTAATGTGAATAAAAATAACCCAATCTCCTGAGTTATTGTTACAGGAAATTTTTTTTGTGTTATCATCTGTATTTTCCAATTTTTACTTCATGGACAATTGGAATAAAAACAGCAACATTTAGTTTAAATGTGACTAGGGAAGGCAATCTACTTCTGAGTGCAGAATGAGCTGCATTGCCAACATCTAGACACGAGCAAGTGGTGGTGGTGGGACACCATGCAGAACAGGCTGGGGTTTGGTCCTGAGAGATGGGTGTGGAGCTAGGCCAAGAAGACATTGCCCGCAGCCTTTGAGGGCAGGGAGCATGCCCGCCTGTTTCCTGCCTGCCTCCCGTGCCTGGCTCAGTGCCCGGCACTCCACAGTGTCGTCCAGTGGATAAAGTACCCCGAGTCATTAACTCGGAAGGAGCTCCGCTGTCTTGCTGGAGGTGGTCTTTGTGTTGGGCCAGCAGCTGTGGATGTGGAGCTGTGGCTGTGGCTCCCAGGAGAGCGAGAGGTGGACAGCAGAGGGGGACCCCTGGGGGCCTCAGCAGAAAAAGAGCTCTTTGGAGAGAAAATATTCATACCAAGCTGGTGGGAGGAGTCACCACCAGGCCTGGGGTGAGCCGGGGGTGGGGGGCACGTTCTAGTGGGAAGCCAAGAGTGAACAAAGACCCCGAGGCAGAAGCAGCTTCAGGGCCAGGCATTGGCGAGTGGGGTGAGGGTGTAGGCTGGGATGGGTGGGTGGGACTTTGAGAGCTCCCCAGAGGTGGATGTAGGCAGGTATCACCGGAAGCTGTTGGAGGATTAAAAACAAAAACAAAACAAAACAAAAAAACTTTTATTTTTAGAAAAGTTTTAGAATTACAGAAAAGTCACGGATACAGTGACCTCTTGCCCAGGTCCCCCCACTGATAGTGTCTCAGATTTCTACGGTGTGCTTGCCAGTTAAGAAATTAACAGAGGCACAGCCTGTCAATCAAACCCCAGGTTATTCTGATTTCTCTAATGTCTTTTTTTTTTTTTTTGCCTCAGAATTGCAGCCAGGGTCCCCCATGGTGTTTCACTGTCTGTTTCCGTAGGCTCCCCTGGGCAGTGTCATTGTCCCAGACTCCCTGTTCCTGATGACCTTTATGGTTTCCAGCACTCTGTCCAGATGCCCTGGGTGTGAATTTGTGTGATGCGGCTCCTATGCTTAGGTGGGGTGATGGGTTTCTGGGGGGATGAGCACACAGGAGTGAAGAGCCTTCTTGGTCATGTCGGGGTGCCTGCTGTCCACCTGGTGCACCAGTGACATGGAACTTGGTCAGCTGGGCAAATACTGAGGGACTGTGTATGGGAGGTGACGCAGGCTGGTCAGCCTTGACCTGGTGCTCTTGGGCCAAGTGAGCTGGCGGAGTGGGCCCAGCAGCAGAAGGCAGAGGGTGGCCAGCTGGACCTGAGAGGCGTATAGGGTGGGATGGACCGCATGCCCACTGTGGAGTGCGTGGGCCACCTCAGTAGATTCTAGGTCTGGCCTCAGAGCTTCCTTGAAGAGAACTTTACCAA
The DNA here is from genome assembly GCF_048772815.1 of Callospermophilus lateralis. Taxonomy (NCBI): domain Eukaryota; kingdom Metazoa; phylum Chordata; class Mammalia; order Rodentia; family Sciuridae; genus Callospermophilus; species Callospermophilus lateralis. The sequence goes on from NC_135307.1 coordinate 195,494,186, forward strand.
AAAAAGCAAAACCCCAAACAAAACCTACAAGCGGATTCCCTGTGATGGAAGGGAGACACTGAACCCACGGTTACTGGTGGCTCCCAGCTCCCCTAAACCCCCGGGACAGCTAGGGGCAGAGCTAGTGATGGGCAAGGTGGAGGGTGTGTGAACCTTGGGTTCCCCAGACAGAGGCTCAGAGGAGGCCCTTCATTCAGGTAGGAAACCTCTACCTGGGTCAGGTGGGCAGAGAAGGTGTGAGGAGGAAGTGCAGGTGCAAGTCTCCTGCCCGCGGCTGCTCATCTGGCCCTGTGTGGGAAGAGGCCTCAGAGTCCCTCCAGATGTAAAGGTGGACACCGTCCACCTCGGCTCTGGGCTTGCATTCCTCTCCTCCTGTCTCATGGAGTAACACAGGCAGGGACTGCAGAGGACGTGGTGGGGACAGGGGACCTAACTTGGAGTCTGGCCACTGGTGTGTGCTCATTTCCTTAACTGAACTTGAACAGCTGTCTCCAGGGCCCACGTTCCTCATTTGCTCAAGGAGTTTTGCAACCTCAACCAAAAAACAGAGCTTTGGCCAACCTCTGGTGCCAGACAGAGGAAGATAATGGCCGCACATGATGGCCCAAGAGGAAACCTTGTCCAGTGTTTAATGTGCAACAACGTTTTGCGGCCGTGCCTTCTTTCGGGCCAGATGGGGTTTCTCTGCGGGGGGGTTCCAGTTTGCTGACGACATCACTGAAGTCCTGGCCTCCTCTGAAGCTGCCTTCATTGCACAGCAGACCCTGCATGAGTCCCCGACTTGCCCAGCTGAGGTGCAGCTCTCCCAGCTCCCTTGGGAATGCCTGTCCAGCTCCCTCCTGCTCCTGACCCTAACCCCTCGCCCCGAGTGCAGGTGTCCGACACACATTGTGCTCCGTCCCACGACAAAGACCCGGCATGGCTTCACTCACCAGGGCTCCCAACCTCTGGGCTTCTCTGGCCAGTGGAACTGGAGATAGCTGAGTGGAGGGCGTGTTCTGGCCCCGCCCCAGATCTTCTCCATCAGAAACAAGGATCTGAATCACTTTCCCCTTTAACTCTGGAGCCCAGTGGCTGAGTCCAGCTCCCTCCCTCATGCTCAACTCCCAGGGTGCTCCGTGAATCGGCCTCTCTGTGAGGACAGGCTCTACGGCCCTTCTCCTGTCTGAAGGACGCGGGTTAAACATGGATTCTGGGAGTGTCCATGAAGGGGCTTCCCAATGAGGTCAGCATTTGAATTCCTGGACTCGCTGAGCAGATGGACTTCTCCAACCAGTCTGGGAGGGCCTGAGCAGGGCGCGATGCCGTGGGGTGGGGGGACCTGCCCCTCTACTGCCCCTTGCTTGAGCCGGGGTGTCATCGCGTCTTGTCAGAGTAGCATTTATGCTGTTGGCTCTCATGGTCTCGGACCTTTGAACCTGGGTGGACCCACACCAGGCCTCTCCTGGGTCTCTGGCCTCCAGAGGACAGGTTGCAAGCTCCTCAGCCTCTGCGTCACGAGAGCCAAGTTCTCTTTCCCCGGGTTCTGTTTCCTCTTTCTCTGGGGGCTGTGACTAAATACAGCCCCTTGAAGAACCTGGGACGTGGGCCTGATTTACATGATGGCTTGCCGTCTGGGTGGAGTGCTCCGCCTCGTGGGTGCCAGGCATGGGTGTGTGGCCTGGATGGTCAGCATATGGTGGCTGGCTCCACTTTTCCAGCCGGAGCGCGAGTCTCTTCTGGGTAAGTTCTGGGGTCGCTGCTGAGTCCCAGTGACCCAGTCTAGGGCGCCTCTGGTCTAGCTGAGAGGGCGTCTCCCTGGGAAACCTGTTTATGTTCCGGTGGCATAGGATAGCCTTTCCAAGTGATGAAAACCACGGTGACAATAAGGCCATTGTGTTCAGGGCCTGCCAGAGGCTGACTCTGCCCAGGCACTGTCTGCCTCATTTCAGCTTGGACTTCGCACACCCAGTGGACAGACGGCCATTCCACAGACGGCCGTGAAGTTTGAGAAAGCCTGTCAGGCAGGGGGCCTCACAGCAGAGGCCTGCTAACTACTGGAGGGTGTCAGGACCCTGATGCTGGGGGAGGGACTTGGGCCAAGCCATCAGAGTGCTCCCCAGGGGACAGACAGCTCCACCTGCGCCAGAGGCTGGCCATCTTAGAGCTAGACAGCAGGATGACAGCAGACGTGGTCCCTTAGATCCGAGATGTCCAGGGCTGCCTGACGCTTCCTTCACCTCGGTCAGCTTCAGGACAAGTCGGCCAGCTCCAGTGATCCTCTCCAGTGCGTCTGTCTGGGAGCAACACGATTCTGTCCTTGAGGGGCCCAGAGCTCTCAGCTGTCACCTGAGCTGATGAGGCTGGGACAGACTCACATGTGTGTGCTCCGGCTTTGTCCTCATCGCGTCCACTACCCTGTGCTCCTCTAGTAATCGAGCCCCTCCACATATGTAGGCATGTACGCCCCAAGTGTTCATGACCTCTACCTGATACCGTGTTAATATTTGATAGCAGCCCTAAAAATCAAACCTAAATAATTGTACTCACCAAATCAAGATGGTGTGATATTGCCAGTCAGACCAAGGCGGCTCATCCTCAGTGTGTGTCGTGTGAACCCACAAATCAGGCAGCATGTCAAAGAGGCAGCCACCCCCTCTCATTGCTCCCCCGAATAATGAAACGCTGCTCTTCTCCACGGGCAAAGATCTGTCTCCGTGTTCTATCGATTATGCTCCTTCCAGCCTGGACCCACACACCTGCAGGTCCCTGGTACCCGGACAGGAATGCAAGAACACAGGAGGCAGACCTGGGGGAGGGCTGGGGTGCCACCATGGGCAGCCTTTCTGGGCCCCAGGCAAAGGTCAGGCCAGGACTGGCTGAATTCAGCACTGCAGGTGGGAAGTCTGAGGTGGCAGGAAAGATGCCGTCCTCTAGGGCAAGAGCCCTTTCCCACCGCACCATGGCCACCATGTCCTGAGTGCAGACGTGGGGGACCAAGCAAAGAGGGGTCTCCAGTCTGTGTTGGGTTGAGAAACAAAAGGAACTGAATATAGAATGAGATTGCTACACCAAGACTCAGTCCTAGGTTTTCTGATTTAATTTTCCATAAATTTCATTGTCATCAAAGCTCTGAGCACAGAATTTGGGGATACAGCCCCAGTGACAGCATCCACTCTTTAAAAAATACCTTGTTGGGCTGGGGATGTGGCTCAGTGCTAGAGCACTTGCCTAGCATGTATGAGGCCCTGGGATCAGGCCCCAGCACCAAACAACTAAAATTTAAATACATATATTTGTTGAATCAACTAAGTACTGGGTATTCCGGATCAGGACCGAGGCTGGTATTGTGATACCCTGGTATGATAGTGCTCAGAGTCTAATGGGGTGGCTGGTGAAGAATACTTAGTTTTCAATGACCTAGTGACAACAGAAAAGCTACATTTATCTAACCCAAAGCTACTTTTTAGAATCATTGTAGTTATTAGGATAAATATTAAAATAGTTATAAATAAGTGAGAAATGATATTATTTTTATGAAATTAAGCAGAGGTTTTCACATATCTTTTAGCTTTGTAAGAGGAAACAAAACTCAGGTGTATAGTAAAGAAAGAATTCCTCCGTCGGGTATGGAAATGGAGATACCTGGGGAGGCATCCTGTGCAGGGTGAGGTGGGGGCAGACGCAGGATGCAAAAGCCCTGAGTGAGCAGGTTTTCCGCCACCACGCAGAGCCCTGCAGCCCTGTTGTCAGCACAGGGTCCCACGCGGCCTTCTCCCCGGCTGCCTCCATGCTATTCGCTCACCCACCATGGGCCCCTGGACTCCACTTTCCAGCCGCCCCTGAGCGCTGCCCTGTGCCTGTGCTGATTTCCAGCCTCTGGTCAGGCAGAACCTCAAGACCTCCCGTCCCTTGGAGGTCAGTTTCTAGCAAGAGGGGAGAATAAAGGTCACATCGTGACTGGTGCTGCTGGCTATGAAACATATCCTGTGACTTTCTTGTCCTCCTTCAACCAGAGGGAACAATGTCCCTTTGTCCTTCTCCCTCTCGTAGTTTCTGCCATGCATCATGTAATAAGATTTCAGAGCACTCAAGAAGCAGAGGAAATACATAAAAGGCACCACCACAGTGTCACGGTGCTGGCCGGCTGCTTCGCTGTGACCCCCGGGTTTTCTCCCAGTGCCATTCCTTGTGAGCTAGCTGCCGTCATGCTTGGGAGATTCTGACCATGGGTTTTCACTGGATAGACCTAAGACTTTAATGGGCAGGTGGCTGGTGTTCTTCCCAGGCCACTAACCACTGAGCAGCCGTGTTGGCTCACAGAGCTGCCCCCTGACACCTGTCTTGCCTCCACTGGCAATGCCCCCCCGCAGAGGACGTCACCCCTTCTGCTGAGAACAATGCTACGAGGACAGATTTCCACTCGTCCAGCTGCTGGGCCCAGAGACACAACGTCTGTGATAGCCCTCACACGGGCCTGCTGGTGCCTTCCGAGAGCTTACTACTCCCTTTTCTAGTTTGCCAGATGCTTCCGGAAATATATGAGAACGCCAGCTTCATTCCACTGCTGCCAGCCCTAGGAATGCATTTTAATGCGAGTTTCATAGGCGAGAGGGACTCGCTGTGTGTTTTAACCTCTGTTCTTCACGTGGTCGTCAGCGGGACACTGCACTCCCCCGGAGAGGGCAGGGCCGCTGTCTCCAAGGGACCCCAGCAGCAGCTGCTCTGTTCCTGCTCCTACAGGAAGCCACCCCTCAACACCCCTGATGTCACAGATAGCCTCTGTGTTGATGCCCGAGTGCCTGCCTTGTCACCCCAGGATCACATGCCCCTCTGTGTCCCCTCACTGGACCTCCAGCTCTGCGGGCCAGGGCATGTCACTCTGTCCATCTCCTGCCTAGTCCTAGTTGGCTTGACAGAGGGAAGGAGAGAGACCAGCCAGCCCCGGGTTCCCCTCAGGCCTGATGTCCCCTGGAGTTCTCATCCTCTAAACCGTGGTGCTCACGCTTCAGCAGGAATCTGCTTGAGAGACAGGTCCAGATGCAGACTGCTGGCCGCCATGGAGGTCCTGTCGTTATAGGCCACGCTATATGGGCAATGACCAACAGACTCCACGTTGCCCTGAGTCTCCACGCCGTGTAAGAAAGGCTTCTCCCATGGAAAGCCCTCCTCTGCACCCATCAACAGTGGCTTAGCACAGCACGTTTGACAACACAAAACGGCAATTCTTATACAATGTAAAAGTGTCCTCTCTTTGGTTCCTGTTTTTCTTGGACAATGTGCCCTGTCAGAGAGTGATGGTCTAGATGTTAGTGACCAGGGACGTTTTGGCCCACTCCCTTTTCTGCTTACGATTTTAGATCTCATGTCATTTGTTTATGGTTTTGAATCATAGCAACAGCCACTTATGCTTTAATCTGTTTTGGACTATAAAAGGTATGCTCAAGCCCAGGAGGGGTCCGAGGGTGGAGACTGGCCGCCTGCCCCTTAGCCGGCCAGCTGCTGGATCCAGACCACTGGCTGGTGAATAAAGGTTCCCTTCCTGCTTGAAGATCGACTTGGTGATTTATCGCGATCTCATTTTAGCACTGCCTGGAGCCTTGCCTTTCTGATCTGTCCCAGGTGTCCCTGATATCTCTGGTCTGGGGCTTGAGAGCCACTGCTCCAGGCTGAAATGACAACGGTGGCCTTGTGTAGGACGTGTCCCCGTGCCGGGTGCTGAGCACTGCACCCCTGCCAGCTGCAGAGCAGTCTTTCTAAGGAGCTGTTGCAGCCTTGACTTCTGAGCTGAGTCCTGCCAGGGTGAGAGGTGCAGCCTGTGTCGGGGACCTTCTCCGGTGGCCGGCGGATCCAAGCCTACCATCAGATTGCACAGGCCGCCCTCAGGTGGTGCGAGGCCTCCTGCCAGATGCCTGGTCTCCTCTGGGTGCTGGTGACGCTGTCCCTGAGCCCTGCTTCTCATGTGCTCTGGGCCCCCAGCTGCACTGCTGCAGTTTTACACAGTTACCTTTAGAGATCATAAGGAGGAGAAATGAAAGACCACGTCCTGCCTTCACCGATTCTTCTGGGTGCCTTCCCATCCCTCTGTGGATCTGGTTTCTGCTTCTTCCACCCTGGAGACACCCTGCAGAGTCTGAGAAAGTCTTAATTTGTGCTTTAATTTGAGGGATTTTTCTATATTTAAAAAGCAAGGTTTTTTTTTTTCCTTTCAACCCTAAATGTGTCTCTCCATTCTCCTGCTGAGATTCTCGTCTTTGCTCCTGTGTAGCGAAGGGGCTTCTCCCCGCCTCTCTCGTTTCAGGATTCTCTCTTGTGGTTGAAGTCCCAGGTTTTGCTGGCTTTTGTGTTGATCTGCTTGCTGGGTCTTGGGCTCGGTGTCTGTCATTATTTCCAGAATGTGCTCAGCCATTTCAACATTTCTCTGTTCTCTCTCCTCCTGATGCCAGTGGCTTGCAGGTCAGACCTCCCCAGAGTGTCCCCCAACTCCTGGGCGTCCTGTTGGGCCTTCCTCATTCTCTGCTTGTGTCTGGGTTCCTGAGTGCCCCTGGCGCGTGGTCAGGCTCACCAGTTTTCCCCCCACCTGTCCTCACTCAGGACGTCACAGCCATTCCTGTCTCTTCAGCCCTCTCCTTGGGGTTCTTTCCCGGTATCCCCACTGATCTGCCCCTGCTACCTCTTGTTCCTGCAGCCACTGCCTTATGAGCCCTGCTCGTTCCCTGCCTGGGGCTTCAGAGTGGCAGGAATTGTGCTCTGTAGCCTGTGGTGTGAGGAATTAGTGAACTAGGCTCAGAGGGGGGCTGTGCTCAGTGTGTGCTGAGGCTACAGGAGCCGGGGCCCAAATTCCTCTAGCCCCCTGCTTCCTTCTCCCTGCTTGCACTTCCCAGGTCCTCCCCAGAGTCCAGCCATGGTGCCCTCCATGGTGACCACTGAGCCTGTTGGATTGGAGAGTGGGGAGCAGGTGCCAGATCTTCAGATGAGATGGTGGTCTTCCAGTGGTCTTCACCAGTGTCCCCATCCCTAGGTGAGCTGGGAAGGCAGTGAGGATGAGAGATGCCCTTCCCAGTGGGGAGGAGGCCCTGGCAAGGCCTTTCCCTGGAGAAGGGGCCAGGCCTGATTCATGAGCCTGGAGGGGTCTTTGGGGATCACCATGAGTACACAGGAGTTCCTGAGATAAAGCCCAAACACATGGTGTCCCCAAGTCTGCAGCCCAGGACTTCCTCATCTCCCACATGCAGTAACCTGTCAGCACCTCCCTAACGCCCGAGGAGCTCAGGTGTCCAGCTGCTCCTGCTTCAGGGTCACCAAGCTCTGGGGACACTCTGGACTCAGCCAGATTTTAGGTGTTTGTCAACACATGGTCAAAAGACAAAATCACTGAGACTTTAAAGAGTAAGTGGCTTTTGCTTGGGATTCTGGACTGGAGCAAAGCCCCAGTCCATGAAGGAGCATTCTCGAGAGCCCAGCAGAAGAGGCTACCTCACAGGCACAGAAGGCCGGAGGACACAGAAATGACTGGAGATGGGCGTTTCCTACAGGGAGGGACTTTCCTTTTAGTGTTGAGACAGGAGACTTGGGTGCTGGTGCCCCTGCCTTATAGGACACTGGCCTGTCCCTGGCTCAGTGTGGTGACTTGGCTCTTGGCACAGGAGGCTCCTCTCTGCGGGGTTCTGCTTGTACCTCCCGCATGCTCTGGGTGGCCCAGTGATGCCAGCTCTTCAAGAGGTTCCAGAAAAGCCTTGCTGACTTTCAGGTTCCCCAGCTGTTTCTTCCTGGGAGGCGTGGGGCACGACTTCCATGCTCCCTGTGTGTGAGAACGTGAGGCTTGAACCCTTCCTTGTAAGTGAAGAGCCGATGCCCACCTTCGCGACTGCTCTGAGCGCGTCACCTGTGGACCCTCTCCCAGGATCATGTATGTGCTCTGTCGTCGGCATTTTCCACTTGAACAAGAGGCTCCCGGTTTTCTTCCAAGAAATGTCCATGCTCTTCTGCATTACCTCACAGGGGCTGGTGGGCGGGTAGGTGAGGGGGCAAAGGTCAGAGGAAGTGGGGAGGAGGCACTGTTGCGATCGCGCCCCTGACATTTTCAGATTATGTAAAGGGCTGATTTCGAGCCCTTAGGTTCCATGCCATGACGAATGCTCAGGAAGGACTTAGGCCACATGCTGTCTTAAAGCACTTCAACACCAATGGGTCTGAGAATTGCCTTTGCTCACGTGGGGTCGAGAGACATTTTCAAGACAGTAATAAGGATTTTGTCCCACTGCGCCTTCCCCTCCTGGCAGCCGCACCCCAGGATCGATGCTGTGGCCTTGCTAATGTTTGCAAGCTGCAAATTACACGCAGGTTGTTGAAAACAGTGCCTGGGGCCTTTATCAACCTGCTAGCGCTTATTCACGCTTCCTTCTGTTCAGAGAAATAAAACAATTAAACTGTTTATCTGTTTATCTGTGAGGTTGGACACGACATCACCCGGGCTCTGTGCTGTGCGGGTCACCACCAGGTCCCAAGAACACAAGGCTCTCCTGACCCTGCTGGTCCAGGGGGAGGGTGACCCCATGGTAGGGTTTGAGACAAGTCCTCTCCTTTCCCCTGAGTCATGAGCTAGGAGTGTGAGGGGGGGGCAGAAATCTTCAATTGATTTATCTAAACAACCCCATGCAGCGAGAAGACAGGGGACCGCGGGGCTTTGGAGCCCAGAGGTTCTCAGGAAGAAAGAGAAGGCCATGCCAAAGGTATGAACTCAATGGAACTCCCATGGGACAGCCACAGCTTCCAGGTACAACACTGGAAACACTGGGGACATCAGAGATTCCCGTAGGACCGTGTGGCTTTCTAGCCAGGGAGAATCTCTTTTGACCAGTTGTCTGGTGAAACAAACCCAAATATGCTTCCCAGGATAAGTCATAGGAGCAGGTCACCTTGGGACAGTCTTGGTCTTCTCCCCCTCAGTCCCCTACCAGCCAGTGACTAAGGCCTGGTCCAGAGAGCAGCCGTGGAAAGCCACACAAACTCACCTTCAGTGCGTCTGACGACTGTACTTTGGAAGGAATAAATGATTCAAAGTATTATTGCATATTCTGTTCTGCTCAACTGTTTGAGTGATCTATACATTTAGACATCACACGAGTCCAGATCAGAGCATCGGTGACCCGCCATACAATCGTCTCTCCACGGTGGGCTCACAGCCTCTCATCCTTCAGGTCTCAAGGTAAATGCCAACTGCTTCTAGAGTCTTCTCTAGAAGACTCTCCACCTGCTATGGATTGAGTACTGTATCCCCAATTCATCTGTCCAAGCCCTAACCCCCAGTGAGACCATATTTGGAGATAAAGCTTCTAGAAGGTGATTAAGGTTAAATGGGGTCAGAACGGGGGACATCCACAGCCAGTAGAACTGGTGGCCCTTGGTGAGCTCTCTCTCTCTTAAGCACACACAGAGGAAAGACCATGTGAGGAGCCAGTGAGAAGGGCCATCTGCAGGCCAGGCGAGAGCCCTCTCCTGAACCTGCCACGCTGGCACCCGGGTCTTGGACTCCAGCCTCCAGCACCGTGAGAAGCTGAGTTTCTGCCGTTGAAGACACTCATCCATGTCATCCATGCTGCTGTGCCATGGCAGCCTGAGCTGAGTAGCAAGCCCCTGGTTTGAAGCATCCCCACCATTTCTCCATCACAGCACCCTGCGTCCTCCTCTTATTGTGACCGTCATGGTTGGGGTGCTGTGCTTAAGGACTGTCCAGATGGTGGGCATGGCCAAGCCAATGGCTCCTTCCTCTCCTACTGCCCTTTCCCTTCTCCTGGACAGTGCTGCAGGGCAAAAATGGGTGATCAATACTTGTTTAAAAATAACACCAGGACGTCCATCCAGCTAGATGATCTTATAGCAACACTTCCTGTATTTGCTGGACGATCTGCAGGATGCTCTTACTCACATGATCTTGCTAGAACCGTGTGGAGACCCTGTGCAGTGGAGCCAGGCCTGGGCACCCACAGAGTCATGTCTCCCTTCAGGGCAGAGAGAGGCAGAGCATTCCAAGTGGAGGGAAAGCCGACAGTGGGTTTCTGGCCTGAAGAGGACCCTGTGAAGATCTGTTTCTAAACAGTACACCAAGAACCAGAGGCAAGTGGTGGAGAAGAGGGCAAAGATATGAAGAGTGAGAGAGAAGGGGGACCGACCATGAGGGGTTGGAACGTCAAAGATAGAGAAAGCGGAGAGGCAGGGCTCACGTGGGGTGCTCAGGTGGGGGAGGCAGAATCCACACCTCAGGGGACAGAGCAGGAGAGGGTCCTTGCATGACTGGGGGGCTGGGTGTCAGGCTGGAGTGCAGCCTCCACGGCAGCCCTCGGTGTCACTCTGCAGCTATGGTGTGTGGGCTGGATCCGTAGCCACCTCTTCACCCAGGGCTGGCTATTTCACAGGCACTTGAGTATTTGCAGAATGAGGTACCTGACCCAAGGACACAGGGAAGCATGGACCGTCCCGTGCTTCAGGACCTCAGGGCAGGGGCAGTGTGAATGAGAAGGCTCTGGAATCTCAGCAGAGCCAGCCCCACGGGCAAGATGCTCCAACTCCAGGGCCTCCTGCGCTGGAAGCTGCGGGGGCTTGGGCTTGTTCACCCGGGGTGCTCATGCATGGAACACGACTGTCAGAAGTTGTGCGAGTGTGTGTGTGTGAGTGTGTGTGTGTGCACTTTAGGATGTGGTGTTCCCAGCCTGTGGCCAGGTGCTGCAGATACTTTCTTCTCCATTGTTAGGAAATGCTATCTGGCTTGAGGGGACAGTGTGCCCAATCGCATTACCCTGAGTGTTTGTGACTCAGTAGGTGCACGCACACTCACAGCCAGACACTCCACTTGTCTTGGTGAGCACTGCAAACACACCTGTGCCCCTAAGCGGCCTATGCAGAGTTGGTCTTGCAAAGCCCATGTGCCTGAGGGGCAGGAATTCTGACTGCCAGATCCTGGACACCAGAGTGACCTCGCAGCCTCAGTAGCAGGCATCTGGATTTCCAAGTAGGGTGGACACTTGTCAGGAGGGCACCATCTGCACATCCTGTTCTTTAGGCTTAAATAATGAAGAGTTTGATTTCCCTTTCTTTAGGCAACTTTGCAAGTTTTCCCAAAACAGCACACCTCTGCAAACCCCGTACAGCCCTTTCCCTGCCAGTCATCATTTTCCCCAAAAGTGAATTTGGTGGTGGTCCTGAGTGACAGACACGGAGGGACAAGTCCATCTATCCGGCTTGCAGACGGGGCTGATGGACAGTGCAGCTTCATTGTATCGGGCTAGCTAAACTTCCATTTTGTTTTTTAAACTAGAACTTGAATTTAAAAGTGAAGCAAACTCGAGACATCCATTAGGGCAGATTAGTATTGAGCTCCAGTCAGGAGCTTCAGCCGTGGTGGTGAGGGCTGCCTGGGAGAGGTAAGAGGGGAAGAAAGCCTGGTTCCTGCTTCTCACCTCCCATTAATCTCAATCGCCTGAGCGGATTAAAGCAAAAACCCTGCAAGTGGAGATACAGAGTGGACTATGGTGGAAGGCAGGAAGCACAAGCCGGCCACAGTGGTGTCTGGAGGAGATGGACCCCGATGTGTCACTGTGGCTGAACCCAACCTAGCAAATGACATGGCTCCCCCAGGAGGACCCCGTGGAGTGGCACTGTGAGAGGTCTTCGTGAAAGGTCACAAGGGAAGAATTGAAAAAAGAGGGGAGAACTCACATTTAAATGCCTCACGACGTGTGATGCTTAATTCAGAGAGTGAAGTCCAACTCTGCGAGCAGTGGGTTTTACATTAAACGCCCTGAAACTGGACGAGGGCTCAGTGGGAATTTTACTTTGCCTTGGTCTTAGGTTAAGTAATTAAAATCAGCACCAGGTTGTGCCTGAAAGCCGGCCAGCCAAGCAACAGCTAATTGTTATAGCAGGAAAATTAGCAAACGATCAAATTTCTTGCGCAGAATAGATATGCATGAAATTCTATCCTTTGGTTCAACAAAATGCATACAGGGTAAAATTAAATCTGGCTAATTAAATTAAGTGGAGTTAATCCATATGTTTGATTTACTAGGCTGTATTAACATTTATCAAGACCTGGTCATGAAAGTATAGATTCTGTAATTGGAAGGGACCCGGCTGGCTGGTCCAGCCCCACCCTCCATGAGCGGCCTCACTCTTGCCATTTTTGTTCCCTGCACACGTCACTGTCAACTCTGCAAGAACAATCCCGGACATCTCACCGTTCCTCTCTGCAACTCAGACATGGAGGTGGGGAAACGAGGATGTGACATTGGCAGGAGGAGAATGATACGTTGTCACTTTCAGGTCAGACATTGGAAGAAGAAGTAGATGTGAAGAGGAGATTGCGGAACGGGCACATTCTAGCCACCACAAGGGAGAGGAACTGAGAGAAGTTGCCATGCAACGAAACGGACCACTGGGTGTCCTGGGCTATGGACTCCTGTGCAGGAAGGGGCTCAGAGAAGCAGATCTCATTTGTGAAGGGTGGCTTTGCTAGTAAGGACTGACTTCCATTTCTTTGCTTCCATCAGAGAGGTTGTGCTGATCCCAAAGGGTTAGGAGGGGTAACAGTGGGATTCCATAAAGGGTGTGCGTGTCCAGTGGTGTGGATCCTAGGGGGGCACCTAGCCCATTTTCTCCCATCAGTTCTGCACCTCTCTCTTAAATTTCACTCCTTCAGCATCTTCAGGGTGGACATTCTTTTCTAAATGATCTTTGTAATAAGGATTACTTCATGAACAATGAGATGCATAGGTATTAAGATTGAGTGAATTTTTCAGTTATGTTCACTCTGTGGTCTTCGCCCAAAGCACCATGCAGAACGCCCTTGGCATCCCCATTCTCAGCCTCCTTCCACGCAGGCCCCTAATCCTCAAAGGCAAGCACTCTCTTACACCAACGGCCTCACCCTCAGTGTATGCTGGCTTTTGTGTGATTCTGCCATGTTGGTATCAGCAGTGGCTTGTGCCTCTTTATTGCCAGGTGGCAATTTAGTTTGTGAAGACCTTTCTATTTGTTCTTTGGCTCACTCACTGTGGTTGGACAATTGGGTCGTTTCTATTTGTGAGCTTTTATAAATAAGGCTGCTCTGAACATTTTGTACAAGTCTTTTATGACCATATATTTTAATTTTCTTCCATAAATACTGGACAGGTAGAATTGCTGGGTTAGAGAGCAGGTGTATACTTAACTCCACACAGAACTGCCCCAAAAGTGCTCCAAATACTGTTCTGCACTCCTGCAGCCAGGCATGAGCACTCTGGTTGCTCTGCGTCCCTGTCAGTGTGGGTGCTGTCAATCATTTTGACATGGACATGGACTCATGTCTTGTTTCAGGTTGGTGTTCCTAGTGATTACTGGTGTTAGGTGCTGTGGGAAGCATGCTCACCTGCCCAAACCCCAAGATGGGCTTGAAAAAAAAAGCCTAAAATAAAAAACAAACAAAAAAAATGAGGTTTTAATGATGGTCTTGCAACATTGGGTGTCTGGGGAAGCAGGCAGGCACACCCAGAGCAGTTATAATCAGCATTTTGTACCCCAGTGTGCAAGCTCCATCCTCAGGTTCCTCATCAGCTGAGGACTGTGGGGTGCACGGTCTTCCCAAAGGTTACCTCGGTTTTACCGTCTCCTATTGGGTTATTTAAAGAGATGTGCCTTAGTTGGCCCCACCCTCTTTGTTCTCTGGAGCCTGGAAGACCTTTCTGGAGTGGGTGCCTCTGGGCATGTCTGAAGTTTATCTTGCTGGTCAGGCCTCCCTTTTATCACGGGGCTGTGGTTCTGTGAATCCGTTGGCCCCTTGTCTATGTCCTCTTTGACAGATTTTCTTGCATTCTTGGTAATTTTACATTTAAGCTTGAACACTGTATTCTGAAATGGATCTGTAGACATGCCATTTCTCATAGATACATGTGCTTTGTAGACGTTTTATATTTTCTTTTGTGAATGTCTGTTACATCTTTTCCCCTTTGTTTTAATTGGGGTGTTTGTATTTTTATTATTGATTTATCAGAGTTATCTAAACATTTTGGATACAAGTCCTTCATTAGAAAAATGTATTATGAATATTTTCTTCTTTTCAGTGGTTTGGTATTCACTTCTAAAATGGCAACTTTTAAAGACAAAGTTTGAATTTTTTTATTAAAACTATTTGACTTTTATTAATTTTTGCTCTTTGCACATTTTATTTTTTCTAAAAACATCTTGATGTCTTGGAAGCTTTATGGTAATAACATAAACACCTCTTGTATTTAGGCCTACTTATTATCGATTTCATTACTTTGTTATGGAGCAAGGTGCGATTTGGACCATGTCAGAGCCCCTGCCTCTGATAGGTGTTCAAATGTTTCAACATTTTTTGTTGAAACACTTTTCTTTCCTCATTGAATTGATTTGATGTCTTTCTAAAAAAAATCAGTGTTGTTCTGAGCCCTCCAGTCTCCCCCATTAATGTTCTTTTTACTCATATGCCAGAATCACCCTTCTTGATTACTATAAATTTATGTAAGTCTTATTAAGTCAGAAATTGTAAATCCTCCTATTTAGTTTGTTTTAGATTATTTTTAAAGATTGTTTTAGCTATTACAGGTCCTTTGCATTTCTATATAAAATATAGGAGTTAATTTTACTTTATTTATTTCCATAGATTCTTTTTAGTTGTGTATAATGTTAGGATTAATTCTGATGTGATTACAAAAGCATGGAATATAATTTGCTCTGATTCAGTCTCTAGTACTTTCCCTTCCCTCCTCCCTCCCCCATTACCTTCCCTCTACTGATCTGTCTGCTATTTATTCACAGTTTCTTTTTAAAATCAGTGTCTTGTGGCCAGGCATGGAGGCACACACCTGTAATCCCAGTGGCCTGGGAGGCTGAGGCAGGGGAATTGTGAGTTCAAAGCCAGCCTCAGCAAAAGTGAGGTGCTGAGCTCAGTGAGACCCTGTCTATAAATAAAATTCAAAACAGGGCTGGAGATATGGCTCAGTGGTCAAGTGCCCCTGAGCTCAATCCCTGGTAACCACTCCCCCCAAATAATAATGATAATTAGTGCCTTATGGATGTACATGATGGCGGTTCACCGTGGTACGTGCACATAGGGAAGGCAGGTCAGGTTCACTCCACTGTTCTTCCCTATTTCATCCCTCCTCCTCCCCCTCAATCCCCTTCCTCTGCTTCATGATTTGATGCTCTTTTCCCAACCTTTCTTCTCTCTCTCTCTTTCCCTTCCCCCCTCTTATTTTTGACTAGCTTCCACATTTTACTCAGCTATAAGGAAGAATGACATTTAATTTGGGTTAAACTGGAGACTGTCATGCTAAGTGAAATAACCCAGGCCCCAAAAGTCAAAGGTTGAATGTTTTCTCTGATATGAGGAAGCTAGTCCAACATAAGGGGGAAAAATAGAAGTCTATTTAAAAGCCTGATAGGATTTTTCTGGGATTATGCTTAATCTACGGATCAACATGAGAAGAATAAACATCTTAACAACATTAGTTCTCTAGTCCTTAGCACTTGTTCAGTTTTTGAAATTAATTTTTTTTGTACAATGTGTTATAGTTTTTAGTGATGAGGTCTCACAGATCTTTGGTTAGATCATTCTAGGTATTTGATATTTTTATATAATTATAAATATATTACTTTTAATTTTCCCCCATTTCCATTGCTTACACATGGAAATGCAATTCAGCTTTATGCCTTGACTTTATCTTCTGTAACCTTTCTAAGTTCACTTCTCAGGTCTAGTAGCTTTTCTCTGTAGAGTCCATAGAATTTCTGTAATGCACATGATCATGTTGTCTGTTAGTAGGGCAGATAAACATAGTCTTTCCCTGACTTTGCAGTTCTTTGTTTTTTATCTTATCTTATTCTAATAGCCAAGATCTCTAGTACCACGTTGGATTGGACTGGTGGGAGCAATGTGCCTGTGATCCTGATATGAGAAGGAAACCCCTCCTTCACTGAGTGAGGCGTGGGTACTGGTCTTTCATAGATGCCCTTTGTTAGATTCTGAAAATTCTCTATTATTCCCATTTGGCTGAAAGTTTGAAACAATATTTATGGATCTTCAATTTTTTCAGATGCTGTTTCTACGTTTATTGAGAAGGTCATATTTTTATTCCCCTGAATTTTGTCGATGTACTGAGTCACTCAGAACGATTTTTAAATGTTGAAGCCGTTGGTATTCCTGGAACAAGCTCACGTCAGTTGCGGTATGTCTGGTAATCACTGTACTACATGGGCTGATATGTGAAGAAGATCGGTGTATGATTTTGTTTGGTTTGTCATGTTTTGGTACTGGGGTTATGCTGGCCTCCTAAAACAAATGGGAATTGTTTCTTACTCCATTTTATCTGTTAAAGAGTATGACTTTGGTGTTGTTTTCTCCCTTACACTTTGGATATCATTCTCTTGAGGCCTGCAGGACTTGTGTTGAACTCTGTAGGAAGGCTTTTGACCGTGAGTTCAATTTTTAATAGATGTTGGGCATCTAGATATTCTGATTTTTATGTCACTTTTGCTGTCTGATTTTTCAAGGTATTTTTCCATTTTGTCTGAAATGTTGAGTCTATTGGTAAAAAGTCCTGCTCTTGGTAGTCTTTTCTTCTTTTTCTTTTCCCTTTTTGCTGGTCCTCAGCATGTTCTAAGGAAGAAAGCAACAAATCAAAATTCACCATCATCATGACAAAATTACCCTGAAAATATCAAGACTCTAAGGTAATAAAAACGTTGAAGAAGCTCATCTTGAGGTCATAATGGAAGAAAAGGTAGACATTGGGGCAAAGAAGAAAATTGTGGGAATTGTATACCATCCACGAATGCCTGGGGCTCACAGGGACACAGGAGTTCATTACGGAGAACCAATACCACCCTCGTTCCGTGGGGCAGAGTGATAAGCATTTCTTTTTGATACTGAGGATTGAACCCAGGAGTGCTTAGCCACGGATCCCCTTTTTATTTTGAGACTGGGTCTCACTAAGTTGTTTAGGGCCTCACTAAGCTGCTGAGGCTGTCTTTGAACTTGCCATCCTCCCACCTTAGCTTCCTGAGAGTCTGAGATGCCTGACTGATAGGCACATTTTTGATGCATGTGTTCAGGACGGGAGAGGTGGGCAGAGGGAGGTGAAGAATCACGTACAAAGAGCAGGGACAAGAGACCCCCATCTTCTGACTCTTGGTGGTTTCTCCCCTTGCTTTGCGTGACCCCAGGACGTGTGTGCCACCTCCTCACCACAGGCTGCCACAATCTGTGGACATTCCACACCAGCTGCTTCTGCAGGAATCAGGTCTTCTCCATCACGTCTTTGCGTTTCCTTAGGAACATTAAATCGCCCCAGGGCTCTGTCGTCCCTTGATCTGTTCTGGTTCCAGTCCTCTCAAAGCCCGAGGCACTGTCACTGCTCCGCTCTCTCTTTTGGGGGGGTTTGATGTCATCAGCACCATGGGAGAAATTGGGGAAATTGGATTTCCTCTTGCTACTTTCTGACTTCTCCAGGGTTTGGGATTTTCATCCTCCTTCATCTTCTTACAGTTTTTCATAAATTCAGGAATTAGCTCAGGGTGATCCAGTTCTTCTCTGGTCCCAAGTCTGCAGCTCCTCAGAAAAGCCCTATGGCTTCAGCGGACACGGCACCTGCCCCGCAGCCAGGCATCAGGCCCCTTCTCCAGGCCTCGGGCCCCTTCTCCAGGCCTCACCCTGCCTCCTCTGAAGATCTGTGGTTTTCTTGCCGTGGGCAGGTGGTGCCACCTGAGGACTGAGCACCACGCTCTGGGTCTTTCTTCCCTGTGGGCTCTAGGAGGGCTCCTCCCTGCCCCACGGGTGCCCAGTGACACTCTGGCTGTTCCTCAAGGCCTGAGGGACCTCTAGTGGTAGCCCCTCTGGGATTCTTCACATAATGATTTAAATCCTCTGTTTTTCTCGTCAGTCTTGCTAGTTTATAAATGTTATCAATCTTTACAAAGAGCCAAACTTTGTCTTTGTTTTCTCTCCCCTTACTACTTTCTGTTTATCCCATCACCACACATTCAAACCATTTATTTGACTTCTTTGTTTATATTGTTCTTTTTTTCCCCTCGCTAATGAAGTTGAAAGTTTGGTTCCTTGATTTTAAACCTTCCTTTAACTAGATCATGTATACATATACTTAAAGATATAAATTACCTCTAAATACTACTTTAGCAGAATGTTACAATTTTGGTAATTTTTTTTTCTTTTTATTATCCTTCAGTTGATCTACTTTCCGTTTCACCATGTGATTTACTCTTTGACTTTTGCATTACTTAGAGGCATTTTGCTGAATTTTAGCCACCTTAGGGTTTTCTCGCAGTCTTATTATTTTCTTTGTTTATGCCATTTTGATCTGAGGACTCACTGTTCTGTGAATTTATGGAGATGTGCTTTTTTTTGAGAGAGAATTTTTTAATATTTATTTTATTTTTTAGTTTTCGGCGGACTCAACATCTTTGTTTGTATGTGGTGCTGAGGATCGAACCCGGGCCGCACGCATGCCAGGCCAGCGCGCTACTGCTTGAGCCACATCCCCAGCCCCTGGAGATGTGTTTTTATGGCTTACCAGGGCTCTGCGTTGGTTCAATGTATTTCATTCCTCTGGTTGACGGATAGTGATGAGCAAATGTTGTACGTCCTTCTAGATTTATTTTTTAGTTGTCCTAGTAATTACTGCGAGAAAGTTGTTAACAACTGCAAAACAGACTTTCCTCTCTCTGGTGTGCCAGGCAAGTTGAACTGGTTTTGTCAATCTCTGCATGACATTTAGGACTGTGAATTCTTCATTATTGCCCCTGATTGCCACGTGTGCCCATTGTCTGACTGTGCTCCTTGTCCACATGAACCTTTTCATGGTGCGAATATCATTCTTATGCTTCTGTTTTCCTGGCCTGTCTTCCTCCACCCGTTGACTTTCAACCTGCCTGGCTCCACTTACCGCCATGCTTCTGGTCAGCGGCACGGGGTAGGTCGTGGTGAATCCTCCCGTCTCTGCTGTTCACCTGGACTGTTTACTAATTGTTGTCAATACTCCTAGCTTCAAGTTCACCCTTTTGCTATTTTCTTCTTATTTGTCCCATTCATTCTTTGCTTCTTCCCTCTTTTGGGTGAGGTAAATGTGTTTGAGGTATTCCATTTTATCTCTTCTTGTCAAGCTATATCTTTTAAAAAGTTATTTTGGTGGATGCTTTAGATAGTACAGCATTTACCCGTGAATCATGAGAGACAGCTTCGACTATCTTACCTCTTCACGGACAATGTAAATATCTTTTAACCATATAATTCTATTTATTCCCACAACACTTTCTGCTTTCTTTTATGGTCATATATTTTACCTCTGCGTATGTCAGGAGCCCCGAAACACTTTATTATTTGTGCCTCCCACAGTCAATAGTGTGGTATATTTCTCTGTAATTCTAAAAAAAAAAAAGTCCCTTTTAGCTTTATTTTTTTATAGCACCTATTTGCTGTATATGAATTCTCCCAGCTTTTGTCCATCTGAAAAAGTCTTTATAGTTTCCAACTCTGAAATATGCTCTAACTGTATAATAGAGTACTCTCAGTTTGGCTTTGTTTCTTCGGAGACTTATCAAAACAGGGCTCTTGGGATCCTGGGGTGGGCTGGCTTCTCCTTGTGCTCTGCGGGGTGCTGTCTGCTTTTCCCAGGGGAATATTTTTAAGGCTTCCTCTGTCTTTGGTTTCGGCAGTCTGGTTATGATGTTCCTAGTTGGATTTCCTTTGTGTCTGTCCTGCTCGGGGTTCGCTGAGGTTCTCGGCTGTCTGGGTTGGTGTCTCTTGTCTTCATTTAGTGATTTGACTGAGAGGTCCAGACACTTCTCATTGCTCCAACTCCCGTCTTCCTGGGATGCCACACACACTGAGGCTGCGTAGCCGGAGTCCATTCATGGACCTTGGACCTCCTCCTCCAGCTCAGCCGTGCTGGTGCCTCAGCCTGGATGACTCATGACGTCCCCTCCTCAAGTTCACTGGTCCTTCCTATTTCCTTCAAAAGGCTGTCTTACCCCTTGTGAAGACTTTGAGTCAAATATTAAGTTCCGTGTTGTGGAATTCTGTTGTTGTATTTCCAATTCTAGTTAAGGTCTTCATTTTCGGGGAAAATTTCCATGTGTTCACATGTTGTCCATATGGTGTGAGCCCTCTAGTGTATTTGTCATGGTTCTACTAGAGTCATTGATAATTCAACCATGACGTCACTTGTGGATTTGATTCTGGTGATTGTCTCTTCATTTAAAAATGGGGCATATTTTCCTTCTCCTTTGTACATCTCATAATTTCTAATTCTATGCCAGGATTAAAATGGTAAAATAGTATCCTATTCCAGTTGCTGTATGTGAAAGAACAGTAGACAGCGAGTAAGCTCTGTTCATCCCTGAAAGGGCGGGGTGCCACCCCCTTTTAGAACGCAGGTGTGGGGGGCTGAGTCACCTCCATTGCTGTGGCAGTTAGCCAGGGCTCTGAAGGGCTCCTGTCCTGCGGGAATCCCTGTCATTTAAGTTTCTTTTGTTTCCGTCTCTCTGGTGGGTCTTTGCAAAGTCAGATTTCATGCTGTGCCCATCTTGTTCTGGTTGTTGAGATGGTACAGACCTCTCTTGCAGCTTCTCGCCTCCCAATGAACAGCAGATTCCTATTGCATCTGGGTTGTGCTGACCTGTCCTGATGCAGCCGTACCCTCTTCCATGGCAGCGGACTGAGCTGCCCCAGATGCAGAGGAAGTTGTGTTGCTCCAGGGAGACTGTGGCATGGTGTCATGGGAACCCAGGTTTCGAGGGGAATTGTGCAGGCCGGTTCTTGCTGAGCTAGATAATCATTTATAGCAGGGACTGTTGGATACAAGCTGGTTTCCATCCTGCTTTAAAACTTTGCACAACATTAGGAACTTTTATCTGCGGCCCTACCCTCGACCTGAGTAGTCTGAAGCCAATTTTAAGTGCACTGCGCACCCCATGGTACGAGAACCTTCAGTGCAGCCAAGGTCTAGGGAGGAGGGTCCAGTGCCTCCATGGGGGTGCAGGGAGGAATGGAAGGAACCCCTACGTGAGGGTGTCAAGTGGGAAGCTGTAGCCTAGGTAGCTGTATGAATGAGAATTTCTTCCTGGCCAGGGATGTAACTCAGTGGTAAAGTGCTTACCTTGCATGCATGAGACCCTGGTTCCATCCCCTAGTACTGGACTTAAAAAAAAAAAAAAAAAAAAAGGGCTGGGATTGTGGCTCAGTGGTAGAGCACTTGCCTAGCATGTGAGAGGCACTGGGTTCAATCCTTAGCACCACATAAAATAAATAAATAAAGTACATGTCCATTTACAATTGAAAATACATTTTTTTAAAAAATCAGACATTTTCCTAATAGGCTCCAATAGGCAAATTAAATCCCCCCGAAGAGCATTTATTGAATATCTCCTATATTTCAGGGTCTGGGTTAGAACAGTTTCGTATTCAACCTGTTTGTAATGTATATTCTACTTTAGAGGTTTTCCCTAGAAATCTGCTGGGCATTTTATGTGATTTATCTCAATGTTACTTTGTTACAACCCCTTGAGACAGGCTCTGCCCTAAAGCCTGCCTTGTAGTCTTAGAGGTTTAGAATGTAGCAACCCTGCAGTTTATGAGACTAGTGCATAGCAGAGCTGGGAGTTGGCTGTGGCCCAGCTGAATTCAGAATAGTTCCCATTTGCAGATAGAGGGATTGGGCATTACCAGGCTCTTTATGTGAGCAGGTACTGCCCATTAGGACAGCACCTGATGTGAGCAAGATGGTGTTTCTGGTTTCATTTCTCTGCCTCTGTGCCCTGGTGAGTGTCTAGCATACTGTAGAGTCTCAGTACACATTTGAATGAAGAACTGAGTTTGTCAGTGACTTCTAGGCACCTGAAATACTAGGACCATGAGTCTCCATCACAGGGGAGATGGACAAGTAAGTGGGAAGACATCAGTTCTTCAGAAAGGTACGTAGAAAGCCAGCGCAGTGCTCTCCCGTCACATGGTATTTACTTGGTTGTCTCCTGTCAGTCATTGAAGTTCTTGATGGTGTGACCCTGACCACTCACCTGCTGGTGTCTGACGTGGGGCCAGACTCTGCAGACAGCTGTTGAGTAAGTGCAAGAGAGAAGCCGAGTGGGCCTTCTCTGACCAGAGAGGAGGCCTGCAGAGCTGGTCATGTCTGAACAGAGATTTAGTATAATTCAGAAAGGGCTCTTCCAGCTGGTGCAGAGAGCGTTTGTCCAGACTGAGGAACAGGATTAGGCGCAGAGAGACCCTGCGTTCCAGAGGAGGCTGAGAGAGCCAATCTAGGACCCTGTAGTCCAGACAAGGCTGAGAGCAATTCTAAGACAGCAGAAGGGCAGGGGAAGAGGATGGGTAAGGGAAGGGACAAGGAGGAGGAGGAGAAGGAGAGAGAGAGGGACTGAATGCTATCCAAACCTCTAAGTCTCCGTGTCTGACTCCTGGCCCCTTTGATTTCTCAATCATGTGTTATAAATTCCCTCAAATTCCCTGTCTTGATTGGGCTGGTTTTGTTTTGAATTTTATTTTGCAGTTGAAAGAATTTTAACTTTAAATTGGCAAATTCCTATCCAGCGGCTCCATCTTAACCTATTTTTATAGCAATTTAAAACAAAAGCCAGACAACTGCAGTTGATGGTTGAAATCCAGTCTCCTGCCTGCTTCTGTGCAGCCCCCAAACTAAGAACCCATAGTGCACATTTAAATGACTGGGAAAGAAATATAAAATATCACATGTGAAAGTCTATGAAATTCAGATTCCAGTGTCCTAAGTAAAGTTTATTTAGGAACTCAACCCAGTGACATTTATTCATATTGTCTCTGTCTCCTTTAAGGTAGAACGAGGCCATTGGGAAGCTGGACTGATGACAAATGATTTTAAACCTTAGGTACGCCGCACTGCCTGATCCTTTACAAAGGGTGCCTGCCAGCCCTGGCCTGAAGCATCTCTTGCAGAGCTGTTAATATTTAGTGGGGTCGCCGGGGGCATGGCCAGGGCTCAGGACCGAGGAGTGGGCAGGAGCCCCCAGGCTTGTTTCAGGATTTCCCCTGAAGCCTGGATCTCGCAGCCTCTAGCTCCCCGCTTCTTACTCTCCTCCTTTGGGTGCCAGCGCATTCAGGCTCTGCCAGGGGACTTAGCGCGTGACTGATGGTGTGAGATCCAGGCAACCCACTGCCCCCTGACTTGGAGGCGCCTCCCCGGGAAAGCCGTTTGGTTGAATGGCCCCATTTTCCAGGTCAGCCAGGAAGACGAGTCCTGATGCGCAGGGAGGCGTGGATGGTCAGAATGCGCCTCCCCTTCCCAGGAAGCAAAGCTGCAGGACAACGGAATGCAGTGTCATAACAGCCACCACAGGCCCAGGCAGAACCCAGTGACGGTCATTCCCTGCATTTCCACCCCTGTGTTTGACCAGCTGTGCGTTGAAAACGTCATCTACACACTTGAAAGTTTAGAATAGTGCAAAAGTGCAAACTATGAAAAATGGAGGTAAGACTACCTCTGTCCCTCCGCATTCTTCCCAGAGGCAGATGTGGTTAGGGTTTTTATATACGTCAGAAAAGTTCTCTGCATACATCACTAGTGAACATGCAGTGTGTGTGTGTGTGTGTGTGTGTGTGTGTGTGTGCGCGCGCGCGCGCGCGCACGCTGTTGCCCCTTTTGCCTACCAGCGAACATTCCAGAACACCCTGATCTGAAGTTAACTGCATTAAAAACCATTTCCTTGCATTCGGAAAAATGTGCAGCCTGTTTATCGCAGCACTATTTGTAATCACTAAAAACTGAAGTGGACCCAAATATCCACCAACAGGAGACTGAGCAACTATGGTGTGTTCCTGCAACAGGACACCAGCCATCAATGGAAATCAACAGGCCACGATTGCAGGCAGTGACCGGGTGGGCCACAGAGACATTACCGTGACCTAGCGAGTCCCAACCAAGCAGCACTTGGCTATGATGTCACAGGTTAGGACACGGGTACCCTGATGGGACAAGTAATGTTCTACTAGTGGATGTGGCTGCTGGTTTTCAGAAGTGTCCACTTTGTGAAAATGTATTATTTCATAAGGTTTGTGCACATTTCTGTAAATATGATTTTCTTCAATAAAATTCATGCTGGATAAAAAAAAAACAACAAACGTATTTTGGAAATCAATTTTGGAGCATATGGGCTGCCCCCTTCCGTTTCATAGCTGTAGATAGTTGTCCTGCACAGATGGAAGGACGGCATTCTCCTCCTGTCCTTCGCCCTCTGAGGCACATGTAGGTAGTTTCTGGCTATTTGCTGCTCCTAACAACCTGCTCCCATTTAGAAGGGCCACCCCGTTGCTCTGCAGACTCCAAGAGGGAGGTCAGCCTGTCCTGACCAATACACAGGTACATGGGGCCCTGACCATGGGAAGCCAAGCCCGTCTCGTCACGCGGACGCACCAGCGCTAATGGATATTCCCAAGGCAGGGTGCCATTCTTCGCATTTTCTCCTTGTCCCCAACGCCCAAGCATTCTGAATATTAATGAGACAATTTGCAGCCTCCTTTGCAGGCTTAAAATATTCAGCATCAGACACACTGTTTCGTTCCTATTTCAGCCAAGTTTAATTTCTCTTAACCAGCTTTGTTGTGGTAAAGTAAAATTAATGTATAATTTCAGTGTTTAAATCTCAATTCTCAGCAATTCACGACAGATTGCGAGTGAATGTGATTTGTTCGTTAACACCTAATGGGCTGAAATAATTTATTGGGCAAACATTTCCAGGAAAACAACGCCACTTGAGCAAAAGCAGGGCAGGAAATGCTGCTTGTTTATCTAATAAACCACCCTCGGGTGAGCGAGCACATTAGCTTTGCACAAACTTTGTGACTTATTCATCATCACTATTTATTATTAAAACTTTATCTGTTTCAACTTAGTGAATGGCTGCCCTGGGACATGCCGCTCGCAGCAACAACAACAAAATAAAGTTTATGCGATTTGCATAATATTGTACAAAGAATATTAGCTCAGAACAATATGAATCCCTGGATCCTTTGCACAGCCCTTTGGTGTTTAATGTTGGTAAATATTTAAATAACAGCAAGGCTGTATAATTATGAAGATTCCTCTTTCTAATCTGCCTGGGACGTAGCGCTGCTGTAAATCACTGTCATCACATAATTGGCCAGGAGGGTGCTCAGGACTGAGGAACAAGCACTTGCTCAAGGCCAGAGGATGGTGGGGACCTGGGAGCTGGCCCAGGAGAGGAGTCTGGGCAGGGTAGGAGGCCGGCTCCACCCGTGTTTCAGGAGAATGGGCCCTGCACAGAGCAGGTGCGCAGGGCAGGTCCTGAGAGTTCTGCAGCCTCTTCCAGGAAGGGCTGTTTCAAGCTAAGTCACACCTCAGTGCCTTGGACATGCCCCTGCCTCTCCCTTCAGCCCCTCCTCCCTCCGTGGGTGCCCTGCAAGCCTCTGGGCTCTCCCATGCCTCTGCCCGGCTTGGCCTCCCTATGATGCAGCTTCAGGAAGTTCTGGGTTTCCCCTTCCTGGCTCACTCACTCAGGTGTCTTCCATGTCCCTGCGCCTGGAGGGGAGGGACTGTCCCTGTCAGAGCAAGGTCCTGGTGTAACCTGTGGCAAATGGCATAGTTTTGCCAAATGCGAGAGTGAATAAACTAACACCTGTAGTGACCATTTAAGGAAATGGCTACATAATCAACACCCAATGCTATATTTACCTTTCAAATTAGACAAATTAAAGTGAATTTTAGTGCCTGGTGTGAGAGTTTAGGGATGTAGGGATTCAAATACTTCAGGAGAACAATTTAGCTGCACGAGACAAAAAAAAGTCTGAAAGTGATTATTTTAATTTTATTTTTGGCTCAGCAAATACATTCATGAGAATTTACCTGAAAGCAGTAATTTGGAAATGTGTGAACATATTTGGTCCCAAGGATATTCATTACAGTGTTGTTTAAAATTGTGAGAAATTGAAACCTACTTATATGGCCAATAATAGAGGATTAACTGAAAGGGTTGTAATTTATTCGAATGAGAATACAATGAAGGTACTAAAATGATGATTTAGGAACATTTTAAGGACATATGGAGAGGTTTATGATATACTCTGGGGCAGATAAAGTAAATATAAAGCCTGTGTAACTTAGTCTGCTTTGTGTTGCTGTAACAAAATACCCGAGGGATGATGGGTACTTTATATTAAAAAAGGTCTACTGAGCTCATGATTTGGGGGCTGTTAGTTCAAGATCAGACAGCCCCATTTGGCTGGCCACTGGTTGGGGTCTTTGCTTGCCTACTGGGACCTCGTGGGAGAGATCACAGGCAGAACAGAATTCCAGGTAGCAGGGAGGGTCTGGTTGGCTCTCATGGCCGCACCTGTTACTGGGAGGGCAGAACCCCGGGACCTGATCACCTCCACCAGGTCCCCCCTAAAGGTCTCACCACCTCATAACGACATGAGATCAAGCTTCCAGCACGGACCCCTTTGGGGAATGACCACATCTAAGCCATAGAGCAACTACAAATCCGTTTCTCGATAGTCCATTCTGTGGGTGCAAACAACTGCAAGCATATGTTTTAAATTGTTAAGGGGGTTCTAATCTGGAGTTTGGTGAGATTTTGCTTTTGACCCTTCCTAAAACCAAAGCCAAAATGAAACCAATTAAATCCATGCACAGGGTTGTTGGTTGAACCCACACAGAGAAGAGTCAACTTAAGTGAATGTGAAAAGCAGTAATTTGGCTGCACATCTCAGGAGAGCATATGATAAAGACAAAAGAACATGAGAGAAACTTTCTTTTCTTTTCAGTAATTATATTGTTAATAATAACATTGGTATTGTTGTTTGGTGGCTGCTTAAATAAATTACAGGATAAATCAAGTAAGGATTCATGTTAAAGTCATTGATAAATAGCATATTCAGCTTAAAGAAAAGAAAGCAAAAATATAAAGTAATTTAAGTAAAAACCCCAAGCCCTAAATTTGAATTGCAAATTATCAGTATGGACTCCAGATGCTTTTTCCCTGAAAGCACTCATTTCCCACCTCTGTTCCCTGAACAGGCTCAGAAGCCAGGATCTACCCACAGACCATGGGACTCCTGGCATCCACAGCATGGTTGCCAAACACCAGATCCAGTAAAACAAACCGGAGCTCCAGGGAGCGGTGGCTGGCTCCAGGTCCAGAGCAGGAAATGTCCGAGGAGATCCAGGATCATCTCACCAACTGAAGCAGAGGCTCCTAAGTCGGGTCCAAGGACAGACGCTGGCCTGACAGCAGGAGGTGGCCGATGTGGGGCATCAGGAAGACTAGCAAAGACACTGAGCATTTGTGAGTGGACATCCATGCATGGAGCGTGGAATGGCCACAGAGGACCCCCTGCACCTAACACACCAGCCATGGTGGCACAACGTGGCTCAAACACCAACCAACACAGCAGCAGAAAACCAGCAGCAGAAGGGGGATTGGAACCAACCCAAGTCAAACCAGAAGTGGCAGAACAACTGCCACCACCTGCTTTGTAAGGCTGGTAAGGAACAAGCCTGAGAACCATCGGGGAGAGGGGAAGAACGGAGATCCCCCACTTCACTCAAGCCACACCTCGGAGCAGCCGCCATGGGCCTGAGGGCTTCTCTTTGCTTCAAAGAGAAGATTTGAGGACCGGGCGGGGCTACAACATCACGAGTTCCCACCGGCTCAGTGACTGCTGGCATCAAAGAAAGAGGAGCAAGCAGATGCCATGAGACCCTGGACAGAAGTACAGGCACCGCTCATGCTAAAACGTGGAACCCAAAGACAGGAAGAGAGGCACAGTAAATGACACCACACGGCGTGGTCCCCAACTTTAAGAGCAGCTCTCTGCCACTGTGGCAAAGTATCAGACGGTCTGTTACATGGGCTCACAGTTCCAGAGGTTTCCGTCCAGGGCCGCTTGGCTCTGCTGCTTGGGGCTGTGGCAGCACCATGCACCAAGGCGGAAAGGCATGGCAGAGCACGCCTGCTTGTCTCCGTGAGCAAAGGAGGCAGAGGAAGGGGTGGGGTGCTGGTAACCCCTCTCAGGGCACACCCCCACGACCTATCTTCCTACCACAGGGCCACCTCACAAAGGCTCTGGCACCTTCCAGGGAGCCATGGCCAGTGACCAAGCCCCCCACACCGTGGATAAAGAGACTCAGGAGTCAGAGTCAGTGGCTGTGGGGTGGCTGTGTTGGGATCCCGACAGGAAGAGCTGGATATGAACACTCTCCGGGGCGTTTGGTGATGTTAGGAAATCATCGCCATTTTCTATGTGGGATAATGGTACCGTGGCTGCTTTTTTAAAAATCCCCGCATTTTAGGGAGGAATGCTAATTCTTTCCAGAGGAGAGGAGCTCACTGGAGTGCGTGGCCCCTGTCGGCCTCGGCTGTGCTTTCACTGACTTTTGGAGTTCCTTGAGGACCTTTCATTTTGAAAACTCAAAGTGAGTCTTTTTTTAATTTTTTATTCTCAGTGCCCAGAAATGCTCTTTTGCTGTTTTATTGATCTTGGCCAGGATCCCACGCACTGCTTTCTCATTTTGTGATTCCCCTGGGTACACAGGTAGCTAGGATGGATTCTGTATTTCTCTTTCTTTATTCCCTCCAACTTCATCATTTCAGAACAATTGAATTACTTTGAATTAAATGAAGTTGATCCAAAGCCACTCACAGCCAGCCTGGGAGAAGCCAGCAACAAGACGTTACATCACTAGATATTACACGGCAGACAGCTCGCAAGCACCAGGGAAACACAGGTCCTCCTGTTTTTGCAGGAAGGTGAAGTTCAGAGCAGGAAACCAACAATCACCTTTAACCCTACAGAGAAGCAGCAGGAGAAAAGAGCCCCAGCCTCACTGGAAACGGGATTAAGTGTCTGAATCAATTACGTGAAGGCAGCAAGGAATACTTCTTTTTTTCTCGGGTCAGCCACTAATTGTTCTATAATGTTCTTAGCACTTCATCTGTCACTGCCGGGAAACAGCACACTGTAGATGAGAGACTTGGCACTACTTTGGTTAATGCAGACACAAATCCTCACCTGACTGGAGCTGTCCATGGGTTGCATGTGGGTCACTGTGCATGGAAGCCTAGTGGATAGAAACATCTTGTGTCTGGGAATGACCATTGGACATTTTCTCTGGTCAATTGCCCAGGGACAATGTGAATTTCTATCCTGCTCTGCTATGGCCCACAAGCACCTGAGATGGGTGTGACCTGCCAAGATGTCAATCAATCTGCTGACTACAAGACATCACAGGCAAGACCCCACCCTTGAACCCTTACCCAGCCTTTGATGTATCCCCTTAAATAATCCACCAGAGCCGCTTTTTCTTTGTCTAGTTCCAGGGCCCATGTAGACTAGATCTATCCTGGGGCTTCAGCTTTTGTAAATATATTTCTGACTATTTGTGTTTTGTTAGTCACTAATTATTTGAGACTTGAAGTTTTAGGGGGCTTAGATTCCCCTGGGCAAGAAGAAGAGCCATCAACCCTGATACCACCAGCACCTCAGTATGGGATACTGGGTCAATATCAGGCTGGTTTTAGAATGGGGTGGTTTCAGAACCACAGTACAGGTAAATGCCTTCACAGATTCTGTAACTGGAAGACAAGGATCGTACTGGAACACCCCAACCTGCATTCCTGTTCTAATTAGCTTGTTAACAAAAGTTTAATTCATCTCTTCTTCAAAAAGCTACTTCCCTACAAATATTAGTTTCATTAAGTCTTTTAATTACCAGTCACCAAAATCCAGCTCACATAATAAGGTCATTTTCCTTTAAAATGATAATACACTGTGTCCTGCTGTTGGAAAGACCAGAGGCCAGCCACAGGCAGGCTGGAAGGGGCCCATGGTAGCACAGGGTCCAGCCCCTCACCTCTGCTCTCTTCCTTGTCAGCTCTGTCTTTCCACCTGGGGTAAAGGAAGCCATCAGCGGCCTCTGGCCATGCTCTCCCAGTCGAACCCTCACTGGGATGAGGAGTGAGCCCCTCCCTAGCCCAGGGTCAGCCCATCTGCAACCCTGAACACATCACCTGGTCAGAAATGCTGCCCATCGGCCAAGCGTGGGCCCCCCGTCCACCGCTGGAGCCAGACCACAGGTTCATGTACGCCCCCTACAGCACGCAGACCCTGCTGTGTGGAAAAGGGGAATGGAGCTGGGCAGGATCAGGGCTGTTTGCTGTCACTATAATGAAATCCTAGGGGCTGAGTATTTCATAAAGATAAGAGGTGCGACTAGCTGACACCTCTGAAGGCTCAAAGACAAGGCTCCAGCGTCAGCTAGGCTCTGGTGAGGACCTCGTGGCCAATGGCATTGCAAAGGCAGGAGAGCATGTGCACCAGGGACACTGCACCCTGGGACAGAGAGCCAGAGCGTAGGGCAGGGCCAGGCTGCTCTTTCAAACAGCCTCCTGCGAGAACTAATCAGAGTCCCCCGAGAACCCCAGGAACATCTTCCGAGGGCAGCACCCCAATGACCCGATAGCCTTATACTGGGCTATGCTTCCTAAAGGTCCTAAAACCTCCCAGCACCGCCACATGGGGCCAGCTCCTGACACATGAACCCTTGGGAACACACAAGACCAAGTCCAACTACAGCAGCAGAGGTCACGGAGACTCTTGGACAGCTTCTGATGGGAAGACCACTCTGCAGGGCCAGGAGGCTCCAGGTGGGGAACGGCAGCAGGGCGGACTTTGAGGGGAGCCTGCTGCCTGTCTTAGGGCCATGGGAGCTGTGAGATGAGGACCTGTACCTCTGTAAGGGTCCAGCGAACGACGGAGGAAGAGACCACCAAGAGACCGACTCATGCAACAGCAAAAGGGGGTTTATTGGGGATCCAGCGCGCTGGGGCTCCATGCTCACTCAACAAGGGAGAGCGGCCAAGAGCCCCGAGCAGGGGTTGAGCAGTGCTTAAGTACACGTTTTTTAGGGAGGGCAGGGACTTTACATACATCACAGTCCCCTTTAACAAATCACCATACACCGTGGGAAAATCAAACAACAATTCTCAATCATGATTAGTACATTCATTGGCGGGAACAGGTCGGGCTGGAGTGATAGGTCAGTCCTAAGGAGGGGGATACATTCAAACTGATTGGTTTGGACCCTGGGGTGCCTACGTGCCAAGCTGCACAGGGTCCAGGTTGTTAAACAACTAAGTGGTCAGGGGGGATTATCTAATGGGCAGTCCCGGGAATTGTCCTAACAGCTACAGGAATTTCAGGCTTTGAGTGTAGCTTAGAAACTTAACAATACCTGGTCCTCTACATTTTAACTCAGGCTTTGCAGCTTAGAAACTTTACAATACCCGGTCCTTTACATTTTAACTTCAATTTCTTTTACCCTTTCACCTCCAGCCCTGGATCTGGTCCTTCTTTTCCCCACAGAGACAAAGGCGGAATCATCACACGCACATGCAATGGCTGACCATTGACTTTAGGAGTGCTGTGAAAAAGGAGTGTCCGACAGTTCTCTGAGATTCCAGGAATGACAGAGTGGCCCCCAAGGTGTCCACCTTAAGGGAAATAGAACAGTGCCCTGTTTATCCAGCCTTGGCCATGTCAAATTTGCAGGCTAAAGAGCTTCACTGGTCTTTTCTGCAGTCTGGCTGGGCACAAAATAACCGAGCCGCCACAAAGCCTTGTAGGTTCAAACAGCAACTCTTTATTCCCGAACTCTCACCAGCACTCTACCCACACTTCCCGGGAACACACTCCCTTCACCAGGCTCTGCGGCGCCAATTCTCCCGGAACTCCAAAGTATCTGGCGCCCGAGGCAACAGGATCATCCCTAATCCCAGAGCTGCCCTATCCCCCCCCCCCCCTCAGCAAGGTCACCTTTAAACCATCCTTTAAACCATACCCTCTGGCAAAATGCCTGGCGTCTTTCCGACTTAACTGTGGCTCTCAACAGGTCTTGAGCGTCCACACGTGGGCCATCCCCCGGGGATGGGTGTCCAAGTGAAACCTGTAGGCAAGAGGGTCAGGCAGCGGTCAGGGGGTCGTCTTAAGTCTCACCAACCTTTAGCCCAGGTGTGTGGAGCACCGACGTGCAGGGTGCTCTGCGGTGTATGAAGGATACAAATGTATGAACGGCCTTGGCGTCCTGTAGTGAAAGACCTATGCAATTTCATTCTGCTTGGGACCTTATTTTGCTCTGAAACTTAACCTCTGACTTATTGTAGTCCTAAAGTTAGGGAAAAAAACTTCAGAAAAGCTCTGTGGAAACAGTTCTCCTCGGAAAAGCTAGAAAAGCCGCAGATAGGCCAAGATAACCACATATCTGAAATTCCAGATGGCCTCCACCTAGGTGTAGTGACCAGTATCTAAACTAGAAGCCCTGCAGTTTGGCACGTACTCCCCTTGCGACATCCTCACAGTTTAAACCAATCAGTTCAAATGAATTCCCCTCTTGTAGTGACCAATCACCCCTACCCAACTTGTTCCCGCCAGTGAATGTACTAATCATGTTTTAGCGTTGTTATTTGATTTTCCAGCGGTGTGTGATGATTTGCTAGGAGATGCTATGATGTATGTGAAGTCTCTGCCTTCCCCAAAGAATGTATAAAACTGCTGCAAACCCTGGGCTCAGGGCCTCTTAGTGTCACCTGTGCGTGTGCGGAGGACCGAGCTAGCTCGCAATAAACACCTCTTTGCTGCTTACATGGATCTTGGGTCTCTGGTGGTCTTTTGGGGGTCCCGAATTCGAGCATAACAGTAGGTTAGGATCTGCTTGTAATAGGTCACATCTCAGAATAATTCAAAGAGAATGGGGATGAGGGCTTCAGTAGTTAAACAAAAGGAGATGAGGGAGAGGGACTTAATAATGACATGTCAGGATCTTTGTGGCTGAACTACATGGGGTTTATTAGTTTATTCCTAGATCTGCTGGTTGTACCAATGGAATAAAATAGAAGTCAGTTTTAGGATTTCCCCCCAAGCGCCTCAGTGCTCAGGAGCATAGGGGTTAATCTCTGACCTGGGGGAGTTTATCATGTCCTCAGCTGTGTGCCAGCCAGCTGTATGACGTCAGACCAAACCAACCCAAGTGGTGCTGATTGCTGTCACACTGTTCTTGGCTAGAGACAGAGGTTTCTTCGTGTCTATACAATGTTATCTTGGAATCTGGCCCACTGACGTAAAGAAGTGCGTGTTCCCCTGGGGTGCGTGTGGCTGGGCATGGCTGCTCAAGCCCTAGGAACTTGGCTCAGGCTCCGTAGCCCGCAGCTCACTGTGGGCCTTCACCATAACTAGGCACCAACTGGCCTGTCTGTGGCAGACACAGGGAAGGCGCTGAAGACTTGGAAGACCTGGGCCAAGTTAAATACGTGAGGTCCTGAGGCCCACCTCCAGCCCCCAAACAAATAAACAAAGCAAAACAAACCCAAATACATACAAAAATAGACAAATAACCTGCTTTATAAATGCCAGGTTGTAATAAGCATGCCAACCAAATTTCACCAGTTGAAGCCCTGACCAGTAACGTGACCATGTTTGGAGACAGGGCCCCTGACCACTAGCCAATCACAGCTCTACATGTGAGCCCAGGTGAGCCCAGGAGCAGAGCGACCTACCTCATTTCAGTCCAGCTCTCTGACCCCCAGAACTGAGCTTCAGATATATGCTTATTGCTCCAGGCCACCGAGCTTTGGGAAGGGTTGCTATTTGGCTATTAATAACTGATTCAAGAGGGAGGTGTGGAGTTTCTAGTCATGTGCTTTTGTGCTCCATGGAAACACTTGAGTGGCGCGTGCTCCTGCTGGTCTGATTTGCAATCCAATTTGTCTACACTGTGAGTCGGAGTCCTATCCACAGGGATCAGGCAGGCTCTGTGAATGAGCAGGGCGGGCTCTGTGTGCGAAGATGATCAGAGGCCCTCCTAGCTCGAGTTCTATTTTCTATCTGTGGATAAAGACGTAGGTACAGAAATACTCTCAGACCATAGGAGATCAATTGTTCAGGTGAGGTGTTTGATGACGGTTGGTACAAGCATCATAATGACAGGGACACACTAGGGACTGGTAGGGATTGTGGGGAACAGGATGAACATGCTTTTTTTTTTGGGTACCAGGGATTGAACCCAGAGGCAATTAACCACTGAATCACATCCCCAGCCCTTTTGATGTTTTATTTAGATTCAGGGTCATGTGGCTTAGGGCCTTGATAAGTTGCTGAGGCTGGCTTTGAACTTGCGATCCTCCTGCCTCAGCCTCCCAAGCCACTGGAGTTACGGATGTGTGCCACCTTGCCCATCTGAACACACTTTAAAGAGAACAAGTGCCCATAGGCTTCAGTCCTGGCTGCCAGCTGAGCATGCATACCTGCTGTTTTGTACTAGAGTTTTTATTTTTTCAACAGAAACAAGATGCCCAGGATTTTATATAAAGTCTTCCAATTTTAAAGCAGTAGTTCAGGGCTGGGATGTAGTTCTGTGGTAGAATGCTTGCCTAGGATTTGCAGGGCCTTGGGGTTTGATCCTCAGCCCTGCAAACAATCAAAAGTAAAACAAAATACACTGATTTGATTCAAAATAACATACTATATGGCCTAAATAAAATTCACTTCAGATTCGCTCTACAGCGACTGCCAAGCGTGAAGGTAGAAATCAGCCCGGTAGGTTCCTGTCATTGTTGGCCTGGGTGTTGTCTTTCCCATTTGTGGGGGATTTGCATGTTTACAGGGTACACAGATGCAAATGGAAGGCTTTGCAGAGAATGGGCCCTGAATCCAAACTTTAACAAGCAGGAAATGGAAGAGTGAAAGAATCACAAACTTTGATTACAGGTCTTGCTGCCTGCAAGCTAGGAGAAAACAAGCAAATAAAACACAAAACCTAATATGGCAAAACCCAGTCCACAAAGTGTCTTGGATTTAGAAAACAATTAAATGAGGGTTTGCTACCTCGTCTTTTGAAATGATTCTGAGCAGACAGTGAATTTCTTGAAATAATTTTATTTATTTGATTTTATGTGTCTTCGCATCTGTTTCTGGCAGGTGGAAGCACCGGGTGGGTTGTTAAGTGGAAGAATGCACGCATGCTCCAGTGCGTCCTCGGGTAATTAGCGCATGGGCTGTGTTGGGCAGAGGCTCCTGTGCTCTGAGCAGGCTGGAATCAGGGGATGTGGCTTTTTTTTTTGTGACCCACTCTCTCATTTCACTTGAGGATACCTAACTTCTGGCCTCCAATCCTCAAGTGAAAGTGAGGATATCAGAAAATACCTCCCTGACAGTGAAAATCCAGGAAATCCCTGCCTGGGACACAGGATGGCCGGGGCTTGGCACTTGGCCCCCACAAGGCCCACTAAAGTGGGCGGCTGGTTAGCTCTGAGCAGGGGTTTAGCAGGTAAGCTGGTTGGTGGGAGGGAGCGCACAGCCCTACAGGGGGGAGCTCTGGAGTAGAGGCAGATTCAGTGCAGGCATCCTTGGCAGGGCTTCTGTGGGAACCAGCTCAGGCCTCGCTGGGACAAAAGGCCAGGAACTCAGAAGGAAGCCAGCGCTGTTTCCAGTGCACAGAACAGGGCTTCGCTCTGGAGCTGCCCTTCCCAGCAGTGCACAGGGCAGTCACTGAGTACTCAGGCCAGGCCACCCGCGCAGCGCTGCGAACGTCCTCTGCCCTAGAGCCTGTGCCTCTTCACTCGCCACCCTTCCCGTGTCTTGCTCTCCTTTCCACTTTGCCATGACCTGGCAGGATCTCCTGGGGCACCCACATGCCAGTGTTCAGCTCTTCTGAAGGAAGAGCCCAGAGGTGCCTGCTTCTAGGGCACATTTTGTCATGATCACTACTTTTACTATTACCCTCCTGGTGTTGGCTGGGCCTTCCTGCCCTCAGAGATGCAGACTAGGACAGAATACCCAGAGAAAAGTCCCTGCACTGCCAACGATTCTGCCTCTGTGGGCCAGGAGGGCAGTGCTGGCCCTGAGGGCTCATTCCTCTGCCTCCTGAGGCAGCGGCCTGCCGTGGGCCATTGACACAGGAGGTCAGACCCCACTGTTGGCATGACTCCTTGGGCTGCCCGGCCCTGGCTCCTCCCATCGGCCCCATATTTCTTGCTCCTCTTGCAGGTTTTTCCTGGCACCCCAAATGCAAAGCAACTGCGTCCTCTGCAGCACCCCTTCTCCAAGGACACCACTCATCAAAAGGCTCAGGCAGGGAGGAGCCCTCCTCAGGCACGCCCCTTAACAGCAGTTCAGGCCACTGGAGGGATCTCCTCCTGCCTGCCGCAGTCTCAGGACTGAACATGCCGTCTTACTAGAGAGGCAGGTGTGTGTCCTCGCTTGTGCCCATTGTTCTGTGATTGTTAAGGGCACCACTTTGTCCAGATGATCCCAGTCGAGATCATGAGTGACATGGCCACTGTGCATTTGCTGCCCTCATTATTTACCTGGAGCGTCATGATAAAATAGATAATAGAGACTATATGTGGGTTTAAATCTTTTCAGTAATCTCATTAAGATGAAAAAAGGTGAAATTAATTTTGATAATGTATTTTATTAACTCAATATATCCCAAACACTGTCACTTCAACGTGTTATTAGTGTTTAAATGATTAAGGAGCCATTTTACCCTTTGACATCCAGCAGATGCCTGTTTGTGGCACCACCCTGTTGGGACTGAGTCCTCAGTGCTCATGTTAGACCTGGTGGGCATAGAGTGTTGGACAGCTCTGGTCTGGGCCAGGGTTACCCTGGGCAATGTAGTTTTCTTGGTATTCCTGCCCACCCCCAATCATTTAAAATTTACAAGTGTCTTTACAAGATAAAGATGCTTGTCTTTAAAGTGAACCACGGTACTAGGAGCAGTCCTTAAAAACTAAGGAATCCTTAATTTTACTGAATACCCAATCCACATTTAAATTTTCCCATTTGTTAACATAATTTTTCCTTTTCCTTTTTGTTTGTTCAAATCAGAATCCACATCAGGCTCCTACATTGCAATTAGTTGTCAGTATTTACTCTTCATGTCCCCTCACCTCCCTATTTGCCATGTAGATTCCTGGCTCTGGGTTTGGTGCTTGAGTCACTGGGGGGTTGTTACTTTTGCTTTCCTCTGCAGGGCTGGAACCAGAGCTGGGCAGGGACCCCTCAGAACCCTGCAGAAGCAATTCATAGGAGGTGGACCTCCACCACAGGAAGCACCCCTCCCTGATCATTTGCCTCCTTGTTGCGTATGTGTGTGGGAGTGAGTGCATGTGTTTGTGATGGTGAGTGTGTGCCTGAAAGTGTGTGAACATGTGAGTATGTGTGTGTGCATGTGAGGGTATGCTTGTGTAAGTGCATGTTTTCCCATGTGCATGTGAATATGTGCGTGTTGATGTCTGTGAATGTGTCCAGGAGTGTGTGTGTATAAATGTGTTAGTGTGTGAAAGTATGCATGTATGTGTGTCCATACAGTTAAATGTGTGTGCCTGTGTATGTGTGAGTTTATGTGTGTGTGAGCATGTGAACATAAGTACATGTGTGTAAAAGGGTGGGTGTGTTTGTGTGTCCGTGTGTGTGTGTGTGCTTGTGAATATGTGCCTGTGAGAATGTGGAAGTGTGTGCATATGTGTGTATGCAAGTGAGTGCATGAGCATGAGTGCACATGTGTGTGAATAATGTGTGAACATATAAGCATGAGGGAATGTACATGTGTGTGTGATGGTGGGTGTGTTTGTATGTGGGTGGTGTTAGTGTATATGTGCTTTGAGTGTGTGAGTGGGGTGTATATAAGATGTGTGTAATGTGTATAACTATGCATGTGCATTTGTGTGAGTGTGTGCATGAGTAAGTCTGCATGAGGATACGTATATGTTCACATGTGTGCATGCATGTTTGTGTGTGTGGATGTGAGCATGCTTTTGCGTATGCATAAGTGTGTGCACACACATGTGTGTTTGTGCATGTGTGTGCATGTGTGAATGTGTAAGAGTGTGTATAAATGTGTGATTTGTCAATGTACACACGAATATGTAAGCTTATGTGTGTGCATGAGTATGCATGTACATTTAATTGTGAGCATGTGTTCATGTGTCATATATGTGAGTGTGTGCATACATATGTGTGCATGTGAATGTATATGAGGGTGGACATTTGCATATGTAGGGATTTGTGTGTGTATGTGAGCCGGGTTTCTGTTCTTACTACTAAAAAGCTCAGGGTTTACTCCAGTTGAACTGGGCTGACTGGGCTGCATAAAATAACCACACAAGAGACATAAATACCTTTTTCTTTGGGGTCACTGTGATGCCTCCTCTGACCTTAAGGGTCCACAGGAAGAGAGAACGAGAGCATGCACTGACCCCTTTTATTGAGGAGAAGTTATTCAAATGAGACAAGCGGTCAGGTTTCAGGGGGCTGAGTCTATCTTCATGATATCCACTGTCAACAGGTTGATTGACATCTGTGTAGGCCACACCCAAGGGCACATTTAGAGAAGGGGACAAATACAAGGCACTTCCACAGAAAATCCTATCCTAAACAGGGCAAGGGGTTATATTACAAAGGAACAGGTTAGCATAGCTTCGCCCATGGGGCTGCAGGAAGACACACCCATGCACGAGACACCGACTCACAAACCCAAGAAAGGTGGAGAAAGCTCTGCCACATTTCTGTGACTGAGCACCTCAGCACCCAGCCAGGGAGTGTGACTCAGTCACGTTCAAGGTTGGTCTCCCACATATATGTTCTCATGAATAGTGTGTGCATGTGAGCACATGGGAGTGCAAGTGGTGTGTGTGATTATCTGCAAATGTGTAAATGTGCATGATTGTGCACCTAAGTATGTGTCCATTTGGATGTGTGCATATGTGAAAGTGTGAGCACTGTGTCCATGTGTGTAAATGTGTGTAAGCATGTGTGTATGCATTTGTGTTTGTGTGTCTTTGTGTGCATGCAAGTGTGTTTTCATGCATGTAAGTGCTTTTGAGTGTTTATTAGTTTGTGTGAATGTGTGTGAGAATGTGTTTGTTGGCATTGGTTTGTGTATGAGTGTGTGCATGTGTATGAGTGTGTTCATATGCATGCTAGTATTGCGGTCATGAGTATACACATGTGCAAGAGTGTGTTTGCATGTAAACAAGTGTGTATGCGCACATGTATATCAATGTGTATGAGTATATGTGCTCATGCATGTACATTTGTGTGTGTGAGTGAATATGCATGTGAGGTTGTGTGAGAGGGTGGGTGTATTTCATGTGTGGGTGTGCAAGTGCACATGTGTGCTTGTGAGTATGCATCTGTGAGTTTGTGTAAGTGTGTGTGCATGTTAGTACATTTGCCTGAGTGCCTGTGAATGTGTGTGTGTGTGTGAGTGTGGGTGTATATGGGTATATGCATGTATGTGCATGACTGAAAGTGGTTTGTGTAAATGTGTGTGATTGTAAATGTAATTGTGCATGTGTGTGCATGAGTGTGTAGGAGTATGTGTGCATGTGTGGGAGTGTGGATATGTTTGCATATATTGGTGTGTGCATGCACATAAGTGTATTTGTGTGTGTGACTGAATGAGAATTTTTGAATGTGTGTGCATTTGTGTTAGCATGTCTGTGAATGTGTATGTGTGCTTGTGTGTATTTGCGTGCATGTCTTTGAGTCTATGCACATGTGTGAGTGTGAAAATTTGTGTGCATGTTTGTGAGTTTGTGTATCTGTGAGTGCATTGCTCAGTGTGTGCATGTGTGCATATGAATGTGTGACTGTGCACATGTGACTAAGTGTATGCTTTTGCATGTGAATATGTGTGCAAATGTGTGTGCATGAGTGTGCATGCATGTGATTGTGCAGGAGTGCAGGGTCTTTCATTGGCTTCCAGGGTGCAGGGTGGGGCTGGATTTGGGTGCAGGCCTCCCTGGGACTTTCTCCTGTTCTCCGTTTCCCTGCTCTACCTCTGGATGGTTCTGGGATGACGAGTGAACTATCAGGCATCAACTAACCTAAAGACACGGGCTCCACACTGAGGGTCTCTGGCAGACCCCTGCTCCACCAGCATCTGCTCCTCAGTGGCTGGAAAACAGGATGATGTGTGGGGGGGGTCCTGGAGGGCAGGGTGACACCACGGTGACACACTGGGGGACCTCAGGGCAGTGGCCAGCAACAAACGCTGAGGTGTTGAGAGCCCCAGCAAACTTCCAGCTGCCAGCAAACTTCCAGCTGCCAGCTGATGATTGGCTCACAGCGGCCCCAGCAAACTTCTAGCTGCCAACTGATTGGCTCCTCTGCGGTGATGCTCATTGGGCTGTTTCCCCACCCTTTCAGACCACGGAGCTGCTCATTGGGGGACTTTTTTTTGGCTCCGCCCACGTGACCCAGCCAATGGGCCTCAAGAGCAGGAGGAGTGGGGGAGGTTGAGAGGTTGTGGGAAGCCGGTGGTGGCAGTTGGGCTCTGAGGGTTTTCCTGAGGAGCTGTGTGGTGTGGTGTGTGTGTTCTAAAAATAAAGTTCGTTTCCTTTGACAAGTGGCTCCTGAATTGTGCCCAGCCAGACTGCGGCCCTGAGGCTGTTTGCTAGTGCAACAGCCTGCTCAGCTCGGCCAGTGCTGCCTGGTCTGGATGTCTGTTCTCCGACCTGCCCGTGCCTCCTGGTGGCAAGGTGGCCACAGCGCATGTCTTCACAGGCTCATGTACAGCCAAAGGCAGGCCACGCCCAGGTCCTGAGAGTCACTTGGAGTCACTGAGCTGGGTCAGGGGCCAGGATTGAGATGGGCCGATGGCTCATCATACACTGCATCCCAGGTGCAGGGGCCGGGGCTGCACTTGTCCTGGGACTGAGACTGGAGAGAGACGAGCACAGATGCAAGCCAGGACTGGGAGGGGATGGCTGGGAGGAGGCAGGGCGGAGGGCAGCTCCACTGACCGGGGGAAGCTTGGGGTGTCCTGTCTGGTGGCAGCACATTTACTTTGTGTTCTGTCCTTGTTCCGAATATGGAGAGTACTCTGTTACGCGTGGGCCCAGGGGTGCAGGCGGTGAGCGCTCTCCACGCTGCCTTTCTGCCTCTTGCTTGGCACCCATCAATCAGAGACGGGGGGACAGCAGGGATGACTCTCCATGTGACTCACCAGCAGGCAGGAAGGGCATGTGGATTACAGGGCCCAATGCTGTCCCTTGTTGGAAGTGACTGAGGACCTCAGGGTGGCTGCCGAGAGCAGTGCACAGCCAGCAGGCCGTGCCTGTGCAGGCTGCGTGGCAGGAGCCGGCTGTGCCAACTCTCTGTGGGAATGGTGCACATTTCTTGCCCTAAAGGTCAGAAGAGAAGCTCCTCACAATTGCAAGTGCTGAAACGCCTCTGCGGTGGTTTGGCCTCTGTGTCGTGTGCCACTCACAGTGCTTTAGTGTGTGGTGAGGGGCTGCTCTGCACATCTTCATTCATCCCCTCCCTGTGTGGGCTTGGGCCAGCCCCCTCACCCACTGACCTCAGTTTGTCCCTCTGTAAAGTGGGACAGTAACACCACCTACCTCGGGGGTATGTTGTGAGGAGTTGGTATGAGATATGAAGATAATCTGACTTGAGATAATGAGACATGAAACACAGTGTGCCCAGGGGGCCATTCCATAGGTTCCGCCAGCACTGGGTCGAGAGCACTGTTGTCTCGTGATGCTGTCCCACCCCACCATGCCTCCCAGTCTTGCCTATCCTGTGCTCCAGAGAGGCAGGCGTGGGTGCTGCGTGTGGCTGTGGAACGTGGTGTGAGCAGGGCACAAGAGCCCTTGGCATTTCCCAGGCACAGTGCCGACACAGCCCACTGCACCCACCAAAGACGTTCAAGAAGATTAACTTACACACAAAAATCATGCTCGGATTTATCCTAAGGTCTGCACCAATGCAGTCTAACCTGTGCTGTCATTTGGCACATGTGACATGTAAGCATATCGTTCTTTACTGTACAGGGTTTTTAAAAA
The DNA here is from genome assembly GCF_048772815.1 of Callospermophilus lateralis. Taxonomy (NCBI): domain Eukaryota; kingdom Metazoa; phylum Chordata; class Mammalia; order Rodentia; family Sciuridae; genus Callospermophilus; species Callospermophilus lateralis. The sequence goes on from NC_135307.1 coordinate 195,536,081, forward strand.
TGTCTCTTGCAGTACTGAGATGGAACCCAGGGCTTTGTACTGCTCGGCAAGCACTGCACCACTGAGCCACACCCACAGCCTTACCTAGGCTTTTTGGAAAAGCTACAATACATTTCAAGAAAAAGAAATTTGAGTTAAATCTTGGTGAAACCTTGAATGTTTGCAGCAGCGTGTGAAGGCCCTTGGATTCTAGGGCACTTACTTGGCCCTTGGCAAGGGCCTCATCAGGGAATTTACCATAGTAAGTGCCTGGCTTTTTTATTAAATGGTAAACACAAAACAACAAAACCCAAACTTGACTGAAACTTGATCTTAAAATAATGCAGTGTAAATAATCAAGGCAAGTTACTTATATATTTGATATTGAAACTATAATCACAGTTGTGATCTGATTTTACAATACAGAAGGAACAACCCTAGTATTGACTTTTTTCCCAATTGTTTTTTACTGTGTCAAAACACAGTCAATGTAGAAGTTACCATTCGAATCGCTTCAGCACACGGTCAGGACACTGGGCACATCCCCTTGGCCTCCGTCCATCCTCAGGGCCTTTTCCCCAACTCCTTCCTCTCTCTCCTCTGCCCCAGCGGGTCTTCTACTTCCTGTCTCTGGGCGACCACTCCAGGGACCCCATGTGGGTGCAAACCTGCAGCTCTGGGGCTTCTCCCTGAAGCTCAGGTGCACAGCCTTATGCACGGGGCTCATGGACACTGACGTCTGGACACCTCCACCGAGAGGCATGTCTGCCGCCCGAGTGCTGCCGCGCACCTGCTACGTGAACCTTCTAGCTCCCCTTCACTCAGGTGGCTGAGGAGGTACCAATTCTGGAGGTCGCAGGGCGGGGCCATGCATGACTGGGATCCCCCCAGCTTTGCGGTAGATGACACCTCTGACATGTGGGTCATGATGACAGTGGTGGCCTCGGTTAGTCTTCAGGGACCCGAAGGCCAATTTTGCCAAGAACACTGACTCTGTGCTTGGGCCTGCGATGACCCCTGGGTGGCTGGAGCAGGATGGATGTCTTGGCCTCTGTCCTCATATTGGGTCTGTCCCTTTGCTGCCTTAACCTTTGGGTTAGATTCTACCCAGATCTGCGTGCTGGCCTGTTGGACAGCTTCCTCCTGGAACCATGGTGGAAGGTCAACTTGACCTAACTTACACACTCTCCTTCCCCTTCAAGGCTAGACCCCGGCCAGCTGCCATGACCAGAAACTAGACTATGAAAGGAGAGATGGGAGGTGGCGCCGAGCTCCTGGGCGGCCTCCAGCTCCTCCCAGATGGGCACGAATGCGCTTCCTTCCCAGCCGTCCCTCCCCTCAGCACTCCTGTCCATGGAGCCGAGAAGCTGACTTGCCAGCCACGCTCCCTCTTTGCCCTTCTTTGGCACTGAATGGCGCCTCTCCTTCTGCCCGATGCTCCTGTCCTGGGTGTGGGTTTCTCTGCCAGATGAGCCTCTGGACCTGGGTTTGGTAGGGACTAATTCCCCGCCCCCGGGAGGCCACAGGGTGCTGATGGCGTCTCAGAGTTCCTCTGTCCTGGAACTGCGCTTACCCTGCACCCTCCGCGTTCTCTTGGGTCTGGCTCTTCACTAGGCGCGAGGTGCCCGTGGGTCCCTGCTATTCTCTGTCGTCTCTGCTGGCTTCCCTTCTGTGCTGGGTGTGACACTCTTGCTATCCACTCCTTTGGATGGACATTCCAGGTGTCTAATTGCCTGTCACAAATAAGGTCGCCAGGCCCACTCTGTCCAGAGAGAGTCTTTGTTCAAACCGTCTGGGTTTCCTTTGAAGGCTCTGCTGCAGGCCCGGGTCTCCCTCTTGTTCTTCACTCTGCACACCCTCCCTGGGCGCTTCCTCAGGAGACAGCTTTGCAAGATCCCAGCTCTCTTCTTCACAAAATCCTGTGCCGTCTGCAAGATTTCCTTACTTTCTTTGAAACCAGTTTGTGCTGTACTTTTAGGTGTTGCCAGCACCGGCCTCTCCTGACAGGACCCGGCTCATGCAGACACTGGTGGGACACAGAGGGCAGGAGCCCGGGTAGGAGGAGGCTGCAGGCAGTTCTCTCCCTGCCCGTGCCTCCTGGGGGAACGTCACCGGGTGGTGATGACCTTCCTCCTGGGGCGGCCTGGGAGCTGGGGTGACATCACCTAGGCTCTCTGGCAAGAACTCCTCACATGCAGTTGCGAGTCTGTCGCTGCAGAGAATCAGTCCCATGCCACTTCTGAGGCCTGTCTTCCCATCTCTTAGCCCCACGCTGTGGCCTTTGATTAGTGGCACATAACTATGGGAAGGGGACAGTTGTCACTGGATTACAGACATCTGAATGCTGATTTGAATTGCATGAACATGGAGGGCTGCCTGCCCTGAGAGATATGCAAAGCCCGCGGTTGGAATGATTAGAGTCAGGCTTTGGGAGTGTAGATAAAGCCCTGACACCGCAGCGGGGGACATGCGCTAAGAACCTCATTTTAATGAATATACATTTTAGCTTTTCAACTACAAGGGAGTTAGGGCAGCAGATTTATTTAGATCTTCCTAATTAATACCCTGGCTAGGCTATACTTTTTTTGTTTTATCTATTGATTTTATCTCATTAAAAGGGAGGTGGGAATTGGCAGTGTCTTGCACCCTGGTAAGAATGTCATTTCACCACAAGCTGGGCGCGAGATGCCCCTGGACTGCAGGGGCACCAGTGCTCTGGGTGGGGCTGCACCTCGGAGGCCCTGGTCGTGATGAAATGGGCATTTTCTGTGATGAGCTCATAAGGGTTGGCAGCATGGGATCATTCGGTGGTCACAGCTCCCCTCATTCTTTTGCGAGGAGTCTGCAGGGGTGCAGGGTCTGGCTACGTCCCTTGGTCCCAGAGCAGCCTGTAGTTAGGGACAAGCCTCTGGTGTGGCCAAGAGTATCGGCCAGCTCTGTGCTGGCCGGTGTCAGAGCACACTTAGTGCTTGGGAACGTCAGATGAAATTGCCAATCTTTCTAGGACAAAAAGGGCTGGACACTGGCACAGTCTGTGGGTCACATGGCGCGTGCAGATTCATGCTCAGATACCCTCTCATGTTGGCTTCCTGGCTGGCCTCTGCAGTTCTTCGCTGTGACTGGTGCTATTGGTGAGGGCGGAGAGGATTTATCCACAAACTTGGGGAAATGCAGAATGCTCGATTTCTTCAGTGTTCAAAAGACTGACTCTGAGGCGGAATGGCTGCAGGTGGAGGAGATTCAGTCCCACACTCTGGAGCTCTCTGCGTGACGCTTCTGAGTAGAAACATCGGAGCTTCGGGGAGTCGGGCACTCTGGTCTCTGTCTCCCGGGCTCAGGTTGATACCCGTGGGGCCACCAGCTCATTATCTTAGGAAAATGAAGGACACTCTTCTGGCTGCGTCTTCCTGCTCTTCTATCACCAGTTAAAATCTCAAAAGATACTTTTATCACAAGGGTTTTGAATAAGCCATTCCCACAGTGCTCAGGGAAGGCGCCGTGGGAGTTCCCAGGCGACTCCGGCCTGGCTGTGGGCACAGTGGCAGGAGCCATCTTATCTCCTCCCTGCGTCCCCCCATGGCCTAGACCTTGCCTGGCTCAGAAGAGTGAATGATGGAGATGGGAAGGCCTCAGGGAGAGTGGACCAGGAAATGTGGGGCTTGGAGAATGACCTGGATGTAATCCCCCCAGGACTGGCTGGCAGTCAACTTAGGAGGGAAAACATCCCTGACACCCATTTACCCTTTCCAGCAAAGGAGACCTGAGGGATCTAAAGCACTAGGAAGATATCTAAAAGACTTCTCAGGAAACTTGCTGCAGGCAGTACATTTGTATAATTTACTACTAAATATAAAAGGACATGATCTCTTTTAAAAACATATTTTTATTTCAATATGATGTCCATACATAAGTGTACATGACTGTTTCTGTATACTGAGTGGATCTTTTTGTGGGGAGAGTGCCAAAGATTGAACTCAGGAGCACTCGACCACTGAGCCACATCCCCAGCCCTTTTTAAAATTTTATTTAGAGACAGGGTCTCACTGAGTTGTTTAGGGCCTTGCTAAGTTGCTGAGGCTGGCTTTGAACTTGCGATCCTCCTGCCTCAGCCTCCCAAGTCACTGGGATTACAGGCGTGTAATCCCACTAACCACTGTGCCCAGCTAGTTAGTGGAGCTTTATCTACCCGCAGTCAGAAGGAGAAGGTTGCCAGCCAGGCCCCCAGCTCCAAGCTCTGGCCTCTCTTTCTTTTTGTAGTGCTGGGGATGGAATCAGGGCCTTGTGCGTGCCAGGCAAGGGCCTTACCCGGGAGCTGCCTCCCCTCCCCTCCTGTCTCGCAAGAGCGAGTCCCTACAGAAGGTCCGTGGTCAGGGACTCATGCTGATCCTCGAACTCCGCAACAGTGGAACTGTTCCCTGTGTGTCTTTTGTGTGTCCTCTTCCCCTGTTGGGCTGGGAGCTGTGCCCATGTGGGCACATGTGGTTCCACTGAAGAAGAAGCCCTGGTACATCCGTCATGCAGCTGGTGGACACCCGGGCGCCCGTCATACACCCTGCTGCTGCCACCTGTCTGTGTCCCTCATGGACACACGCAAACACTTGTGTGGAGTGGACTCTGCTGAGGGGTGAAATCACTGAGCATCGTAGGTCACGTCCCTAAAGCAGCATCTGAGCTGGGTCTTGTTCTGCAAGTGACTTGCAGGAAGATTGCTCTCAGGAGGGGCCTGTACAGAAGTAGGGGGCAGAGGGGAGCACGAGGGGAGTGGGGCCAAAGTGTGCATGTGGCTGGGGACCCAGAGGTGGGTGCTGTGCAGAGGTCTGGAGGGTCAGCGGCACTGCAGAGTTGGTGCCTTCTGGGCTTCTCACCTTTTCTGCAGTCAGCATTGGCCAGGGTCCTTCTCAAGGGCTGGGCATAACACCGCGGGGAATGTCTACACGTGAGGACTCACACCCACAGTATAGTGCCCTGGAAAAGGCGTGAGCCTTCGACAGCCAGTGCATAGCAGTTGGGAGGTTGGAAGTTGGCTCCGTGGCCTGTCAGGTGACATGGGGGCCCTGGGAGCGTCTTCTACACCAGAACCCGGGGTACCCACAGTCGGCTTTACTGAGCACTGCAGTGGGCCCCTGCCCAATGCCACCTACCTGTGGTTCCAAATGCTCACTGGCACCAGGCACGGACTTCCCGCTCTAGCCCCTTCTCCTCTGTGTCTCATCTCACAAGGTAGCACCCGGTGTCTCTGGAGATGCAGTCTGCATCTTCCTGATGCCTGGGGCGGCAGACCCCCACTGTGCTCACTGCCATGGGTCATTGCCCTGGAGAAGTGTCTGCAGACCTGGCCAGCTGATGGGTGTCTGCCTTTTTCTTTGCACCAGGAGCCGATGGTCTGCTCTGGACAGCAGTCCTTGCTCTTGTTTGTGGTACAAACAGTTTCTCCTGCAGTGTGCTCTGTCTTTTTATGCTCCTAAGACGTCATTTGCTGAAAAGAAGTTCTTAATTTCAGTGAAATCCAAGATGTCGTCTTTCCCCTCCGTGGTCCCTGCCAGGAAGTGGTCTCTTGAAGGACCTTAGGCCAGGGCCATGAAGATCTCCTCTTTCTGCCTCATAGAAACTTTGTTTCCATTTTCACGTCCACAGCTAGCTCTGTGGATCATTTGGAATTGATCATTGCTGGGAGGTGAGGCAGTGTCACCTTGTCATTGATGAAGGAGCCAAGGGAATGAGCTGCATCTCTGTCTCCACCCTGTTCTATCCCCTGTTTGTCTGGCAGTTCTCGACCAGGAGTGACTTTCGCCCCACCAGGGGACAGCCCACAACGTTTTTGTGGGACAAGTCTATGGGCTGCTGCTGGCATCTCCTGGCTGGACCAGGGATGCTGTGAACCACATGCCTCACACGGGACGGCCCCTTTAAGAATCCCTCCCGCCCCAAACACCAGGGCTTTGAGGCCAGCACCTGGTGCAAGCCTCCTGGGCGGTTAGTCTGCCTCCAGCCCTGGGACTCCTGGTTCTGTGGTCTTCCAACCCTGCTAAGGCTCCTCTCTGGCTTGTGTTTTTCTATGCGACTTTTTGAACTCTCTTGTCAGTTCCTATAAAAGCCCTGCTGGGATTTTGATGGGATTGCAATATAATCTATACATTGATTGGGGGAAGATTGATATCTTTCTCAAAACAAGTCTTTTAATCCACAGACATGATATGCCCTTCCATTTCTCTAGGTCTTTAAAATACTCTTTGCTCTTTTGCATTTTTCTCTATAAAAGTCATGAGCGACTTTTGTTAGATTTATCCTAGATATTTGATATTTCTATTGGTATTAAAACACTATCAATTCTTTGCTTTTCAATTTCTAGTTGCCTGTCACTAGCATATACACGGCGATTCCTTCTGTAAGTGACATGTGTGTAGCAGGGATGTCGAGTTCTCTCGGTGGGCCTATTACTCTGTGAATTCTTGTGGAGTTCCTAAATACCAGTAAAAGGCATAAAAGTTTTACTGTTTTCTTTTCAATCGTCATCATATTTATTCATTTAGTATTGCCTTGTTTAGGACCTCCAGTTACAATTGTGGGTAATGACCATCATTCTCTTGTTCTCAGCCTTGGGAGAAAACGTTCAGCATTTTACAACTAAGTGTGATGCGTGTGATGTTTTTGTTGACACTCCATCAGAAATTTCTTTCTATTCTGTTTGTTAAGGTCTCTTCTTAACTGTGTGAATGGTGTTGAACTGTGGCAAGCCTGCATTAAGATGATCTATCATTTTTCCCCTTCATTTTGCTAACGGGGCTGTATAATAGAGAATCAACGTTACTCAAAAGTAGGCCCAGCCCTTCTCTACAGCTGCCATGGGGTATGCTCTAGATCCCTGGAGAGCTCTGCCCCATAGGAGGGTCCTCGTGTGCCAGGAGTTTTAGAAGTCCAACATTGTGACTTACAATGAGGACTTGGGGACCAGTCACACCAGTTCTGACCCCTGGAAGAATCAGAGGCTAAAGGTCTCAGCCTGACCATCCAGGAGGGCCTGGAGACTGAGGTCAGCCAGGCCGTGCCCTGTGACTCACCCCAGTGAAAACCCTGGACCCCGAGGCCTGGGTGAGCTTCCTGGTGGGCGGCTCTCTGGAGCATCTTGAGCCACAGCAGCTGGGGGGGCCGCACCCTGCAGAACTCCATGGGAGAAGACTGCCCAGAGCTTCCTGGATGGACCCTCCCAGGTCTGACCCAGGGCCTTGTGCAGCTGCTTCCCGTCGCATCCTGTCCTTATGATAAAACCATGACTGTAACTACAACATTTTTCTGAATTCCATGAGTTTTTCAGTGAATTCTTGAACCTGAAGGAGTTGTGGAAATCCTTGAATTTACCAGTCAGAAGGGTGGCTCTGGGGCCTGGAACATGCAGCTGGAGTTGGAGCTAAGGGAAGGTGTGGGGACTGTCCTTACCTTGTGAAGTGTGGCCTCACTCTGGGTGGTTGACCAAAGGTCACAGCAGGATGAATTACATCAAGTTTTTGCAAATGTTAAATCTCCTTTACATTTGTAGAATAAATCCACCTTGGCCATGGTGTATTCTTTTTTTTTTTGATAATCCTTTTTATATATCACTGTACATGCATGATAATAGCATCATGAAGATTTTGTGTTTTATTTTATCTTCTTTCCTTTTTAGATTGTTCAGAATTCTTCTTCTCTTATGTAAATATCTGAACTAGATACTGGTCATGTGGCCTGAGTCATCACGGCCTGTCTGTCTAGTATGGTTATATTGACACCGCCATAACTCCCCATAGCCCGTCTCCCCTTGGTCTTCTTGGTATGTGTCAGTCTACATACATCTCAGATCCCATGACCATTCTTCTTCTTCTGTCCTCCCAACAGTTCTTGAGCCTGATTCGTACACTCACACCTTTCCCCTCAAGCCGTCCCGAAGCTCTGGTTTCTTGAGGGATCACTCCTGTCGCCCTTGATGAGATCTCTTTCCTTTCCTAGTTAGGTTGCTGGATTTGTCTGTCTGGAAGTGTCTTTATTTAGCTCTTGCTTTTGCATCATAAATTCCACCCAGGGTAGGATTCTTGGTTGCATGTTAGTTTCTTTTCTGTTTTAAGTGCTGTTCCTTTTCCTGCAGGGCTCCATCGTTTCTGCTGGGAAGTCCACCGTCAGTCCTACTGTGAAGGCCACTCCTCTTGGGATCCCGGCAGCCTTTGTCCGTATCTTAAGAGCCTAGGGCAGCTTTCCTGGTATTTTTCTCTTCTTGTTTCTCTTGTTACTTTTTTGTGATAATATGTTTTTCCTGTTTGCTTTTAAATTCTTTCTTTCTTCTAGGCTCTCAGCTGTTTCATTAACAGGCCCTAGATATGGTTTTCTTTTTATTTAACCTTCTCAGGGTTTATACTATTTCTGAACATATGGATTATTGAATCAATTTTGGAATAGTCTTTGCCATTATCTCATCAATTGGGACTTATTTTCCCATTCTTGACTTTTGGTGATCTAGTTATGTGTCTGCTCCAACTTATAGTCAGGTATTTTTTAAAACCTTCTTTCCACTTGCACATCTGTCTAGCTATCTTTTGCTCTACTGTCAGTCTACTAAACCACTTCATGGTTGCAATCTCCTGTAGACCCACATATCAATATGTAATTTCAGTCATTGCATTTGTTTAGTTCTAGAATGTTCAGTTTCAAGCTTATAGATTCTAATTTTCCACTGAAATTCTTCATTCTGTTATTTGTGTCCCTGAATATGTTAGTCACAGCTATTTTTTAATTTATTTTTTAGTTGTAGTTGGACACAATATCTTTTATTTTATTTTTATGTGGTGCTGAGGATCCAACCCAGGGCCTCGCACGTGCTAGGCGAGTGCTCTACCACTTAGCCACAACCCCAGCCCAGTCACAGTTATTTTTAAATGCATACTTTAATGGCTGTGATACAGGCATCATCCATAGGTCTGCGTGGTCGCTGTGTCTGTCTTCATGGTATGCGTGCTGTTTTGGATTTTTTGATTGACAGATGGTATAGAGTCTCTATGGGATGCTCATTCCTCCACACAGGGATTTTATTTTATCTTAACTGTCTCAGGCAGTGATATTAGGGGAAGACCCTCAAGCCAGTCGGTGTTCGCATTCCTCTCTGGAGGCTGAGTCTCAGTGGAGTGAGGTGGGGTCTTCCCCTCCCGTCAGCCCTTTTCCCTGGTGCAGCCCTAAACTCTGCCTGCTTAGCACCGTGAGGCCACTGAAGGCCGTGCAGGCTTCTGGGTGTCTGTAATGGTGCTCAGCTGATCTTCTTGGTCTTCCTCTGCTCCCTGCTTCTGGGCTGGCAGGTATCTCAGGGGAGCCAGAGCACAGGGCCGGCTCCTGTCTCTGTTGCCTCTCTTTCCAGTCTTGGATCTGCATGTTCTGGTAGCCTCATGTCCTTGAGGTCACCATCACCTAGGGCCACAGTGCTGCCCCGGCTCTGCTCAGCCTTCCCCTCCTGCCTGGCTTCCTGCTCAGGTCTTGGCTTCTTCCCCGTGTGGCCTGCAAACCCACGCAGTCTCTGGTGGAGAGAGTGGGGCGCATCTCTCCCTTGAATAGGCCCATGAGACCCTGGCACCTGCTCTCTTCCTTTTCTCTGGATGGTTCTATCTCCTCTTGATAAACCAAACATTTATGTAGAATTAAGTTTTTTGTATATGCACTGTATTCAGTTTTTCTGTGTTTTCAGTAAAATATTTGTCTTGCTGCAGATTAGTCCTTTATATGATTAGCTAGATGACAAAATCTCGTCTTAGTCCCCTGGCTTTATATCTTAAGTTAATAGCCTATATATCAGTGAAAAAATGTTTTGCTATTCTTGTGAGCAACAGAAACTGATTCTGGATAGCTTAAGCAGATCAGAAAACAAGAGGAAATCTGCCCTCTGGAACTGGCATTGCAGTTACCCTCATGGTCAGCCTGAGGGCCTGGGCCCTGGAAACAGCATCAGGTCCAGGGTCACAGAGGCAGTAGGCAGTGATGTGGGACCCAGACTGGTGCTGTGTGGCTCATAGGCACTTCTGTGTGCTAATGCTTCCTACCAGTAATGTAGATTCATACGATGCTGTAAGAATAACAGGGAAATCTCACACCCCCTTCACTCTCCCCAATGGTAATATCCTGCACAACTCTAGTACAGAGTAAAGACGAGGAGGTTGACCTGGACGCACTCCCTGGCTGTTCACGGGGCACCGGTTAAACATGCACCTGTTGATCTTGGAATGTCTGTGCCCCTCTGAGCTTGTCTGTGGGAATCCTGCCTCCAGACAGTGGGGTGAGGAGGTCAGAAGGCTGGTGCCCCCAGGAATCGAGTCAGGGCCTCCAGAGTGCTCCTGCTGCCTTCCTCCATGTGAGCAGTAATCTGCAACAGAAGAGCCCGCACCAGAGCCTGGCCGCGCTGGCCCCGTGAGCTCAGAGTTACTCTCCAGGGCTGTGAGACAGCCACTTCTGGTTTTAATCTTCCCCGTCGGGGGTACTCTGTTCCTGCAGTCCTGACTAAGGCACACTGGTGTGAGTGTTGGGGTCAGAACATGATACCCCACGGCAGGTACCTTGGTGGTCAAATGCTTTTGAGCTGAGGAAGACAGGAGGGCAGAAGCAGGGGGGGTACATGACCTTTCCCTTTCCTTCTCTTTTTCCACCAAATGAAAGCTAGAGCTCCCTGAGCTGAGCCATAAAGCCCAGGAAGCTCATGACCCGACCTCCTCCCTTCTCTCTGAACATCGTTATGTGAAGGTGTCCTCCTGGATACCTAGGGAAGGAGGATCTTGCAGAGACACGGGGAGGAATCTGGGCGGACAGACCTTATAAAGGTCCCTGAGTTTGTGACTGGTGGCTCCTGCTCCTTCCCCTCCTGTGCCTCCACAAACACCCACACTCCAGGCGGCTGAGCACACAGTGCCCAGTCCTCCCTGGGCTGTAGTCCCTCACATGTACTCCCGGGGTACGGTAGAATCACACACTGAGTGACCTTTTGGGTTGGCTTGTTGGGCTCCACATACCGCCTGAAGCCATCCCCACCTCTACCTGCGGCAGAAGTCCGACCTTGGGGTTGCTGAGTGGTGTTCCTCTCAAGCTTGCCTTTGGGCTGGAGGAAAGCAGTCTAGGGACGCGCCCAACACGGAGAGCACAGTTTAGCAGGTGCTCTGTGTCGGAGCCGTTGCCATTGTCGGTGGAGACCGGAGACAACGATTTCTTAACAATGCTCAATCGCACATGCTGCCTGAGGATGAGTCCTGAGTTTCAGACCTGAGAGGGTTGGAGACTGACCGCCCTCCCCTCCCACGCCCTCTGGCTTAAGGAGCCGGTCAGCTCTGATCAGAGGACAGAGCTGTGCTGGGGAGCTGAGCCCACACGGGAGATGGCTCTGCTGGGCTGACCCTCCTGTAGGTCTGAGGGGGCGCTGTGTCCCTCAAAGGCCTGCTCAGCCAGGGAAGCTGAGCCCAGTAGGATCCCATTGGTGAGTGCCCGGAGCTCCCTCCAGAACCTCCCTGGCCTCCCACCACTGGCTCCTTCTGGCCAGAGCGGCAAGTGGGTGTGGAGGCTGAAGCCTCCGAACCTGAGGACTGTAAGCATTCGGTCCTGATTCCCCCAAGTCCTCCCGCCTCTCTCGAGCTTGCGCCAGAGTGCTCAGGGCGTTTATGACTATCCAAGACCCCACAATGGTCTGTCTGGAGAGAATGCAGGTCTCCTAGGGCTGTTAACTGGTGCGACTTCCTCTTCATTCTAATATCAAACTAAACCTTCTCTGAATTGATTTGGCTGCTTATGTCGAAGTGACAGAAGGGCCTGGTGGGGCAGGGACAGGTTTTTGAGTAACCACAGTAACTACAGGACATGTGGCTGCCGTTTATTGAGCACTTACTTCCCACCAGGCTCCTGTGAAGCCCTCTGCATCCATTACCGTTGTCAGCGCTCGCTTCTGTGGGTAGAAGCACCTGTCTGTCACCCACTCCAACCCACAGCTGATGATTTGAACTCAGCTGCTTTGAGAGTCTGGCTTCTTGACACAGAACTAAGGGCTGAGTTACTGTCAGTTAACAGTTGGCATTGGCTTTCAACGTCAGCTGTGGAGGGTGGCCTAGTGTGAGCCTGTAGCCTTCTGTCTGGAGAGCCAAGGCCACAGTCTGGCCAGGCATCCGGGAGGCTGAAGGGCCCAGCAGGACTGACACTGATGTAAGTAACCATGTGGGAGGCGGCAGGACCCCAGAGCAGCCTGGGCTGAGTGGCGTCACTCCTGCTGGGTGCTGTGCTGTCACGCGGGTGTTCCAGCATGTCCCCTTCCACTGAGCACTGTGGGGCCCCTGGACTCGGAGTCAGCCCAGGACTGCACAGGGGTGGAGGGGAACCCCAGAGACAAGACACAGTGTGCAAAGAAGAGGGAGATAGGAACCGGGGACTGACCCACCAACCTCCCCTAGAGCAGAACAGGATCCACCGTGGCCACACAGCAGCGGCGACGGACAGGCAGGTGCTTTGGGTGGAGCTGCCCAGGGACGAACCGCCCACGCTGTCACTGCCAGCCCTGGTGCCAAGGGCCTCAGTCTCCTGGGCGAGTTCTTTCCATCAACAATATTGAAACAATAAAAGCTTTTCTCCAAATCTGTGCATATTGGATTTGGTGGCTTTAAAGAGACCCACAAAAGAAGCCAGAATCGCCCATTTCTTCCCCCATTCCCTTTCTTTCCTGGGTCGCCATTTATTTTCAAACCAAGCAAAATCCATGACAAGTGAACAAAAGCAAACGGGCAGTTACTGGCTGCGTCAGACAAAGTCCCTTTCTGCAGAAGTTGCCCTAGAAATTCGCCAAGAATTTAAACTAGAAACTGGGATGTCTCTGAAAGTTTGAGAAGGTACCAGTTCATCGAAAAGAAAGGTAAAAGGAGATGAAACACGTTCAAAGATAGTTCAAAAGGAAGGACTTCAAACGAGAAGTTTCCAAATGGCTCCTTTGGTCCTAAGGAGAGGATGTTTGTGCAGAGCTGCCAGCTGGGGGTGCCTGTCCCCTGACACTGCCTGTGGAGGTGAGCCCGGAGCGCGGGGCCCTGAAGTCAGCGAGCACATTCAGATCCACCAGAGACAGCAGCCTGGTATTTTACTATGAGTAGCTGCTTTTAAAATTTGTAAGCCTTTGAAATCACCAAAAACAGGTTGCTTTGGCTCACCATGAGATGCCCAACTTAGCACAAAAGTCCCCAAAGAGGAGAGGAGGTGAGCCCTGCCCGTCTCACCCCTCCCGACTGGGAGTGCCAGCAAGTCTTGCGGGGAGACTCGGGCTGCAGCCACCGGGGCTGAGAGCTGTAAGAGATAAAAATGGACATCATGAGAAAGAACTTTCAGAACATTGGTTCCCGGAAAAAAAAAAAAAAAAGTTCTTCATTTTACTCTATTTTTTTTTTTTTGAAGAATTTTTGTGTGACCAGAATTGAGAAACACATTTGACTCCCTGAGAGTTGTATATGTGAGTACATTTGGATCTCTTAGAAATCCTGAGAAACTTCATTGACTTAGTGAAATCCAGTGTTTTTCCAGCGCAATGGACAATATCCCTTTGCTCCAGGGAATCTGACTTTTGGAAAGGCTCTTTTGAGTTGCCGGCTGGGTTCCCATCCAAGGCAAAGCACTGGCTGCTGCGGACCACAGGGGAAGAGGTTCTGGAACAGATTTTCCTACTTGAGGTTGCTACTTTCTTAAGGCTAGAAGAGTCCAGAGAATTCACCCCTTTGCAGAAAGAAAATAAGTCCCCTGTGCATCCTGTGGGCCTGGAGAACCACGTGACTAACGAGAGCATTTGGCTTCAAGCAGATAGTGTGTAACCTGGCACAGCCAAGGTCACTGTGCCTGTCCTCCTTAGGACTGACAGTCCAATGGATGGCACACTTATCAGGACTCTTCTACTTAAAAAAAAAAAAAAATTTAGCTCAAAGTGGATTAAAAAAGAATAAGGGGAATTAAGCATCTGGAAGCAGGGCTCCCGAGGGCACATGGACATCTCCCTGTCCTGTCTCCCCTTCGCTGGGTCGGCTTCACATGCTAAGACACATCTCCAAGCTACAGCAGAGGGAGGCAGCGGCTCCAGGCTCAGCAGGAAGAGCGGGCTGTCCCTGCCGGCTGTCCCTGCAGGCTGTCCCTGCAGTCTGGCTCCACTTACCTGGATCAGCTGTGCCCTCTGCACTCACTCCCAAGGTTGTAGCTGGCATGAGGGACCTGTTCCTAGAAGTGGGGAGTGGTCAGCACCATCAGAACTCATGATGGGAGGGCAGGGGATAGGGGGCACTCTAGACACAGCAGGGGCACCTCCAGAAGAAGGGCACTGACAGGTTCTGGAGAGAGACTTCACACAGTAAGGCTGAGAAGTGAAACAAGCAGGTGGTCCGGCTGCCCAGTGGTGTGCTCAAGGGTCATTCCTCCTACCGCCCATCCAACTGGCGCTCTCCTGAGGTTGGTGCGCAATAGAACTTTGTTAAACACACTGAATGGAAGGATGACCGAGAGGACACTGGATGGTAAACCATGGTCTATGATCAAGATCACAGGATCCTGGACGTGGGCAGAGAGGCTGCCTGCCTTCTACTTTCCTGTTCTAAAATCAAATGATGTGACACTTGAGCTCCTTGGAAAGACCAGGTGCCCCAAGTCTGAGCAAATTAGGCGAATTCCCTCAAGACGTGCCATGATTCAACCCTGGAAACCCCAGCCTGGCTCTGCCTCCCCTTCTGTTCTGCTGTGGGTCCTGTGGACAGAGGGCTCCTGTGCTGGGGGCACTTCCCATAGGTACTGGTTGTCCCCGACTAGAGAAGGTGGGCTCTGCTCATGGACACTGCCTGCCAATGCTCACAGTGGTTCAGGGGAGACCAACTTCATAAAGACGAGCCTGGCTTGCCTGCAGCCTCTCCACGTGCGTGTGGCCAGAGGACAGGGCTTGTCCTGGACACCCAGTTGGTTCCCTCCTGTGGTCTGTGGACAGGTAGAGCCTGTCCTCACAGCTCTGCTCGTACTTGGTGGCTGCCCCCCACCTCACAGTCCTTCCCTATCACTAGCCCCTACCTGAGTGCAGTCTGGTATCCCAGCCGGCAGGGCATCCGACATCCTCAGGCTCCTCCTCTCCCGGCTTGCCACCATCCTAATGTGGCCCAGGATGGCTCCAGGTGGGCTCCCGGTTGCTATGAAGTGGGTCCAGAACACAGCTTTGCTTCATAGCAGGTGTGCGTCATTGGGAGAGGTTTAAACCCTCCCCTTCTTTTGGATACAGTTTTAATTTAGCAATAGTTTAAATTCACAGAAAACTCCCAAGATAATACTTCTCTCTCCTCTCCCCGTATGATTGACATCCCACATCAGTGACATATATGTTATAGTCAATGAAGCAGTATTGACTCATTGCTGTTAACTAAAGTCAAAACTCCATTCTACTTCCTTAGCTCCTCCCTAGTGTCCTTTACTGTCCCAGCACCCCATCCAGGACGCCGCACTCCACCCAGGTCACCGCACTGCAGTTAGTAGTTCGCCCAGGTCTCTCTAGGCTCCGCTCGGCTGTGATAGCTGCCTGGACTTTCTTTGTTTTCCAAGACCTCCACAGTTTGGAGAACTGGCTGCACTTCGTGGAGGGCCCATCAGTGGGATTCCTCTGATGTCTCTCGTGGATGGTTAGGGGTGATGGGAGGCTCATGTTCTGAGCGCAGTTTCTTTTCCAGTGGATAAGGTCTAGGGAGCGCTGTCAGGCAGCACAGGGCTCAGCGTCTCCCCTGGATCATCTCATTTAATCCTCGCAGATGTGCGCAGGAGGTAGACGTTACCTGAAACCCATTCTGCAGATGTACAGTGAGGCATGGTTTGGACCAGTGACTTAGCTGAGACCCGAGAGCTTGGGAGATGTGCAGCTGGGTGGAGCCCCAGGATTCCCAAAGGCCCAGGCCAGGGAAGACGGGACGCTGCTAATTTCTGGCCATTCCTGCCCCACCTCTCAGGCACAGGCCACGGGTTCCAGGCTCTGCTTCTTTCCCCATGACAGAACCGACTTCCTACGGCTCTGCAAGACTCCAGTGGCCACTGGGCAGTACCTCATCTCGGTGCTCCCTCAGAAAGTCTGGGTTCTGCCCCAGGCCAGCCACAGCGTTCCAGCCTGTGACGGCCACAGTCCTACACCACAGGTCAGCTTTTTTTCTGTCCTTAAATGTAAGCATTTCAAGCCTAAGATTCACCATTGAAAAATTTTTTTAAATGGCTATTTCTTATCATTGACATTGGTGAAAATTCAATGTCATTTGCCATAATTAATTTGAGAAAGTGCTTGACAATTAAGCAAGCATCTGCCCTAGTCCCGTCTAAGTCCTTCTCCCCCATCAAGGATGAGTGACAGGCTTTGCGAAGCGCTGGGGCCTTCACTGAAGCACTTTCTGTTGAGTGGCCCAGGTGGGAATGCCACCGTAACGACTCTGTGGGTCTCCTGTGATGGTGACGAGATCTCTCCAGAACTTCGGGCCTCAGATCTCCCTCCATCCCCCTCTACACACAGTGACACTAGAACACAGCAGGGACTCACTGCTGTCCCTAATGAGTTTCCCTGGAATGAAAAACTGGGGACACCCAGGGAGGGAGAGAGCTGAGCTTGAGTGATTCACGTCACACGGGAGTGGAACCCCATAAGTTGTGCAGGACATTATTTATTGTAATTTATGGAAATGTATTAGTGAATTTCCTGATGTAACCGAAAAGGTCTAAATTATATTCAAAGGAGAATGTTTAATGACACGTTAGAGGTGCTATATTTGAGAGCTATTTGTTAAAGTGCTCCCAATTTTGACAAACATTTGTAGAGTGAATTTTTTTTTTTTATCTTGAGGGAACAGAAGTAATATATGGATAAAACTTTGAGTAATATCCACAAATGACATTGGGAAAATAAGAATCCAGCATCTGATGTGTTTTCTCTTCTTTGCATAATAAATCAAGCATCTCTGGCTTATGTACATAATTATCAGAACTCATTTTTATAAAACCAATAAAGAATGTTAAATCAGGAATTTTGTTAGAATGTTAAGTTAAACAGATGATAAAAGACTCTTACTAGTGCTGATTCATCTAATAAAAAAAAATTTCAGGATAAATTAATCTAATTTCATAAAATCAGGGCAAATACAGTAATTGCTATAAAATTTTCTTTTAGTATATTTTTATCACCCTCAAAGAAGTTCCGTATCCATTAAGCAATGACACCCACACACCTACTGGCCACTGGGACCTGCTCCTAGTTTCAAGCATCTCTGTGCATTTACCTGTTTGAAGTACCTGGTCGGGTGGATTCCTGCCGAGCTGGTCTTTGGTGTTGGGCGTAGTTCACTGAACATGTCTTCATGGTCCCCCAAATCATAGCGTGTATCTGAATTTTGTTCCTTTTCAGCTAAATAATCTTCTATTGCATGCATGCACCATGTTTTGTTTACCCATGCAGGGGTGGGTGGAGATTTTTTGGACCTTGTGCCCACTGTGTGACTAATGCTGATGTGCACACAGATATTTGAGTCCCTGATTCAATTCTGTCGGCTGTATGCCCAGGAGTGAAATTGCTGTTTCAAATAGTTTTTTTTTTTTTGTTTGTTTGTTTAACTCTTGGAAGATTGCTTTTGCCATATTTTCATGCCAAATGAATCATTTGGAAATTGAATTTGCCTATACAGTTATGAGGGATACTCCCTTATTTACTTTTTTCATTAAAAAACCCGAAGTGTTTGTTCAATCATTAGTATTCTTCGAGTCCTCCGATCTGCCAGGCAGGGCTCCAAGCAGGCATGGGCCCTGGAGTGGAGAACAGACCACGACTGGTTCCCAGGAAATGCACTGTCTCCTGTGGCAGACAGAAAGAAGCAAGAACGTCTGTGATGTCACACTGTGAGAGGAACCTTGGAGAGAAGGAAATGGGAGTGGAGGGCTTGTGGGGTTCCTGCTAGGGCTGGGGTGGTTGTGGGGGGCTCCTGCAGGGCACAGGAGTGAGGGGACAGTGCAGGAAGCTGGAGGGAAGCTATTCTGGCAGGAGTGGCATGAGCCAGTGCTCAGAGCACATCTCTGGTGTCCGAGGGCAGCAGGAAGGTCAGTGTGGCTGCAGCCCATAAGCCAGGAAAGACAGGGGCAGCTGTAGAGGAGGCTGTCCGGCCATGTGGCCTTGATGGCACCCTGAGGACGTTGGCTTCCAGCCTAAGGATGAGGTGAAGCTGTTGTGAGGCTTGGGGCTGGCTCACATTCCAGAAGGTCTCTGCCTGGTGGAGAGAGGGCTGGAGAGGCCGGGGGTAGAAGGGGAATGCGGACTTGCCATCCCTGCTGGAGGGTACGAGGTGGCAGGCCTTAGGGACCCATACTCCTTCAGGGTCCTCTCGGAAAGGCTCTGTGGGCCTCGCATTTCCAACTACTGTCAGAATCATTGCTTGGTGTCTGGCGTTAATTATGCACAAATGGCCAGAAAGAGCAAATGTCTCTGGCATCTTTACCACCTCATCAGGGCTTCTGCCCCACAAGGGGATGCTCCAGATAGAGGCAGGCCAGGGTGCTCCTTTGCAAGCTGCAACCAGGAAAAGCATTCTGTGAAATTAAGCTAGTGCTTTCCTTCTGTGAGCTTCTCTTACAGCATTTGAGGAGCACTGAATATGAAGGGGAATTAAGTAAGAAGCCTAAAGATTTCCCATGCAGAGCTTGAAGGATGGTGATAAGCCCTTCTCAGCTCTAACCCAGGGAGCACTGGCGTTTTAACCCAGGGAGCACAGGGGCTTTAACCCAGGGAGCATTAGGTTTTCAGTACTCTGCTGATTTCACAGGTTTTATAAACAAGGATCCAGGTATTCCTCACTAATATATAATGATCAAGGAGAGGAAGAAAAAATAAAAAAGAGAAAATATATTCATTGGTCCATTTTGAGTACATGTTTCTTTTGGCAAATGGAATGTCATCGCCAAGTTTGCTATAAGGTGTTGGTGACCAGATATTCAACATCTGTATTTACTTACACTGACTTATTTCTCCAGATCCAACCAGAAAGCTCAGTTCAGCTGGGGAACGGTGGCCCGGGCTGTCTGTGCCCATGACCCCCACACTAGGAGGCTCTCTACCGGAGCCAGCTTTGGCATTGGTTGATGGTGACTTTGCACAATTTCTGGCGTTCCTTAAATTGGGGAAGATGTATGATACAGTAACATCATTTGTTTTTCTTGTCAAATCCCATCCCAAATAACACAGAAAAACCAAAAATCAAAAAAAGCTAAAGCTACAGCAGAGGGCCAACAACACCTTGCAGACAGAAAACAAACGGAATCAGTGTTTCCGAGGAACAGAGCTGGGGCTGACCAGAGCAAGAAATGGTGAAGACAGAGACCAGGAGGGCTGTGCAGGGGGCTTCTCCAGGGGATTAATTCAGGCTGGGAATTAAGAGTGTTGCCTGGGAATGGCATTTGCCTGAGGCCAAACTAGTGACTGCAGGCTCTGGGGGCACAAGAGCTCTGGTGGGCAGCAGGCCTGCCCCTCCCCACTGCAGGTCATGCATCGGTATGTGGCCCAGGAAGGGGACCAGGGAGCTGGAAGCACAGAGAGGGGCGGGCAGTCTCAGCACACAAACCCCAAAGGCAGCGGAAGAACTGAGGGCTTGCAGAGCAACGATGGCCTGGCAAACGCACAGAGCAGCCCGCAGACCTGGCTGCTGGAGGTGCAGGGGAAATAGGCACCCCTGACGGGAACACACTGCCAAGGAGCTGAGAGGCGAGGAACGGGGTTCTGGAAACACTGAGCTGAATGCATGGGCGGAAGAGCAGAATGGTCAGAGCTAGGGCTTCAGGAATTCTAGAGCTCAGAAGAAAGGTGTGAGAGGAGCTAAGCAGCACGGGGGAGGAATGCACAGATTGACATCTCGGGAAAGCATTCTGGGAGGAGAGAAGAGCAGAAAGGTAGAGAAGGAAATGCAGAAAACATGAGCCTCGATCCTGAAAGAATTCACTGCGGAATAGGAAAAAGGAGGAGAAAACAGCTAGCCAGGGCACGAGGAGCCGGAATTCCAGAGAACCAAGGATGTGCCGAGCACACACAAATTCCCAGAAAGAAAAACACCGTTTCCTGCCAAGGAGCAGAATTCGGGCCATGTCAGCCTTCTCATTGCCCGTGTTACATGCCTGGAGAAGATGCAGGCCCATGTAAGTGCCAGCCCCGAACCAAGACATTTTAGACATTTTAGACTCTAAGGTTAGCTGTTCAGAGACGCTCTGAAGGTTCCTTGACTGTGTCCTCCAGAGCACAAGTGACACAGTGCAAAACCAGCCTGTGTCTGCAACACGATTGAAATAACACAGAAATGTGCAGAGTGAAGGGTGGAGTCTCCTCATTACCCCTCCCACAAGAGTCCTTGTTGGGAGTATCACTGTTTGAAACGGTCTTCCAGGTGTGGCGCACATGTATAAATACACACACACACACACCCATTCCAGCGATAGGTATTCACATGAATGGAGATGTGCCTTTGCAAGATCAACACATTCTGCGTGACGCTGGCAAGGCTGCTTTTGCAACTTTGGTTTCACAATGGAAACCACTCTGCTTTCTTTATGTGCAGAGCTCCCTCGCTCTTGCTAAAGTTTGCATAAGCTTCCATGCTGCCGAGGGCCCTAATTTATTTAACCAGTCCCTATTAATAAGTGTTCAGATTGCTTTTATATTCCATCATTAAATGAATACCGCAGTGAACACCCTTGGACTTTTATCTCTGCACATGAGTGATATTTATACAGGTTAAATGCCTAGAATTGGAATAATTGCTAGATAAAAGGGAATGGTCAATTAAAAACCTGATAGATCTTGCTAACTCTTCCTACAAAATAATCATAGCCACTTATTCTTTGGATAACTGGGTTCTGCATTGGGCTCTTCTAGGGAGGTGTGGGGTGGGGGGGTGGGGGGGGGGTGTTGGCTCTGGATCCTCCCAGCCCTGTCTGGGATTGGTCTAAAAGGCAAGGCTGCAGGCATCCTTCCTGGACTACCACGTTTCTCCTACAGATGGCGCTGTTGCCTCGCTCTCCTGTCACTCAGGCCTAGGTAAAGGGCTGTAATTATGAGACAAAAAGAAATTAAGCTGCACACATAAGTGGGCTGCAGTGTTTTTTATGTTTATGCCAAGCCAGGGCCCAAATCTACGCTTCCTCACCTTCCTGGCTGTAAAACTCAGATAACTTTGTGATCCACTGTTCTTCAGAAAGAAAAAAGAAAAGATTATATTTGACCATCTTTCTTGAAATCTTTAGAACTTCACCCTTTGAAAATATGTCTTTGAGAATTTCCAACAGTGCATCCAGTCAGTGTATTTCAGGGGAGAAGAACTAATTTGGGTTTTAGCTTCGTATTTTTTTTTTTCATTCTCTTCTTTCTTCAAAACAAACAAACAAGCAAACATCCTTTCTATCCAAATGGAACCAACGGGAATGGCCACCTGTGACGATCCTGTAGAACTCGGGCTGCAGGGGCAGCTGGCCTCTGTGCACTGGGCTTCTCTCCCAGGGTTCCATCTGTCAGGAAGACCTGGAAAATCCTGCAGCAGGACAGCCTTGTCCTTAAGACCTGTTGGAGTGGTGTCCCTCAGTGTTTGGTGACAGACCCAGGTTGTAAGCAGCTGGAGAGTCTTTCCACACAGGTGGGTGGAAATCAGGGACACGAAGGAGGTGGGGGCTGCTAGCCTCCAGGCTTCCTGGACTTTATCTCAGGAGCAGAAACAGTTCAGAGGGGGGACTTACTTGTAAGAGGCAAGTGTGGAGCAAAGGCCAGCAGCATGATGCTCAATAGGCCCCTTGTGCCAAGGGCTGTCCGCTCCCGTGGAAGGAGCACCAGGCCCATTGCAGATGCCTGCTCCACAGTGTCCCTGGGCCCGGTTCATCCTGCCCAGGCTGAGAGGAGGCACTGACCCTGTCCTTGAGAGCTAGGGACTTTTGCCTCAGGCGTCTTCTTAGAAGCGGAAGGCACCCACCTGTATGGAGCGCTCAGCATAAAGCTCCAGGAATGGCCCCGATGAGTCCCCTGCAAGGAAATGAATCATTCGGGAGAGTGAAACCCGGCTGCCGGGCGCTGTCCCTCCTTAGCAGGCCTCCGTTTTTCCAGATGTCCCCAAGTGGGCGATTGCAAGCCTTTCTCCACCAGGCATCTGGTTGCAGCTCCAGACCGAGACGGCTGCTGTGGGTGCAGCGGCAGAGCTTGCTTTATCGGTGTTATTAAAGTTAACAGGTTTCTTTGTGTGAGTTGCTCATTCTGCTGGAATGGAGCTGCTCTGTTGTTACTGTAGCATTAACGCACATCAGCAAAGCAAGCTCTCTGGGAATCATAAAAACGTGATGGCAGATATTTCAGTGTGTCTCCAATGGAAATCACAGAGAACCAGATAGGCTTTCAAGGGTAGGGGTGGGGGAGCTGTGTGCAGAGAACCCAAGGTGGTCGAGGGGCCGGGGCTCCTGCACATGCATCCAGGGCGCCGACTCAGGCCCTGCTTCCTCACAGGGAGGCTTGATCTCCTGTGTCTGGGCAGACCTGATGGCCACGAGCTGGGGCTGGGCAGAGGAGCTGTCCTGCCAGATGACTCTGGCAGGGATCAAGAAGCAGAGCTTTGGGGTCAGCCCCCAAGTGTCCAGAGGTCAAGCATTGTGGCATTCTGGGAACAAAGAGGTTGAAACAATTGACTGTGGTACTTGCCAGTGTTTCATCTCAGCCTGAAGCCAACTGCAGCCAGGGAGCCAGCCAAGCAGGAGGACAGAGCTACGTGGGCAGTGAGATGAGGACGGCTGAAGTGAAGCCAGGCCCCCAGGGGGTAATGGTGTGCTCACTCCCCCCGCGGCTGGCCACATTCTCCAAGCTCCATGTGGGTTTTCTCATTCATGAGCTGCGATGATGGCCCCATCTTGTGCACATTCTGGGGACCCTGGACAGCTCTGCAGTGACACAGCCTGCCTGGTGTTGGACCAGGTTCCCTGACTTCAGAGCCTGTGCTCCCACCCACTGCTCCCCTCTGCCGTCTGCATCCCATGAGCCCCAGTGATGTGCTGGAGGGAGGAACGGGGGGCCTGGACCTGTGCCCAGGCCTGGCACCACCAAGCCCAGGCCCACATCCTGAGATCATAGCCAGGGGACAGAGGGCGCACCCTCTCCTTCTCCGGGTTCCCTTTCTAGGTGGGCTTTCTTGTCACCTAAGTCCCCGGCTGCCCCCTCCCAGGCTCTTCCCTCTCACCTGCCTGTGTCCTGGGTTCACCTCGCCCTGCAGTGTCCTGCTCTCTTCAGGATCCTCAGGCAGGAGGAACTGCCCTCTGCCTGCCCACCCGCCTTCCAGCTCCCTGTACTGCTCCCACAACCCCCTCACCCATTCTCCCCAGTGACGCCAGAGAGACTTCCCACAGCAGTGGTGGAAGCTGAGCGCCCTGCTGGAAAGCAGCAGTGACGGTGACACCCCTGCCTCAACCCGACAGTGGCCTTCCTTGCCTCAGGTCCTGTTCTGGCTCTTGTGGTGGCAGCTGCCTGGAGAAGGGCTAAGCCATGTAAGCCTTTGCCTGGCTCTCGGGCCACCTTCTCTGGGGTCCACTCCATTCCTGTCCAGCCCGCCCCTGGACCCCCATCTCACTTGAGCCATAAAACCATGACAAGGCAAGGCACCAATTCCGTCATCTAGAACAGGGTTCTGAGGACAGGGCAGAAGTCTTGGGACCGATGGCCATGACTGACACCTGCCCAGAGCACAGACACGGTGAGCAAGGGTCGGTATGTGGTGTCTCTCCCTGGCCCCTGTGGTCACCCAGCACACTGTGTCTTTTGGGAGTCTGAGTTTTGCAATGTCACTTCTGCCTTGGGTCACTTTGCTGACTCACAGTCCCCTTTATGACTCCTTGTCCCTCTGACTTTGAGGCCCACCAAGTACTGTGTCCCCAGTTGCTGCCACAACCGTCTGCACATCTACTTCTTGGTGTCCTGATTCCCCTCCCCAGCCTTCCCTGAGCTTTACCGGGAGTCCCTGGGAGCAGAGAGAGCTTCAGAAATCACATGTTCCCAGGACCTGGCATATAATCAATATTCAAAAATGAATGTTGAGTTTTGGAAATCTACATCCTTCATATCTGCCTTTGAAATCAGCCCAGGATGGCACAATTAGATGGAGGTCTTACTTAACTGTATAAATGGATTCTTCTACCTGGCTTGACTTTCATGAAAGTGTAAGGGGAAAGAAATTAAAACTCAGAGACAGCAGGACTCAGTTGAGGAAAATTAACTACCCGTGGCGTCTGAGGTGAGCCATCTTCCGCTCCCAGGGGGATGCGAAGCCCCACTACAAGCTGCATGTGGTGGTGGGCCCTCTGCCCCCCTGACCTGCACTTGGGGTCTTGGATGATGAGAACCAGGGCTTTGTCTTGTCATCGTCTCAGCTCCCAAGAGGCAGGTGCTGGGGAGAACAGGAATGGACTGGGCACAGGCGACGTGGCCTAAAGGCCGGGAGAAGGCTTACAGCACCAGCCTGGTCACGCGCAGAGTGGGCAGCACCCCGCAGTGGCAGCTGAGATTTTCAGAGCTCCTGCCGTTTCACCCCTTTCTCAGAGCACTTTCTAGCTCAGCCCAGTTGACCCCCGTGAGGACTCTATTGGGAAGGTGCTTGTATTGTCCTCACTCCATAGAGGCAGAGACGGAGGGCTAGGTCACTGGGGGAACGGTTGTTCCCACTCCGCTGACGTTGGGCAGGGTAGTCTGAGGAATATGAAATGCACTTGCCAAGTGACCCTGGCAGCCGCTGGCCAGCTTTCCTTGACCAGGGTCAGATGCACACATGCTGAGCACTGGGATGGAGCAGTGAGCAGCCCACAGTCTCCAGGATCCAGCAGGAGACAGGACGTCCTTGGCACTTACACTAGGAGGCAATGGCCCAAACTGTGCTCTCCAGTCTCCGTGGTACTTACCTCATTCTGCTCTCTCACGCATGCCTGCTTCCCTCCCCGGAGACTAGGGGGAAGGAGCTCTGTGACCCAGGGCTGAGGGCTTTCCACCTGCCTGGGCTCTGTGGGGCTGTGCCAGTAACCACACACAGTTTCAGGACAGCTCAGAGGACAAAGGGAACTCTCTTCTTGCAGCCATGGATTTGGGGAGCAGGTGGGGAAACCCTAGCTGCTTCAGGAATCAAATCAATCTCACATGCATTTGTTGAGCACCTACTGTGTGCCAGGCTCTACTCTCCTGGCCCTGGAAGGAAAGTGGGTGCTGCTTTCCAGCATGTCTTGAGACACTGATCTTCCTGAGTTGCCGGACAATCCTCAGCCCAGGTATCCGTGCAAACACCTCCACCTCTGTGCACATGGCCCAGCGGCTGGAGCGGTCGCCAGCTTCTGCGGGTGCAGAGGGCAGGCAGCCTGGGGAGGAAGCAGGGTGGTGGGCAACCACAGCCGGCCAAAAGGCCAAGGGGCACGAGGGCTCTGACCTCCCTCAACCCCATTCCAGCTGCCTGGCAGCCTTTCCCCTTCCCAGCCTGCCAGAGGGGTGCAGTTGTTCAGCTCTGTGGTAAGTCTCAGAAGATGTGTGAGGAGGGTCCCAAGAGCTGGCACCCTGGTCTTGCCTCAGTGCAAAAGAAGATCTATCATCCCAGGAACTGCGGGGCAGATGCTTACCACTATGCTAACCCAGGTGCAGGTGCAATTCTGCACCCTGTGGGCGGAACCCTGCCTGGGACACTGTTGCTGTGTGACTGTGGGTAACTCATTTCATCTCCCTGTGCTGCCCTACTGTGTCCACTGTACAATGGGGTGAGTAACAACTCCACCCCCTGATGTGGGGAGAGGGCCACAGGAGCCACCCTGCATCAAGTGCTTGGCACAGGGCTGGCATGGCACTGGTCTGGCATGCAGCAGGGCTGCCACAGCAGGAGGGATATCCTTATGGGTGCCTCAAGCCCTCTCAGGCCACCGCAGTGCCAGCTGGACACCTGCAACACCTGGTTGACTCTCACCCATTGCTGGTGGAGACCTAGATGCTTCCCTGTGCGGCCTAGAGAAAGAAGACAGAATGCCCCGTGTTGGCGCAGCCCTTTGGTGGGTGGAGAGGCAAAGCGGAGCCAGCGCCTCGTGAACGGCTGCAGCACATGTGCATGCACACAGGGGCTCAGGCGTTCCCTGAGAGCCCAGCCAGGCAGCTGGCCACCGAGGACCTGCGCAAGCTCCCAGCGTGGGTCCTGGAGATGGCTGGGAGGGTTTGGCTCTGGGGAGGAAATCCCGTTCCACGCGTCCCTTCTCTCTCCTCTCTGAACATCCATGTGGTCTCTGGAGCTGTGGCAGTCGTTTAGTACTCTGGAAAGAAAGACCCAGGAAACTGGGGAACCCAGGCCTGATGACATTAGACTTTTAACTCATGTTGGCAGCCACCTTTTAGACTTCTTCTTTTTTTTTTTTTTAGTTCTAATTTGTTATATATGACGGCAGAGTGCACTACGATTCATGTTATACATATAGAGCACAATTTTTCACATCTCTGGTTGTATACAAAATATATTCACACCATTCCTGTCTACACACATGTACTTAGGGTAATGATGTCCACCACATTCCACCCTTATTTCTACTCCCGTGCCTCCTCCTCCCCCTCTGCCCTATCTAGAGTTCCTCTAATCCTCCCATGCTCCCCTCCCAACCCCACTATGAATCAGCCTCCTTGTATCAGAGAAAACATTTGGCATTTCGGTTTGGGGGATTGGCTAACTTCCCTTACCATTATATTCTCCAACTCCATCCATTTACCTGCAAATGCCATGACTGTATTCTCTTAATGCTTAGTAATATTCAATTGTGTACTATACCACATTCTCTTTATCCACTCATCTACTGAAGGGCATCTAGGTTGGCTCCACAGTTTAGCTATTGTGACTTGTGCTGCAATAAACATTGATGTGGTTGTGTCCCGTTAGTATGCTGTTTTTAGGTCCTTTGGGTATAGACCAAGGAGAGGGATAGCTGGGTCGGGTCAAAGGTGATTCCATTTCCAGTTTTCCAAGGACTCTCCTTACTGCTTTCCATATTTGCTGCACCAATTTGCAGTCCCACCAGCAGTGTATGAGTGTGCCTTTTCCCCACATCCTCACCAACACTTACAGTTGTTTGTATTCTTAACAGCTGCCATTCTGACTGCAGTGAGATCAAGTCTTAGAGTGGTTTTGATTTGCATTTCTCTAATGGCTAGAGACGTTGAACATTTTTTTTTTCATATGTTTGTTGATTGATTGTATATCACCTTCTGAGAAGTGTCTGTTCAGTTCCTTGGCCCATTTATTGATTGGGTTATTTGGTTTTTTGGTGTTTAGCTCTTTGAGTTCTTTATATACTCTAGAGATACATGCTCTATCTGATGTGTGAGGGGTAAAAATTTGCTCCCAGGCTGTAGGTTCTCTATTCACCTCACTGATTGTTTCTTTGCTGAGAAGAAGCTTTTTAGTTTGAATCCGTTCCACTTATTAATTCTTGATTTTAATCCTTGTGCTATAGGAGTCTTATTAAGGAAGTAGAGACTTAATTTGAAATGATGGAGATTTGGGCCTACTTTTTCTTCTATTAGATGCAGGGTCTCTGGTTTAATTCCTAGGTCCTTCATCCACTTTGAGTTGACTTTTGTGCATGGTGAGAGACAGGGGTTTAATTTCATTTTGTTGCATATGGATTTCCAGTTTTCCCAGCACCATTTGTTGAAGAGGCTATCTTTTCTCCAATGTACGTTTTTGGTGCCTTTGTCTAATATAAGATAACTGTAATTATGTGGGTTAGTCTCTGTGTCCTCTGTTCTGTACCATTGGTCTGCCAGTCTATTTGGGTGCCAATACCATGCTGTTTTTGTTACTATTGCTCTGTAGTATAGTTTTAGGTCTGGTATAGTGATGCCACCTGCTTCACTCCTCTTGCCAAGTATTGCTTTAGCTATTCTGGGTCTCTTATTTTTCCAGCCTGCTTTTTCTATTTCTATGAGGAATGTTATTAAGATTTTGATTGGAATTACATTAAATCTAAATAGTGCTTTTGGTAGTGTGGTCATTTTGACAATATTAATTCTGCCTATCCAAGAACAAGAGAGAACTTTCCATCTTCTAAGGTTGTCTTTGATTTCTTTCTTTAGCGTTCTGTATTTTTTGTTGTAGAGGTCTTTCTCCTCTTTTGTTGGGTTGATTCCCAAGGATTTTTTGTTGTTGTTGTTTTTTCTAGTTTCCCTTTCAGAGGATTTGTCACTGATGTACAGAAATGCCTTTGATTTATGGGTGTTGATTTTGTATCCTGCTACTTTGCTAAATTCATTTACTAGTTCTAAAAGTTTTCTGGTGAATTTTTTTGGGTCTTCTAGGTAGAATCATATCATTGGCAAGTGGTGCTAATTTGAGTCCTTTTCCTATGTGTATCCCTTTAATTTCTTCCTTCTGTCTAATTGCTCTGGCTAGTGTTTCAAGAACTATGTTAAATAGAAGTCGTGAAAGAGGGCATCCCTGTCTTGCTCCAGTTTTTAGAGGGAATGCCTTCAATTTTTCTCCATTTAGGATGATGTTGGCCTGGGGCTTAACATAGATAGATTTTATGATGTTAAGATATGTTCCTGTTGCCCCTAGTTTTTCTAGTGTTTTGAACCTGAAGAGGTGCTGTGTTTTGTCAGATGCCTTTTCTGCATCTATTGAGATGGTCATATGGTTCTTGCCTTTAAGTCTATTGATGTGATGAGTTACATTTATTGATTTCCTTATGTTGAACCACCTTGCATCCCTGGGATGAGTCACACTTGATTGTGGCGCACTATCTTTTTGATATGTTTTTGTATTCAATTTGTCAGAATTTTATTGAGAATTTTTACGTCTATGTTCATTAGAGAGATTGGTCTGAAGTTTTCTTTCTTTGATGTGTCTTTGTCTGGTTTTAGAATCAGGGTGATGTTGGCCTCAGAGAATGCATTTGGAATTCTCCCTATTTTTTTTTCTATTTTCTGAAATAAATTGGAGAGTATTGGTATTGGTTCTTCTTTATAGGTCTTGTAGAACTCAGCTGTGTATCCATTTGGTCCTGAGCTTTTCTTGGTTGGTAGGCTTCTGATGGCATCTTCTATTTCATCACTAGAAATTTATCTTTTTAAATTGTGTAAATCATCCTGATTCAATTTGAGCAAATCATATGACTCTAGAAAATTTTCAATGCCTTCGATATTTTCAAAATAATTTCTAATTATCTTCTGTATTTCTGTAGTGTCTGTGGTGATATTTCTTTTTTCATCACATATGTTTGTAACTTGAGTTTTCTCTCTGCTTTTAATTAGCATGGCTGATGGTTTATCAATTTTATTTGTTTTTTTTAAAACCAACTTTTTGTTTTGTCAGTTTTTAAAAATTGTTTCTTTTGTTTCAACTTCAGCTCTGATTTCAATTATTTCCTGTCTTCTACTGCTCTTGGTGTTGATTTGTTCTTCTTTTTCTAGGACTTTGAGATGTAATGTTAAGTGATTTATTTGGTGACTTTTTCTTCTTTTGAGGAATGAACTCCTTGCAGTGAACTTTCCTCTTAGTACTGCCTTCAGAGTGTTCCAGAGATTTCTATACCTTTTATCTGTGTTCTTTATTCACCTCTAAGAATGTTTTAACCTCCTCCTTGATGTCTTTTCAACCCATTGTTTATTCAGTAGCATATTATTTTGTCCAGGTGTTGGAATAGTTTTTAATTCTTATTTTTTCAGTGATTTCTAATTTGATTCCATTATGATCTGATACAATGCATAATAGTATCTCTACTTTCTTATATTTGCTAAGAGTTGCTTTGTTGCATAATTTAGGATCTATTTTAGAGAAAGATCCATGTGCTGCTGAGAAGAAAGTGTATTCATTCATTGAAGAATGAAATATTCTATGTATGTCAGTTAAGTCTAAGTTATTGACTGTATTAGTGAGTTCTCTAGTTTCTTTGTTTAGATTTTGTTTGGAAGATCTATCCAGTGGTGAAAGAGGTGTGTTAAAGTCACCCAGAATTATTGTGCTGTGGTTGATTTGGTTCTTGAACTTGAGAAGAGTTTGTTTGATGAATGTAGATGCTCCATTTTGGGGGGCATATAAATTTATTATTGTTATATCTTGTTAATGAATGGTTCCCTTAAGCAGTATGAAATATCCTTCTTTATCCCTTTTGATTAACTTTGGTTTGAAGTCTGCTTTATTTGATATGAGGATGGAAACCCCTGCTTGCTTCCACAGTCCATGTGATTGGTATGATTTTTCCCAACCTTTCACTTTCATTCTATGAATGTCTTTTTCTATGAGATGAGTCTCTCAGAGGCAGCATATTGTTGGGTCTTTTTTTTTTTTAATCTAATCTGCCAGTCTATGTCTTTTGATTGGTGAGTTTAGGCCATTAACATTCAGGGTTATTATTGAGACATGATTTGTGTTCCTAGCCATTTTTGTTTATTTTTGGTATTTAATGTGACTTGGTTTCTCCTTTGATTAGCTTTTCCTTTAGTGTAATACCTCCCTTTGCTGATTTTCATTGTTGTTTTTCATTTCCTCTTCATGGAATATTTTGCTGAGGATGTTCTGTAGTGTAGGCTTTCTAGTTGTAAATTCTTTTAACTTGTGTTTATCTGGAAGGTTTTTACTTCATCATCAAATCTAAAGCTTAATTTTGGTGGATTCAAAATTCTTGGTTGGCATCCATTTTCTTTCAGAGCTTGGTATATGTTGTTACACGATCTCCTGGCTTTCAGAGTCTGGGTTGAAAAATATGCACATAAGCTAGTTGGTTTTCCTCTATATGTAATCTGATTTCTTTCTCTCATGACTTTTAATATTCCCTCCTTATTCTGTATGTGGGGGTTTTCATTATAATGTGCCTTGGTGTGGATATGCTGAGATTTTTGTACATTTGACATCCTGTAAGCCTATTGAATTTGTTTATCCAATTTATTCTTCATGTTTGGAAAATTTTCGGATATTATTTCATTGACTAGATTGCTCTTTCCTTTGGTTTGGAACTCTATGCCTACCTCTATCTCAATAACTCTTAAATTTGGTCTTTTATGCTATCCCGTATTTTTTGAATATTCTGCTCATGTTTTCTTACCATTTTCACTGTGTGGTCTGATTCTTTACAAGATTATGTATTTTGTCTTCATTGTCTGAGGTCCTGTCTTCCAAGTGGACTAATCTGTGGGTAATGCTTTCAGTTGACTTTTAATTTGGTTTATTGTTCCTTTCATTTCAAGGATTTCTGGTTTTTTTAGAACCTCTATCTCCCTATTGAAGTAATTTTTTGCTTCCTGTATTTGTTTATGTAGCGATTTGTCAAAATGATCTTTTGCTGTCTGTATTTGCTCTCTTACATCATCCTTTAATTCACAGAACAGTTTAATTATGTACTTCCTGAGCTCCTTCTCTGCAAT
This sequence comes from Callospermophilus lateralis, assembly GCF_048772815.1. Classification (NCBI taxonomy): domain Eukaryota; kingdom Metazoa; phylum Chordata; class Mammalia; order Rodentia; family Sciuridae; genus Callospermophilus; species Callospermophilus lateralis. Next base: position 195,567,480 of record NC_135307.1, read on the forward strand.
GTCTTCTGCTGTGCTGGCCCTGGATTCTAACAATGTGGTGTCTTGATTTGTTTGGGGCACTTTCTTCCCTTGTCCTTCCATATTGCTTGTGTGCCTTCCCATATAGCTCTGTGGATTGAGGCGTTACCATTTTTACACTATAGCTTATGGTGCTCCTGTAGGGACCCAGTATCTCTCCTTTGAGGTGAAGGACAATGTTAACAGATCCAAATAGAAACAATCTACATCCTAAAAACGAATGTTTGTTATTATGACTTTTACAGTTGGCTCACAATGTTCAGAAATGGTGAATTCAGTTATTACCTACAATATGCTCAGTAGGTTCGTAAAAGGGCTTACAGTTTCTGATGATGGACAGAGGACCAGGGCTGAGGAGTAGGAGATATGCTGAGGAGGTAGGAGGTTACATAGAGTTATTATAGCTTAGGAGGAGTGAAAGAGAGATCTAAAGAGGAAGATTAGTAGCAGGAGGAGAGAGAGGAAGTTATTTGGGGTAGACAAATAAGTGGGAAAACAGTAGAGGACGTAAAACAAACACATATACATATTAAGAAAAATAAAAAATGTTAAAATAGTAGAAATTGACGGGAAAAAAGAAAAATGGGGAAACAAACAAAACTTACCACACAACTGTAACAGACCATGCAGATGTCCCAGTCCTCAAACCCTGATTCATACAAGTACTTGGTCTCACATAAGCTGGGGCTGGCGGGCAGGAGATGGAGAGGGAGGGAAAGTCCTCAAGGAGGAAGCAGGGCCTGTTCTGGTTGGAGAGCAGTGTCCTTCCTGCTGCCCTCCCCAGCCAGCAGGTGTGGTCCTCTGTGGTTAGCTGGTATCTTTGCCCTCAGGATGGAGAAGGTAACCAGGGGGTCACTGGGTCAGGGTGTCCTCGGTGGGGAGAGGGGGGAGTTAGAAACTGGGTACCTGTCCAGCCGGAGTTCAAACCGGGAGTCGCCCCCACTGACGATGGTGACGAAAGTGGCCCAAGATGGAGGTCCCTGCTTTCAGCAATGGGGTGTCGGGTTGGGTGGGGGGAGCCAGGCGATGGCGTTGGACGATGAGTTCAGAGATGAGCTCTGTGGCATGCTGTGTGTGGCTGTGGCTGACTCCAGAGCCTGTGTGACGTCCCCGGGTGTAGGTAGGCCACGGTGCGTAGGGGACTATCTCTGCTGATGCAGAGTCTCAAGATGGTGGCAGCCGGGGAGCCCCACTTTGGTAGATGGGGGTCCACATGGGAGTGGCAGAACATGGAGTTCCTGCGTGTGGGAAGCTGCCCAGTGTCCTGAACGGGAGCAGTGTACGTGATTTCTGCTTGGGTGGGTGGCCGGAAGTTCTGGGCGGGTGCTGATGTCCCCGGTCCTGCTTGGGCACCCTGCAGGGGCGAGTGGTTGGGAGACCCACCCTGATGCTGAGGCCTGGAGCCCTGCAGGGGCATGGTGGCTGTGATTCCGAGTGGGAGCAGGGATACCTCTCGCAGAGAGGCAGTCTTCTCACCACTGGAGTCAGTCACAGAGGGACACAGAATGCTGCCTCTCTCTGGCCCGCCATCTGGGATCCTCCACCTTTCAGAATTCTTGCCACATGGATAAACTAACCGCTCTGTACTAAAGTTTGTTGGGTTTTCTGCTTCTCGTTAAAAGGGACCACAGATATGGGCAGTGAACTTGGAAAGCAAGGCACTTGGGGTCTAGCCTGAGCTCTGTCTCCTTTGATGTGTGGCCTCTGGCAGGTTTCTTTTCTGTTCTAATATCCAGTTTAAGAGCTTTTAAAACATGGAGGTGGAACTTGATGCCCTGGATACTCCATGTGAAATGCCTCAGGGGCAACATCCTGCCTTTCCTCGCTTGAGATGCACCTGCCAGATCCATTGAGGTTGCCAGGAAGAGAAAGCTTTTCTGTAAGCTAGGCAGAGAGACGGTTGGCTGGAAGAAGGAGGAGCAGGCTGACAGGAAGTTACTACAGCGTTGGCTGGAGCCATTGCCAAAGACAGCCTTGGCCCTGAGCCCACCCAAGGGTGGGGCGGAGCTGGACTCAGGAGGGTGGACACAGGTGAGGGCAGGCTGGTCCTTTGCACTCGATGCACTTGCGTGCTAGTAGAACTCTGCGTACATTTACGTGCTGATTTGTCACCTGGGAAGGTGGATGTTGGGAAAATATTGCCACCTGGGGTGAGTCTGGCTCCTTGAGGGTCCACCTGCCGTGACGCTGGCCGGAAATCCTCCTGGTAGAGTCTTCATTTCATTTGAATGGGCAGATTAATCAGCACTGTGACCAGTATTTCAGAAAGCTTCTTGTTGTGATTTTGTAATGACATGTTTGGGTTTCATAACTGCAAAGCATCATCTTCTTGGAAAAAAAAAAAGAAGATGAATATATTCAGAGAAAGGTAGCCCCTTCTTGCCCCTAGTAAACATCACCAGATGATGAAGAAGAAGGACTCAGACCTGTCTCCAGCAGTCCTGGAAGGTTCCATTTCCTGGGCATTTTATTCAACAGTGTCCGCCTGACAGTTCACGGACGTTGTGCCTCTCACAATGTTTTTTGGCTGATAATATCTTTCTTTCATGTTCTCAATAAAAACTGAAGCAACAGCAACAAATGCAGGGCATTTCTGGGCTCCCGGGCATGTCCTCGTGTCTGATTTCTTAACTGGACCGTACTCCCAGGTTCACAGGACCTCCCAGGGGAGGGACGGCTGAGCCTTTGCAAGCTCATCCTCCAGGTGGCCTTGAATCGGGAAGTTCCACAGCCGGCAACAAGCCAGGGAAGCAGGCCCAAAGGGGCCGGAAACCGGGGCCCTGGCTTCACGTGGTTGCCGCTCCCCGGCCCTGGCCTTGGGCATTCATGTCCTTCCACCTTCCCCATCAGCCAAACAGGACACTGGTGGGATCAGGGTCCCCCTGGGCACTAGTGACTACCTGGGCAGGGAGATCCTTCACAGGTGACCTCTACCCCCAGCCAGGAGCACTCCCTGTGTGACAAGCAGACTGTCTTCAGCATGGCCAGTCTCAGGGAGAGAGGGCAGAATGGCCCCAGATGACACCTTTCCTGTGGCTGGGATGCTGTGTGACCCAGAGGGAGCGGACACCTCAAAAAGGTCAGACCAGGTTCCACGCCTCGTGGCCCTGGGTTCTTCCCGGCGGCCCTTGCTCTTCACTTAGAGGCCAGTGTGATTCTTCCTGCTGAATCAGGGCCCAGAACACACACGTCTGTACTCAGCTTTACGGTTCTCAGTTCTCACTGATGTGTGACTCGCAGAGAAAAGCCCACCAGGCCAGAGTTCACAGCTCAGAGGATTCACACAGGTGGCCAAGCTGCAGGACAACAGCATCACCCACGTCCAGCGGCAGGACCGGACCCCCTCCCCCGCCCCAGGTCACCCAGACCCTGACAGGGCCCTCCTGCTTTAGCTCGCAGAGCTTGTCGCACTGTGTGACACAGCCAGGCAGGTGGCACGGCCGTGGCACCCTCTCTCCCTCTGAGTCCGTGGGATCCGTTCCTGTCCCCACCCTGGTGGCTCACTATTTCTTATCGCAGCATGTTTCATTGTTCAAGTGGCAACTGCTTGTCTGGGCGGCTGGTGACAGGCCTGTAGGGAGCCCAGGTTGGGACTGTGAGCTGCACTGTGTGAAAGGTGCACGTGTGTGTTGGTGAGTGAGCACTCCAGTGAGGGTGTGGCCAAGTGTGTGTGCAGGGTCATAAGGGCGAGCCCCTGTCCAGGGCCAGAGGACGCCACGCTCTGGTGAGTGAGTTCTGTGGAAAAGCCAGTGAGAGACGTGACCCTCGCATCTCCAGAGAAGATGGTCAGGCAAGCAGAGGACGGGGGTTCTTGGCAGCTGAATCTCCTGGGAATGTGCCGAGAACCTCGATGCCCTTCCTCGACCTCCACCAGCGACCACGAGAAAGGACCGCAGCAGGTGCTGGCGAGGGGTGGGGCCCCGGAGCCTCCACGCGCCCTGTGGGGTGGGGACGGGCACAGCCCTGCAGGCCCTGTGGCAGCATCTTCTTTGGGACTTGGAAGCCATGGAAAGGCAAGGGGGCAGCGCCGAACACTTGCTCATTGTAAAAAACTGGATTTTTTTTTCCCAATGACATTCCTTGCAGAAATAGAAAAAGCAATCATGAAATTCATCTGGAAAAACAAGAGACCCAGCATAGCTAAAGTAATTCTAAGCAGGAAGAGTGAAATTGGTGGTATCACGATTCCAGATTTTAAACTATACTATAGAGCAATAGTAATAAAAACAGCATGGTACTGGCACCAAAACAGGCTGGTAGACCAATGGTACAAAATAGAGGACACAGAGACAAATCCACAAAATTACAACTACCTTATATTAGACAAAGTTGCTAAAACAATGCAATGGAGGAAGGATAGCATCTTCAATAAATGGTGTTGGGAGAACTGGAAATCCATATGCAACAAAATGAAATTAAATCCCTGTCTCTCACCATGCACAAAAGTCAACTCAAAATGGATCAAGGAGCTAGGAATCAGACCAGAGACTCTGCGTCTAATAGAAGATAAAATTGGCCCTAATCTTCATCTCGTGGGGGCAGGCCCCAAATTCCTTAATAAGACACCTATAGCACAAGAGTTAAAACCAAGAATCAACAAATGGGACAAATTCAAACTAAAAAGTTTTTTCTCAGCAAGAGAAATAATATGTGAGGTGAATAGGGAGCCTACATCCTGGAAACAAATTTTTACCTCTCAAACATCAGATAGAGCTCTAATCTCTAGAGTATACAAAGACTTCAAAAAGTTAAACAACAAAAAAAACAAATAACCCAATCAACAAATGGGCCAATGACTTGAACAGACACTTCTCAGAAGAGGATATACAATCAATCAACAAATACATGAAAAAATGCTCACCATCTCTAGCAGCCAGAGAAATGCAAATTAGAACTACTCTAAGATACCATCTCACTCCAATAAGAATGGCAGCCATTATGAAGTCAAACAACAATAAGTGCTGGCGAGGATGCGGGGGAAAAGGTACACTCATACATTGCTGGTGGGACTGCAAATTGGTGCAGCCAATTTGGAAAGCAGTATGGAGATTCCTTGGAAAGCTGGGAATGGAATCACCATTTGACCCAGCTATTCCCCTTCTCGAACTATACCCAAAAGACCCAAAAAGAGCATACTACAGGGACACAGCCACATCAATGTTTATAGCAGAACAATTCACAATAGCTAGAATGTGGAACCAACATAGATGTCCTTCAATAGATGAATGGATTAAAAAAATGTGGCATTTATACACAATAGAATATTACCCAGCACTAAAAAATGACAAAATCATGGCATTTGCAGGCAAATGGATGGCATTAGAGCAGATTATGCTAAGTGAAGTTAGCCAATCCCTAAAAAACAAATGCCAAATGTCTTCTCTGATATAAGGGGGGTGACTCAAAATGGGATAAGGAGGAAGAGCATGAGAAGAAGACTACCACTAAATAGGGAGGAGAGGTGGAGGGAAAAAGAGGGAGAAGGGGAGTTGCACGGAAGATGGAAGGAGAACCTCATTGTTATACAGAATACATATATGATGCTGTAATGAGGAAAAGAAAAAAAAGTGTGTCACATTAGATTGGATAGAGAGAAAGGATGGGAGAGGAGGGGAGGAGTAGGGGGGATAGGAAGGGCAGCAGAATAGAATTGACAATATGATTGATGTATGTACATCCCATGTATGTACTATATGTTAAAATGCATTCTGCTGTCATGTATGACGAAAAAAAAACAAAAATAAAAACAACAACAACAAAAAAACAACAACTGGATTTTATGTGAATGAGGAAAACAAACTAAAGGGCCTGTGTCTGAGGAGACCTCAGCAGGGAGAGGGAGGCCCTTGGCAGGGAGCTGTGCTGAGCGGTGCCGACTGGGAGCAGGCAAGACCCAGGGGGAGGGAGGAGCTGGGCTAGGGGCTGTTTAGGAAAGGGGAGGGTGTGGAAGGAGAGTGGCCTCCTGCTTCTGTGGCGCTCAGGACAGATCCTGACGGGCATGCCCATGTCCTAAGGCCAGCACAAGCCTGGAGGGACGCTCTGGAGTTTATCCGGGCCCTGGAGGAGGGGGTGGGCAGGGAAAGGATGAGAGGGCAGTGACCAGGGCCTCCTGGGACACACAGCACCCCAAGCAATGACCAGCAGTCAGAGAGAGAAGGGCTGGATCCCGGAGACCCCAGCGGGGACCTGAGGGGCAGGAGCCGACTGACCAACCTCTCAGTGAGGGGGAGGCCTTGCAAGACCATTCACCCTCAGGGGACAGGGAGCGAGATAGAAATACCCACTTTTGATGGAAAATTGGGGTCAAGCTGGACAGAGTCACGGGTGAAGAATAGGTGGTCTTCCCTGGAAGGCTGGGGACCAGGAAGAGCCGAGCGCAACTACAGCAGCAAAGCGAAGATCACTTTGTGGAGTGGAGCTTCTGGCCGCAAGTCACCGGCTCTCCCTTCTGCACCCGCCAGGCGCTGTGGGACCTGCGTCCGCCAGCCTGCCTTCTTCATGACAAAGGTGATCGTCCTGCCAGGTATTCTCCCTCAGGCTGCGTCCAGTCTCATGGAAGAAACAGACAAAGGGACTAAAGCGTGGAATCACTGCCCTGTTCAGTGCAGGGTCACCCAGAGGGTGGCTGAGGCCCGGTGCTCTGAGATGGCCACTGTGGAGCACGCTTCTCTGAGGAGGCCGGAAGGATGAGGAGAGAGTCTTTCCAAGGTGGACACGCAGGAGAGGTGGGAAGTGAGGGGGTGGGCTGCACAGAGCCCCGAGGCAGGACAGGGAATCTCCAGGGAGTGACAGCGTCAAGGTGGCTTAGTGGCCAGGGCGGGGTGCATGGCTTACTGAGTCCTGTGGGCCATGTGGTGCAGACAGAGAAGTCTGGGGGTTGTGTGGTCCACGAAGCCTCCGTTGAGTAACTGACAGAGCTGAGACAGCCCAGCCGTGGGCCTGGGGAGCAGAGCTCTTAGACATGGCGGGTACACGCTCCCTGGGCAGTTGGTCACCAGCAGGTGGCTGGCATAGCTGATGCTGGGAGGCAGGCAGGCCTGCAGCCCTCGTCCCCAGGACCACTGTTTCCGTCCTGGTCATCTGGGTTCTAGGTCTTCCTGTGGGTCCTGTATCTCCAAGCTGTTGGCTAGGTAGCACGGTGAGGAGGAGGTACTGGAGTCGGCCACGTCCTGTTCCAATCCTGGCTGAGTTATCTCCTTGCTCAGCCTTAGCCCTCCCACCTGGGAGGGGGCCTGGAGGGAGAGGAAGTGCTTAGCACAGAGCCCAGAAGAGGGGATACACACACACACACACACACACACACACACACACACACATCAAAAGGTGTCATGTGTGTGCATGCACAAAACAGCCAAGTATTCATTAAAAACATTTTAGTTATAAAAGTTACACTCTTCAGCATGAAGATTTAAATTTTTGAAAGACGATATAAAAAGGGAAAGAAAAGAGTGTATTTTAGAAAGCATACTTAAATTAGAAGTAAATAATGACTAATTAGCACATAGCTTTTGCATATTTTACCTCTTCCTATATATTTCTTAAAATTTGGATCTTACTGCAGAAACATTTTTAAAACCCTCCTCATTTAACAATATACTGTGAATGTTTTCCCTGTGGTTAAATACCCGTCTCCGGCACTGGGTCTAATGACTCATTGCACTGTGCCCACGCACAACAGAGATTCTGGGGGCTCTGAGTGGTGTCTACAGACACAGGCCGAGTGTGCAGGGGCCTCTCACATGGGGACCAGGACAAGAGGCCCAGGAGCCCAGAGGCCTCCCCAGGACACAGGGCTTGAGGCACCCACAGCCTCCAAGGGGTGCTCCCAGTCGTACCTCACTGTGTGCAGGGCGCCCAGTTGCCCTGCCTCTGGCTGCAGCCAGATGTTGTCAGAGGACACGGTTGCCAGTCTGGACGTATGGAGACTGCGACCTGCGGTCTTAGGCTGCATTTCCCAGGACCCTCAGGACGCCCAGCACACGAGCTCTCCCGTTTCCCCTTCCAAGGCCTGCCTGGGCTCTCTGGTCGGGGGGCATTTCTCCTACTTTCTCAGGAGCTCTTTATACATGCTAGCTACGGGTTCGTCACAGCGCTGTGCACGGCACAGGCATGTTTTTAAGACGGGAACTGGCCTTCTTCTGTGCTTTCTGGCATCTTTTGCCAAAGAAAGGAGTTGATATTTCAGGAAGTCAAGCTTCGCAGTCGCTCTGCCTGGCCTGGGTGCGAGGAGTCCCACGCCCCTCCAGGGCACTGCGCAGTGGCTCTGGGCTGCGGGAGGGCTCCCTCTGCACTGGGGCGTCATGATCACATCCAAGTGCTTCCTTGCATTATTCCTCAGAGTTAGCAGAAGTTACCTGGAGTGTCCTCCAAAGAGCACCTGGCACCTGACAGTCACCCTGGATTTCTGCGATTAGCATAATTATTGTGGCTCTAACAGTTTCACTTTTCCTTTTAGTGTTTTTTATTGCCTCAAGTCCACTTGCTGTTTATCTGTGTATAAGGCACAGACATAATTTGATTATTTCCATACGACCGGCTTAAGATCCCTGCATAAGTTGTTGAATGACCCAGCTATTCGTCAGCAGTTTGCAGGTTTTCTTTTGTTTCGTATTGGGAATTGAACCAGGGGTGCTTTACCACTGGGTCACATCCCAGCCTTTTTGTTTTTTTATCTTGACACAGGGTCTTGCTAAGTTGCTGAGGATCTTGGTAAGTGACTGACACTGACTTCACACTTGTGATCCTCCTGCCTCAGCCTCCTGAGCCGCTGGGATCACAGGTGTGTGCCACCACGCCTGGCTTGCCAGATGTCCTGTGCTATCTTGTTCCCCATTCTGTTTCCACCCCAGGGCAGTAGTGCATGTTCAGTCAGCGGAGTCTGAACTGCAGGCACAGGAGGTTGATCCTCCCTCCACATTCCTCTCCAGAACTGTCTCCCAGCCTTGTTCAACTCTCGTGTCTACAGGAATTACTTACGAAGCTCCATGAAAACCCAGTGGCCAAGGATGGCCATGGTACTCATGGCACACGGCTCCCATCAGAGTGGTCATCGCACTCACATTCTATTTTGGAAAGTTTCACAGCTGAAGCGTCCGGTCTGTAGGCCGATGGCTTTATGCACCTGTGCTGCAGCAGCACCGCGTCTCCTGGTGTGTGCTGGCTCCGCTGTCCAGACCCTCTCCGCTCTCAGACCCTCCCGGCCCACTATACCGCTGGACCTAGAAGTGAGCAAGTTTGTAAAACTTGTTTGTAAAACTAGCACACAGGCGTTAACTTTAAAAAACAATTCCTGCCAACACAGAAGGCTAAAAATAGTGTTATTCTAATTTGCACTTTTTGGATTTACTGGGGAGGCACAGCTGTTTGTTTTTGCATGTTTATTGATCACCTATGTCTGTTCTTGGTGAACCAGCCCCTTTGCCCGAGTGAACACGCTGGTGCCTTTACTTCCTGTAGTGGAGGGCAGGGAGAGTGGTGGGGTTGGCTGAGAAATACCCCTGGATACATTTGCATGGTGTCAACCAGACAGATGCAGACAGGACTGTGATTCATTCTGCCAAGTGGCCCCTGTCCTTGGGAAAAGGGCCCAGGTGCTGTGCACGGGGGCTCACTGCACAAGGAGTCCAGCCAGCACTCTGCTCTCGAACACCCAAATGCCATCCTCTGAGGGTGCCTCAGTGGGTCCTCCCACCTGCTTACGTTGACTGATTCGGTGGCGCAAATTCCCAGCACCCTTCGCGGCCCCCACATGCTGCATGTGCGTCCTCTCTATTGGTCCTTACCATACTGTGTGGGAGGTGCCCCGGGGCGCTGCTGCTGGCAGGAGAGGAGCTGAGCTGGTGACACCTGAGACACTTGTAAGGCCGAGGGTTCTTGGGCCTAGACGCTGCTCTGCACACCCCCTCTCCCCTCCCCAGGCCCTCTCTTTCTCCAGGTCTTCCAGGAGACAGGGCCCTGCAAGGCGAGAGTCAGGTGTGTCCAGGTGAGAGGGAGCGGCCCCAGAGACTCTTCTGAAAGCCGAGAAACAGCTTCGTGGGAAAACAAGCCTGGTTTCAGGACCTCGGAGCCCCTAAGTCTCTTGGGGACCCCCTGGGCCCTGAGTCCGTGGTGGAAGCCCAGCCTGTACTGACTCGGTTTCCCTGGTGGGGCCGAGGAGGCAGCGCCCTGTGACGTCCCCCAGGTCTGGGTGCCTTCCTGTCTGGGCCTCAGGCCTGCTGTGCTTTGCAGGGGGTCTTCCTGCTGCCATTTTGAGTGTGTGCGGTGACAGCCCGCATTGCTGTCCCACCCGGAGCCCCATCTTGTCTGCCCCACTGCCTCACAGAGCTCCTGTCCATGTGCCACCCTCCTCGAGCTGATTGTGGGTGTCCAGGAGCAGGGCTAGGCCCTCACTTGCTGTCCTCATCTGCGGCAGCCTCCCTTTGAGTCGAAGAAAGGGGTTGCTAAGTGGCTAGGGCCACAAAGCAAGGCTTCTTGGGAGGCGACGGCGGGCGGTGCCCAGCCTCCTCGGCTCTAGACACTGGGGAGCTGGCAGGCTCGTCTCACGCAGGTGCCAACGTCTGGTCTGCGCACATGATTCCTGACTGTTCTTTGGCCAGTTTCTGCCCAGCACCATGGACTCCGCTCACTCAGACTGTGGTTCAACCAGCACCAGCACCTCCTTACCCCGGGGGGGTGAACGTGGAGGACGTCCGCTACCGTGAACCCCACGAAGCACAGCCCGGCCTCTGGGGAGACCACACAGCCATGGGAGCTGCGTCCAGCCCTGGGGACTCATCGCAATGACTCTGAGCTGCTGGGAGAGAACAGCATGGTGTCCCTTGTCCTCTATGAAGTACTGCTGCAAATAAACCTGGCAAGCAGCAGCCACCGTGGCCTGAATGGCCCGGGGTAGGCCCTGTCCTCTGGGTGAGCCTCAGCTCTCGGGGACAGAGAGCAGCAGAGAGAGCGTCCCTGGGAGAAGAGGGGCTCCTTTCTGGAGGTTGGTCCAGCACCAAAGGGTCCCATTCTGACTTTCCACCCTGGGCCTGGGGGTCCGATTCCCATAGGAGCGGGGGCTGAGCTCTGCCCTCCGTCCCCACACCGCTCCTCCTCTGGCATCCAGGAATCACATCCACAGCACACTGCAGTCCTTCTGCGTCCATCTTTAACCCCTGCCACAATCCTGGCTGCGCCCTCTGCCCAACTCGGAGTGCCACTCCTTGCTCTGGACCTGAACCCTGCTCGGTGCTTGGCCACGGTAGCTCTCGCGCCTCGGTCCTCTCCTTAGTCTACCTGTATCTGAGGGCATGTCTCACACGAGCCTGCTGACACCGACCCCTCCTCTGCCCGAGTTCCATTGGCCTCTGCTTGACCATCAGACGTCCTCCGGCCTTCACAATGGCTCCCCCACTGCTAAGTGAGACACAGCCTGACGTTAGGAATTCCTTCACCCTGGGCAGCCTGAACATCTGTATCTTCTTCTGAGACTCACCTCACCTTAAACTTCAACCATTTTTTGCAAGAGCCTTGCGTGTTCCTCCTGCCTATGTGATAGAAGGTCGTGCACACACATGGCGCAGATTTCCCCCACACCGTTCCTTTCCTCTGGCCTCTGACAGCCAGCACACACGGAATCCTGTGCCGCAGGAAGTGCAACCCAGCTCTGCCCCCCAGGGAGCTCACTATGGCATCGCCCACTCGGAGGCGGTCACTCTTTAGGTGGCTCTCATTGTCATTGTCACCCTTCACTGAGAAGTGCGGGTTTGTGGCCTGGCATGGTACCTTCACGTACGTGTGCAACACAGAATGCTGTCCGGGCTGCAGGGCACGCCATCCCTCATGCCATGGTGTGGATGTCACCCTCACTGCGCTGGAGCTCGCCTCCTCTGCTGGTGATGAGAGGCTGGTGGACTCTGTGCTCAGGTCCTGTGACGCCGAGAAGTCCGGAGCCCCTCCCTCCCTCCGTCACCCCCTCCCTCCCTCCGTCACCCCCTCCCTCCCTCCGTCACCCCCTCCCTCCCTCCGTCACCCCCTCCCTCACAGCTATCGGCTTCTTGAGAAACTCCACGAGGATGTGGTCGACCTCAGAAGCCTCATGCTGGAGTAAGTCCCTACTGTCACTGATACAGTTTGATCTGTCCTTCCACTGTCCCTCCTGTTTAGGGACATCCCGCTGCTCCTTGCCCCATCTTTTCTCCCTCTCAGTCGAGGCCCATCCTGCTCCCCATGAGGCCTGTGTTGAGACCCTCCCGAGGCAGCCGAGTTGGTGGTGGTCTCACGGAATCTTTATTCTATTTTCCTAACTGGTCGCGGATCCAGTATTCTCTCCAGGAGGCTTGGCGAGCTCCGGTCTTCGGCACTCTCAGCTCCCAGCTCCTCCTCTTTCCCCAGATGGGCCTCCTGGGGCGGAGGTATCCTTGTTTCCATTTCCCACAGATCACCTAGAACGTTGGGTTTCTTTCATTAGAACCATGGGCTTTACGAGGCCCTTACCTTTGGGTCCAACTGGTGGAGCTCTTGGTCCTTCTGCACCAGGATCCCTCTCTCCTCCGGATCCCTCCCTCCCCCACCGCATCCCCGCTCTCCTGCAGCCTCTGCTGAGGGGGTGTTTGGTGGCCCTGTGAGGCTCCCGTCTCCTGCCTTCCTCCCCTGCACACGGGTGTGTCCCCCAGGTTCCGAGCTGCCACCTCTGCCACTGGGAGACGCCTTTCTGTTTATTAGGAAGTTACCCGTTGATGGTTTAGCTGGCTGCACACGCTGGGCTCGGTCTCCTGACGCCTTCTCTCCTGTATTTATTTCCCTGGCCTTTTCTCTCTTTGCCTGCGGGTCACATTGTCTTTGACCATTTTCCCAGTATCTTGGAGGCACGTGCCCTGTTTTTATTGCAGTAATAGTTACCTTTAAGCATCTAAAGTATATCTTCTACTGTTTTGTTCTTCTATTGTTTTAACAAATACCTACCCTCCTATTTCTGCCATTATCGGCATCGAGAAGAATAATATCCACTGTATTCCTTTCATAGAGCACAAAGGAAACGCACGTTAGAAATGCTTTTGGTGAGAACCAAATAAAGCACAGAAGCTTTGCTCAATGTGGCCTAAACAACTTATTGTTTATTTTTGTAAAATGGTGAGAACCCTGGAGACAGGCAGCTCTAGCACTGGTTCAGCAAGTCAGTAATGAAAGTGCCAACATCTCTGCAAATCTTTTCCTCATGCTAACAAATGGCTGCCACAGCTCCAGGCATTCTATTGACATCCAGGAAAGTATGAATAAGTTTCCAACTGTTTCTTTCTCAGAAGTCCCAGCACCTAGAAGACTCCTGTTAATGCCTCTGGCCAGATTCTGGCACATGCCCTTGCCCCCAAACACAGAGGACACTCAAAGAAGGAGTGTCCTTCCTACCCAGGGAGTGTGGGCAGAAAGGAAGAAGGTGCTAACTGGGGAATCCACACCCTTTGGTTTCTCCCCAGCGCATAGTAGGTGTGGAAAACATCAGCTCAACAACCCTTCTCAGCTTACTCACCAAACCCCTCCTTGGAGTGGCTCTGCTTAAATTGCCAAATTCCATATCCTTTATTCTATGATCTCATTTTTATCTACGTTTCTTTCCAACACGATCGCCTTTTCTCATTCCAAGTAATAACAAAAGACATTTTCTCTCAAATAATTTGTATCAAGTTATCTATAAAGAAAGTTCCTTCAATAAAGAACACATATAGCAGAGACCGTCACAAGCGTCAGGAATAAACAGATAGCGGTCTTGCCTGGCGATGCTGGCGGGTGCTGTGTGCTTCCGGGCTGAGGGCCGTGGTCTTTGGTTAACGCGTCTGTGGCTTCAGAGTGGCTGGGGCTTCACAGTGCGATTTCGGGGACTGTGTTTGCAGGAGGCTGGCAGAACTGTCCTGTTGGTGTCCTGGGATTGCGCACATAGGTGAGGAGCGTTCTTTAGGCACTGTGCAGTCTGGCGTGTTTGGATTTATTTACGTGGCAAAGTTTATGTGATCATATACACAGTTGCAGTTTAAATAAATCCTAATCCATGAAAATTCAGTTTAACAGAATGTGAGAAATCGGTGCCTCTACGTGGTGTTTACGAGGGAAGGAAGCAGTCAGGCCACGTGGGCTCAGCCTGGGCTCCCCCCAGCCACGGGGCCCGGCTGGCCGTCATTCCCTTTGAGTTTCAATTCGAGAAACGTTTTTACAAATTCCTGTATAAACTCAGGTTCGTACATGACAGGATCAAGGTGGGGATCAGCGGTTCGATGAAAGGGTCTGAGTACTGAACGAGGTCGTCATTTCAACCTCGGCAAGGCCCTTCTTTCTTGGTAAACCTCCATCTCAACTTTGGTTGAACAACAGAAACGGAGGCTGAACTCTGAGGAGGTCCCAGCTCTGTGCTCCAGGGCCGTACAGGGACCCACCTGGTGCGTCTGCGCCCAGCAGCACGGCTGGCCACGGCCCTCATCATGCCCACTGTCCCTGGCTGAAAGACCCCTTCCCAAAACACCCTGCTGGGGTAGCGCTGGGCATGCCGTGTGCATGGGAGGGGCCGCCTGGGGGCCGGTGTGGACAGCTGGTGAGGACAGTCCACCTGGGTGGGCTGGTGGTGGTTTCTGCCCACGGGGAGGAGGGAACTGACTGCCAGGTGTGCCACGCTGCCCCTGAGATCTTCCTGAGCAGCCCAGAAGTCCAGTGCCTCCCGCATTTCCACCTGTACCCGGGGCGGCCCGTCCTGGGACAGGGACAGCACCTGGGACTCTAGTTTCCAGCTTCCGCCCGCTGACCCCTGCGCGTCCCTGCTGTGCTGTCCCTGTCTTCACCATGGGCCTGAGTGTGGCCCTCTCTGTGTTGCCCATCCAGAGCCCCTCACCCACTCCTGGCCTCCTCCCTGAACTCACCCCAAGCACCTTGTATCAGGGACACCAGGCACCCACCACGAGGCCCTTCCATGTCCTGGGCCTTCATATCAGTGTGCTGTCCCCCAGAGACACTGGTGAGCAGTCTGTGTGTCCACTGGGGGTGTCGGTGGTGAGCAGTCTGTGTGTCCACTGGGGGTGTCGGTGGTGAGCAGTCTGTGTGTCCACTGGGGGTGACGGTGGTGAGCAGTCTGTGTGTCCACTGGGGGTGACGGTGGTGAGCAGTCTCTGTGTGTCCACTGGGGGTGACGGTAGTGAGCAGTCTGTGTGTCCACTGGGGGTGACGGTGGTGAGCAGTCTGTGTGTCCACTGGGGGTGTCGGTGGTGAGCAGTCTCTGTGTGTCCACTGGGGGTGACGGTGGTGAGCAGTCTGTGTGTGTCCACTGGGGGTGACGGTGGTGAGCAGTCTGTGTGTGTCCACTGGGGGTGACAGTGGTGAGCAGTCTGTGTGTCCACTGGGGGTGACAGTGGTGAGCAGTCTGTGTGTCCACTGGGGGTGACGGTGGTGAGCAGTCTTTGTGTGCCCCCTGGGGTGGCGGTGGTGACAGTGGCACGCTGGGGTTGTGGCTCGGAGGTGGAGGTGGTGCCCCCTACGTGCCCACAGGGTGATCGGCAGAGTGCCATGCGTCCCCGCCCGGGCAGGGGCTCTGCTAGCTGCGTTCCCTGCTGCGCTGACAGCCCTCGACAGAGCCTACAGATAGGTGCTCACTGGACATTTTCTGAGAAATTCTTTAAGGGATGAATAAAAACCCGTGGGGCTTGGCCGTCAGGGTGTGGAGACAGACGGGTAGCCAGCGCCCCCATTTGCCTGGACTGCGGGGTCTCCAGGAGGCCGACGTCAGTGCTGAACCCAGGAGAGTCCTGGCAAACCAGGAGGAGCTGGGTCCCCTGATGATAGTCCCCAGTGTCCCCATGGAATGAGAACCCCGGCTTTGAGGAGGGTCATGGAGGGTGCCCGTCCCTGTCCCCTGTGGGTCTGGACTGCTCCAGGCTGAGGTTCGAGGCCATTGCACCTTTGCCACGGACATTCCTGGTGCCTGGGAAGGGGCCTGGGCAGGTTGCTGTCCTGGTGAAGGCACAGCATGGCTTCCAGCTGACCTTTCAGAGCCCGCGCTGCCCCGTGAGGGTATTCAGAGCTGCGGGGGTCTGCGAGTCCCCTGCCTTCTCCTGCTGGGCCCTCAGGGTTTGCAGGGCACCACACATGGCGACTCCCAGGGAGATGCCACAGACGGGACAGGCTAGGGGCAGCCTGGGGAGACAGGGGGCCTCCTGGGAGACTCTGCTGAAAGGCTGGGGCCTCGGCAGTGTCCCTGCTCTGTGACCTGTGGGCTGCGAGGAAGCGCGACACCCAATCCACAGCTGGGAGCCCGCTTTTCTTTTCCATCTGCTAGAAAAGGGTGCAGGGAACAGCCCAAGTCCACGGAGCAGAAGGCCCAGGGCCAGGGAGCAGACAGAGAAGCCTCCTGAGGACCCCCAGGCGGAGCACACTGGCGCCTCTCTGCCTGGCTTGGCTTGCCGAGGTTTGCTTTGGCACCATTCGGCCAGGACAGAGCAGTCTCCTGCGGCGCCTGCTGGACATGTCCATCAGGCTGTGTGCCCTTTGGCTCCACAGCTCTGACCAGGTGTTCAGACTGTGCTGTAGAACACAGCGTCCTCATCAGCACCCACATCTGCTTCACTGACCAGCTCAGGGGTAACAACCAGTCACACTCCATGACTTCCTCCCATGTCCCTCAAAACGTGTCCAGAGTGAAAGGGAGTCTCCAGTTTTGTGCTCTCCTTTCCCTCCCAAGCCGAGACGGTGCTCAGTAATGAACGGCAGGCTCTGCCCCTGCAGGAGGCTCACACGGTTCTCCAGGGAAGACTGGACAATGGCATGTGCACAAGTCTGAACCGGAACCTGGGGCTCCGTCCCTGCCAGAGTTGGCGATCGCAGTCAAGGAGTCCAGGTTCTTCTGCCCAGCTGCAAAAAGTCCTCTTGTACAAGGGGGAAAAGTTTTTGACAGCAAGAGAGTCTCGGTAAGTCCTTTTCTAATTTTTTTCTTGTCTTTTATTAATGAGGTTCAGCTCAGGGAGACTGTCCTGTAGAATTAAAACCCTGCCTTGCAGCCACTCTCAAGAGCCACCAGGATTTGATGGCGGGGGCTCAGGGTGAGCATGGGTGCTCTGGCTGCGGGAGTGGTGGTGGGTGGGAGGAAGCCGCTGGGCGGGAGCCGTGCCACGGGTCGGGTGGGCTGGAGGCACACACTGTGCCCTCACCCAGGGCCACGTCTCCCGGCCTTGTGATTCCCCTCCAGGATCCCAGCGCAATGTCCCTGCTAAGAACATGGTCTTTGAAGTCAGGCCCAGGTGGGTTCCAGTCTGATTTCACTCCCTCCTAGAGTGTGAACTTGGACGGGCCTCAGTATCCTCATCTGTAAAATGAGGAAGCCATCACAGGGTTGTGGAGAGGATCAAGTGAAACAATCCACACAAAAGCTCAGTGACCTGCATCTGGCAGGCCTCAGAGTCTTGATTCCTGTAGGTAGAGCTCCCCCGTGCCATCCAAATATCACGTTTGGCTGGCACATGCTGCCCCTCTGTCTTGCAATGTATTTTTCACTGCAGTTCCACCTTCTCTCCGTGTTTGATGAAATTTAACCCATAGGGAAGTCATAGCAGCATCAGTGATAAAAGCCCCATGTTTCACCAACCCAATGGCATTAACCGATGGTGGGTATAGCCATATGAGGGAATATTATTTGGTCATGAAAAGGAAGGATGTACTGACCCATGTGCAACCTGGATGAGTCCCCGGACCTTATGCTAAGTGAGAGCAGCGAGACTGGAAAGGCCATGTGTTGTGTGACTGCATTCAGATGAGGGGTGGAGAACAGGCAGACCTGCAGAGATCAAGGGGGTGTGGGAGCCTCCGGGGGTCTGGGGGTGAGGACCATAGTGACTGACAGGGCACTGAGGTCTCTTTGTGGATGGTGAACGTATCCTAAGATTAAGTTACGACCACAGCAGCACAACTCGGAATCCGGTATATCTTGGATGTTGTAAGTGGCCAGACTTGTGTATTTTAAGGAAGCTGTTGGTTGCGCACTGATGCTGATTCCTGTCCCCTGGGGGTGTGCATACTGCAGACCAGGCACACTGCTGTGTTGGGGTCAGAGGTGAGGCCCCCTGCTGCCCGGGTGGGAGACAGTGCAAGAAAGGCCAGAGGGACTGGGTCATGCCAGCCCTGGCCCCGTGGGTGTGTTAACCCCGATGGGTGGCCACCCTAGGCAGGGTGTGTGGCTGGAGGAGCTGGTCCCTGGGGCGCACCTTTGGGGTACGTGTTCTGTCCTCGCTGAGCAGAGCCCTCTCAGCGTCCTGGTGTGAAGTCCTGACGCACTTCCCTCCGCCACACACTCCCACCACGATGTGCTCCTCACCGCAGGTCCCAGGGGATGGAGTCACCCTAGAGGGACTGAGACCTCCGAGATCGTGAGGCCCCAAATAGACCTTCCCTCTGAAATCCATCTTGTCAGGCCTTTGCTCACAGCAGAGAACAGGCTGACTGAAACGTGCAGTGTGCAATGTATACATTTGTACACTGTATCTCATGTGCACATTTGAATAGGTCGACTCTATCTCTGCTTGTATGGACTTTGGAGTTGAGAGAAAGATCCCTGAGAGATCTGGATGGAGCTGTAGGTCTTGTCCAGAAATGGAAGCTGATTTTCAACTTCCCAGAAACAAGATGGAAAACTGTCAAATGGAGATTTGTGTGTGACATACTCATTCAGGGGAGATCAAAAAAGTGGTTTCCAGACATGAATCTGTGGCCTAAAGCACTTGAGTTATGAAATATTGGAAATTTAGGGCCAAGAAGTTGATACAGTCATATCCGTGTTGATTTCTCAGGTTTTGTTTGCTGGCGTTTGTGGTGCTGGGGTTGAACCCAGGGCCTCATGCATGCTAGGCAGGTGCTCTACCCCTGAGCTACGTCGCCAGTCCCAATTTCCTAGCTTAGACTTATTATGTAAGATACTGCCTGAGGGGACATGGGACAGCTCTATGATTTTTGCAACTTTTCTGAAAATGTACATTTTTTCCAGAATGCAAAATTTTACTTACATAACACCCCTGCCCCCCAACAAAGCCAGCCATAATGGCAACGTGAGGACAGAGGCAGTGACCTTGGCTAAACCCCCAGTGAGGGGCTTTTCATTCTGAACAGTCTTCCAACACGACTGGTGTCAGATGTCCCTTTTATGAAGCTGGGTCATTGTCCCTGAGCTGACAGCGCAACAGGTGTCCCTCTGTGTCAGCCTCCAGCTTAGGGACGCCATCAGCATCCCATCACTCCCTGGGGTGGCTCACACACAGGCAGCTGCTGGCCCTGCCCCTCCCTGTCTGCCCCTCAGGGAAGCCCCTGCCCGGGGATCCTCCCCTTGATCTGCTTCTGGGCACTGAGAGAAAGACATCTGTGGTCTGTGAACCAAAATCTGGGACCCCAGGCTGGAGACAAGAGGAAAGTCCAGAGCAACGTAGGTGCTTCCCAGGGGGGCCACTCACACAGGCCAGGCTGTGCGAGACCCTGGGAGGGCAGAAGCCTAGTGCTTCACACTGAGTGACTTAGGAGAGCCACGCCTGTCATCTCACAGTTCTGAAGTCAGAGGCTGGAACGCAGGTCCCAGGGGCAGGAAGGCTGCCGGAGCACCTGCCTTGTCTCTGCCAGCTCCGGGGACTCTAGGCTTGCCTGGTGGGCTGCAGCGGGTTCCCGTGCCCCAGCCTGGGTGGCCACATGCGGGCCTCCTCCCTGTTGTCACAGGCCTCTCCGCTTTCTAAGAGCCCACTCTACCCAAGCCTGGCCTCACTTTAGCCTAGCTCTTTGCATCTGCGATGGCCAAGTTTGTAGGTTTGCTCTTATTCTGAGCTCGAGGACGGCCACAGGTCTTTAAGGGACACTAGTCAATCCAGTGCAGATGCAAAGAGGAGGACAGGCTGGGCACTGGACCTGCCTTGAGATCCTGTAGACAAGCGGGTGATCAGGCGTGTGCCTGTGTGTGCGCGCGCGTGTGCAGATCCTAACACACACTAACCAACAAGCAGCCACACAGAGATGCTTTTCAAACAGGATTCTGTGGCTCACACAAGAAGGAAACTTGGCTTAGCCTGAGGAGGTGGAGGAGAGGACGTCCAGGGTCAAGAGGGAGAGCAGTTTGGATGGGCATTGGGCGTAGCAGACGCTCACCTCCAGGTGAGGCCAGAAGCTGGGCATGGAAAGTGTCCTAAAGGTCCCACAGCAGGGAGCGATGAGCCAAGGAGGGAGGGAAAGGGGCAGGCACAAGAGAGCCCATGGGCTTGGCAGCTGGGTGGGCCGGGATGGAGAAGTGCGGACTCAGTGACATCCACGCAGCAAGGAAGCCTCAAAACACACCCAGCCACTCCATCACCCCAGTGTGCTTAGCACCTGTCCACTGCAGAAGGACACAGGTTCTGGAAGGAGCCACAGGTCCCGGAAGTGCTAACTCTGATGGGACCCCAGGGCATCTTTGCTGCTTCGGGTTCAGGCCTGTTCAGAGAGGAAAATACCCAGAGCAGAGGTGAGGGAGGGAGGGAGGGAGGAGAGAGGGGGAGAGGGGGGGAGGGGGAGAGAGAGAGATGGGGAGAGAGACAAGGATAGACAGGGAAGGAGAAAGGAAAAGGAGGCAGGCAGAGAGTGTTGGGGAGAGGAGGAGGGAGAGAGGGAAAGAGGTGCAAACAAAGGGATACAGAGAGAGAGGGAGAAAGAGAGATGGAGAGAGATGCACAGAGATGGACAGAGACACACAATAGAGAAAGAGAAGGAGAGGGAAAGAGATGTTTCTTTCCAGAGTGGGCTGGTGCTCTTCCTAATGGAGCCCGAGGAAGCCCTCCTCTTGCTCCCTCCCTTCTACCTCCTCACCCCTTTTCTCTCTGGAACATCCCCTGAGGTCCCCCAACGCACCTGACTGCTGCTTCTCTCACCAGGGTCCGAATGGGCTGGCTCCAAACCATATCATTGGTTGCACCAGAAAGACCACATCCAGCCTTTGGCTTCTGACAGCAGCAGAGGCCCCTTTGCTGAAAGGGTTGACTGGCAATTCCTTTTCTCCAGGAAGTTGAGATTGATGGCCTAGGGAAGACCATGAGAGCCACAGGAGTCCCTATGACCAGTGTGAGCCGTGTCACTCCCCGACTGCACCGCGCTGCTCCGCGCATGGGGCCTGGACTCAGGGCTCTCTGGAAGCATTAGATAGGAAATTACTTTGCATGATGCAGCTCAGACAGTGAAAGCGCAATGCTTGGGACTGCATGATTCAGTGAGAAAATATAAATGGAAAATTACTGGAGCTGAAATTTTATTGCAGAGTTATTTATCTTTGTTATTACTTTCTGAATCCTTTTGTGCTTTTTGTTCCCAGCAATGGATAGAGGCTCTCTTACTTACTCCTTAAGTAGAGATTAGGAGGGGAAAATATTCCTCACCGCAGCACAAAATACCAGATTAAGTCTCAGCTCAGGCCTGTGATTTCTCTCATTACAATGAAATGTTGAGCAATTGAAATAATAACCATAAAAAGTTCTGCGGTCCTTTCCACAGACAGTGCATATGGCTTCCAAAAGATGCCACTTAACGTTTCCTATTAGAATAATAATGGCTCAAAAAGAGCTGCAAGAGAGACATGCCCTGGGGTTTCATAATGGCAGTCTCTGGCCAGTGTCCTAGGTATTCCCGACACCTTGTGAGAGAAGACGGGTGCTAGAGACTGTGTCAATCAGTACTAGTGATTCAGATCACCGAGCCGCTGCTGTGACCACCCATGCCACACAGTTAGCTGAGCTGTCTGTCGGCAGGTCAATCACTCTCCACCTGAGCCGTGGACGCCGTGGAGCCTCCACATATTGAGGAAGTCATGTCACTGTCCCTGCTGCTGCCAAGTCACGTGGTTGGCCACACTGTTGTCCTAATTGTCCCAAATTTCAGCCGTGGTCCTCCCGAGCTTCTTAGCCAGCCCTACCCATGACTGGGTCTGCCGCGCTCTCCGTGTTTCCTACTCCACACCACCCCACATTGTCCCACAGATGAGCTCCTGTTGGCTCCAAGGGCACTTACAACTACTGAGGAAGTATCCACTGTGGTCTCTATGTCCAGCGCTTCCCAGGGCCAGAGAGTCACACCGTTGGTGCCCCACCTACCTCTGTGTGTACCAGGCCTGCCTGGGGCATGTGCATGTGACCCCTGGAAACAGGCTCTGACCCAGTCACTGTGCCCCAGTCCACCAATCACAGCAGAAAAGCCACAGCGAGACTGGGGAGAGAACTTAGGGTGAAGGCCGCCTTGAGAGAGTGCTAGGGACAGCCACTTAACCAACTGTGAACACTCAAGTCACAAGACATACAGCATGGCAAGGTGACATGGCCCTCAGGAGACCACAAAACTCCCCAGTGACAAGCCTCGGAGGAAAGGACCTCTGCAAAATGCCCACTAAAGAATTTAAAAAAGAAAATTATAAAGTAAACTAAATGGAAATCAAGAGAACAGAAATAATTTAATAACATTATGAAAACAAAACATGATACTAATGAAAAATTCAGCAGTAAACTTGAAACATAAAGCTTCAATAAAAAAACACATCTTTTGAAATGGCTGAGTCAGACAAAAGAAAAAAAGCATTATGAGAGCTTTGAAGATATTTGGGTCACAGTTAAACAGCCAATATTTGCATTTTGAGGTACCTGAAGGTAAGGAAATGGAAATGTGCATAGGAAACCTATTAAATGAATTGATAGCTGTACATTCCTAATCTTGGGAAAGAAAAACATTCAGAAATGGGGTGCGCAAAGGATCCCAAATAGATCTGGCCAGAAAAGGTATTTGTGATGACATATGACACACTTTTAGGAATACAAGACCGGAATTCTAAAAACTGAAAGGGAAAAGTGCCAAGTCACATTTAAAGACTCTCCGCTGTACTAACAGCAGATTTGTCAGTAGAGACTGTATCAGCCAGTAGGGATTGGAGTCATACATTCCAAGTACTAAAAGAGAATAAGTGTCAGCAAAGAACATTATATCCAGCAAAACTATCCTTCAGGAGTGAAGAGAAACAAAGAACTTCCAACGCAGGAAGAAACTGAGCCAACTCACCAACACCAGCCTGACTTCACTTACGCTGGTCCCACTTCCAGAAGTGAAAGGCAATCACCATCGTGAAAACTTGGAAAGTATACAACTCACGAGAAGAGCAGATGATAAAAGAGAAACAGAAAAGAGTCAGACCTTGTCAATACAGTAAAACACCAAACCACAGAAATGACCAAGAGAGGAAGAAAATAACAAAAATTATTACCAACAACTAGAAGACCATCACCAAAATGATAGGAGTAAGTCTTTACAGAGGAATAATAGGTTTGAGTATAAATGGACTGCATTTTCCATTTAAAAAATACAGACTGGCTGAATAGATAAAAATTGACCCAATTACATTCTACCTACAAAAAAATTCATTTCACCAGGGAATTTTTACACACACACACATACACACACATACACAGAAAGAAAAGGATGGGAAAGATGTTCCATGTGAATGAAAATCAAAAGCAATCAGAGCAGCTGTGCTCATATCTGTCAATACAGACTCTAAGACAGTAACTGTAAAAGGAAAAAATGGTCACATTTTGGTCAAATGATCAAAATGACAAAAGGAGATATAATGACTGAGGGATCAATTCAACAAGAAGATATGACAATCTCAACTATACATGCACCTAATGCCAGAGCGCCCATTTTTGTATATATACACCACAGTTTCTTTATTCGTTTATCTCTTGAAGGGCATCTAGGTTGGTTCCACAGTTTAGCTATTATGAATTGAGCTGCTATGGACATTGATGTGGCTGCGTCCCTGTACTATGCTGATTTTAAGTCCTTTGGGTATAGACCGAGGAGTGGGATAGCTGGGTCAAATGGTGCTTCCATTCCCAGCTTTCTGAGGAATCTCCATACTGCTTTCCATAGTGGGTGCA
The DNA here is from genome assembly GCF_048772815.1 of Callospermophilus lateralis. Classification (NCBI taxonomy): domain Eukaryota; kingdom Metazoa; phylum Chordata; class Mammalia; order Rodentia; family Sciuridae; genus Callospermophilus; species Callospermophilus lateralis. Next base: position 195,591,416 of record NC_135307.1, read on the forward strand.
CCAATTTGCAGTACCACCAGCAATTCTGGGAAAACTGGAAATTCATATGCAGCAAAATGAAATTAAACCCCTATCCCTCACCAGGCACAAAACTCAACTCAAAGTGGATCAAGGACCTAGGAATTAAACCAGAGACCCTGTACCTAATAGAAGAAAAAGTGGGCCCTGATCTCCATCATGTCAGATAGGTCCTAACTCCCTTAACCAGACTCTTAAAGGGCAAGAAATAAAATCAAGAATCTCAGCAAAGGAAACAATTAATAACATGAAGAGGGAGCCCATGGAGTGGGAGAACATCTTTACTCCATGCACATCAGATAGACACTAATTTCCAGGATATATAAAGAACTCTAAAAATGCAACACCAAAAAAATTAAATAACTCAATCAATAAATGGGCTAAGGAACTGAACAGACACTTCTCAGAAGATATACAATCGATCAACCAATATACAAAAAAAAAAAAAAATGTTCAACTTCTCTAGTAATTAGAGAAATGCAAATCAAAACTATGTAAGACTCCATCTCACTCCAGTCAGAATGGCAATTCTGAAGAACACAAGCAACAATAAGTGTTGACGAGGATGTGGGGAAAAGGCAAAATCAGAGCACCCAATTTTATGTAGAAAAATAACCGTCAGATCTAATGGGGACAGAGAGCCTCCAAAACAATAATAGTTGAGGATGTCAGCGCTCCCCTTTCTTCAATGGACAGATCATCCAGACCCCCCCAAATCAACAAAGAAACATCAGAGGTAAAACTATACTATGGACCCACAGAACCCAACAGACATGTCAGAACATTTCATCTCACAGCTGCTTTTTAGTAAATGGAACTGTCTCTAGAATAAAATGTATGTTACCTCATGAAACAAGTCATATCCTGAATCTTTTCTTTGAATATTTTTTTTAGTTGTAGATGGACACAATGCCTTTATTTATTTATTTATTTATTATTTTTATGTGGTGCTGGGGATCAAACCCAGCGCCTCACACATGCTAGGCAAGTGCTCTGCCATTGAGCCACACCCCAGTCCCATATACTGAATCTTTTCTGGTGGAATAAAACTAGAAATCAACTGCAAAAGAAACTGGAAATTATACAAATGCATGGAAATGATAACACACATTCAGACAAAAGCAGGTCATTGAAAAAAACAAAGGGGAATTGTGAAAACTTTTGTAACATATGAAAATGGAAACACAACACAGCAAGACTTATAGTTAAAATAAAAACAGCACTAAGAGAGAGAGTTACAGCAATCAGTACCCATATCACAAACTTGAAAGAATTCAGATAAATAACCAGACAATGAATCATATGGAGCTAGATTGATAAAAACAAATTAAACCCCAAATTAGTAGAAGGAAAAAATGACAAAGATCAGGGCAGAAATAAACAACATAGAGACTAAAAAAATTATAAATATCAGTGAAGTGAAGTCTTAGGTTTTTAAAAAGATAAACAAAGCCAACAAGCTTTTAGCTAGACAGATCAAGAAAAAGAGAGAAAAGACCCAAATGAATTAAATCAGAGATGGAAAAGGAGACATTGCAACCAACATCACAGAAATACAAGGATCAGTATATGGACCACTATGCACCTACAAATTGAAAAACCTAGACAAAATGAACAACTTTCTGGATACGTAATACCTACAGATCCAAACCATGGGGACATAGGAGATGTGAATAGAATAATAACAAGCGGGGAGATTGAGTCAGTAACGCAAAGTCTCCCAACAAGGAAAACCCAGGACCGAATGGTTTCACTGATGAATTTTCCTGTATCTTTAAATAATGTCAATTCTTCTGTATCTAAGTCCAAGAATCAAAATGGAGGAACCCTTCCAAACTCATTCGTAAGGTCAGCATTACCGTGTTATCAAAACCAGTCAAGAACACTACAAACTTTGAACCAATAAAAAGAAAACTTTGGACTGATATCCCTAATGAACACATGTGCAGAAAGTTCTCAACAAACTGGAAGCAAACAACACATCCTAAATATCATTCACGGTGATTCAGGATTTAACCCACGGATGCAAAGGCGAGTTCAAAACATGCAAATCGATAATGCAGCACATTAACAGGATGAGGGTGAAAAGCATCTGATCATCTCATCGATGTAGAAAAGGGGTGGAGAAAATTCAGCATCCCTTTGAGATAGAAATCCTGAAACAAACTTGGTACAGAATGATCACACCCCAGAATAATCAAGGTTGCTTATGAAACACCCACTGCCCACATCACAGGTAGGCCATGCAGAAACCATTTTCCCTAAGTTCTGGAACAAGACAAAGGCACCTACTCTCACTTCTCTGGGATCATGAAAGCATTCTCATTCAGGAAAAGAAATGAAATACTAGGAATCAATTTAGCCAAGAAAATGAAAGACCTCTGCTATTAAAATTACAAAACACTGATGAAAGTAATTGGAAAAGACATTAAAAATGAAAATACCTGCCATGTTCATAAATTGGAAGAATTAATATTGTTAAAATGTACATACTACCCAAAGTCATTTATAGATTCAATGTATTCCCCATCAAAATATCAACAATGTTCCATAGAACTAGAAAAAAAATCCTAAAAAGCATAAAATATCCAGGACAGCCAAAGCAATCTTGAACAGAGAACAAAGCTGGAGACTCAGCAGCCTGACGTCAAGACGTTCTGCAGAGCCGGAGTGACCCAGACAGCCTGGCACTGCCTACCACCAGGCCCGCCCACCAATGGGCAGAGGAGACCGCACTCACACATCTGTAGCCAACGGATTCTCCACGAAGGGGTGAAAAACATACATTAAAGGAAGGTCAGCGTCTTCAATAAGTGGCACTGGGAGAACCGGAGATCCACAGGTAGAAGACTAAACTTGACTCCTCCCTCCCATCGTCTGTAAGTCAGCACCAAGTGGATCAGAGACCAAACCCAAGGCCTGGATCTACGAAACTACCAGGAGAAAACAGAGAAGACCTTCACGTGCGTGGTATGGGCTAGGATATGTTGGATATGACACCAAAAGCCCAGGAAACAAAACTGAAAATAGACAAGTGGGAGACATGGAACAATGAAACTTCTACACAGCAAAGTGAAAGACCCGCAGCAGGTGAGGACGGCTACAGGACAGCAGGGGAGGTTCACCAACTTCCACCTGATGGAGGATTAATGTCTAGGACACATGGAGAACTCCAGAACGTCCCAGAAGAAGCAGTGGCCCAGTCAAAAATTGGCAAAGGATCTGAGTAAACACTTCTCAAAAGAAGAAATACAAATGGCCAACGAATGTATCAAAATGCTCAATATCATAAAAAAAAATTCCTAATTAAAATAAATAAATTAAGAAACAGTGCTCAGCATCATTATCCATCAGGGAAATGCAAATCAAAACCACAGTAAAATGCTGTCTCATCCCAGTTCAAACGGCCACCAACAAACATGTCACCTGCTCCTGTGACGGGGAGAAAGGATCTCTTGCACAGTGTTGGTGGGAATGTGAATTGGCTCAGTCATCATGGAGATTGGTGTTAAGTTCCTCAGAAGACACAACAGGATGACCATGTGACCCAGCTGCCATCCTTCTGGTGCATACACAAAGGAAATGAAGTCAGTGTACAAGAGAGCCTGCCAGTCCATGTCTGATGCGCCCTGTATACAATTTCCAACAGTTAAGGCTTCAGATCAGCCCAGCTGCCCACCAGTAGATGAATGGATAAAGAAAACGTTGCACATATATAATGGAATATTATTCAGCCATAAAGAAGAAAAATCCTGTCGTTTTAAGCAAGATGGAGGACATTAGGTTAACTGAGATAAGCCAGACCCAGAAAGACAAGTAGTGCATGTTCTCCCTCACACAGGGAAGCCAAGCATGACTGGCCTGAATGTGCGACAGTGGTCACTAGGGGTGGGGACCGTGTGGGATAAATAAAGGGAGGTAGAATTTGACCAGTACACGTGATTGATCTACATGTGTTGAATGTCACACTGAGGTCCCCTGTTATACCGAGAATACATGCTCATGGGAGTAAAAATCGTACCAACTGCCATCTCTTAGTTTTTCACATGGCTCTGTGATTTTCAGCATTACAACGTACATTCTCTTATTTGATTTTTTAAAATGCAAATATATTCATGGAACTGAAAATGAAGTATTTGTAAAACATGAGTATGTTTAAAATATTTGCATACACACACACAGACATTTTAAAGTCTTTAAAGGATATAAACTCTTTAAAGTTCATTTCTCACATTCACTTTTTTATGCAAGAATGTGTTGTCTTATTGAAAGAAAAAAGAAAGGGTTTCCTTTTTTAACTCTTACTTTTTTTTTTGCGTCCTCGTCTGGGCATGGGTAAGAGGGCCATCCCTGTGGACTTGCTCCCGGAGCTGGTCCAGCTGTTGATCCTCATCCCTGTGCCGGGCCTGTGTGGAGGGTTGCGGGCTCTGTGCTTAACCAGCCCTCTCCAGTGCCAGGCGCGCCACACAGAGCCCACCAGTGTCCCCCTCCCAGCGGAGTGGGAAAGTCCAGGTCCACGACCATGTCCTTAACTCAGGGCCTCCGCGGGCTGAGTCGCAGGAGTCCACCTGGCACCCACCTGCCACCCGGGTCTCAGGAGCGAGAGGGCGAAACGAGGTGGGGAACTGTGGGGTGTGGGAGTGCCTGTGGGCAGAGCGCAGGGTGCAGTTCACGCACCCGCCGCGGAGGAAGGTGAGGGTGGCCTCTGGACCAGAGCCTTGGCGCTTGGACTGCCTTTGGAACCAAGCAGGGAGCCCCAGGATGTGAGGTGCTGGGCCCTGGAGCTCTGCCAGGCAGTGCTGGGAGGCGCGGGAGCGGAGGGCTGTGCGCAGGTGAACTTCCAGCAGGGGCGGTGGGCAGGGGCCCAGGGGCACAGGAGGCAAGGCCCTGACAAGCCTTGTAATCTCCTAAAGGACAGTGTCCAGGAGCCCAGCCCAGGCTCCTGCGGTGAGTGTGGTGGAGAGGAAGGACTCCTCCTCCTCTTCCAGGCTCCCTCCTGCCCTAGTCTCCAGTGTGCTCACAGACTGATAGGCTCCCTGTTGTTTCTTTAAATAGCCCCAGGGGACAGCTCAGGAGTCTGATGAATGGCCTCCAGGGCATAGCCGGTGGGTGGGGCTGAGGAGCACATGGAGGCTCTCAGCCATGGGGCCAAAGAGCAAGCGTGGACAGCAGGCAGGCTGACTCTGCCAGCTGCCTGCCTCTGGGGAGAGGACCACAGGGGACACCCAGGGTGCACATGCCCCAGGGGCCGGGGAGTGGTCAAACACTGATGAAGCCTGCGTTGTCCCAGCCGGGACTCCTACCTGCAGCAGAGGGACAGGAACCTGTGCAGGCAGAGCTCACCCCCTCCTGCTGACCAGCTGTGTGCTCTCCTGGGGCTATTGAAACCCACACCAGCAGTGGACACAGTAGGCTGCTGACGTGCAAATCAGGAGCCCCGCTTCGGTTCACCTCTTAGTCCTGCCCCTCTCATTTCTGAACCGGGGGCTGCGGGAGCACTTCCCCGTGGGCTCTGTGTGGAGTAAGAAAGCTCTCTTAGGACCAAACCAACTCAACCAGTGCCAGAAGAGTTAATATAAACTAGGAGTATCTCTAAGCAGCAATCCCATCAGAAAAGTCCTTGAGTGGAAGAACAGCTGGACTCAGGGATTCTTGCATGTCAGCATCCGACTCCTTGCTAGATGCAAACAACCCAGCCATGAAGCTCTAGAGGCTGCAGCAACCCTGCTGGAAGAATGCCCGATACACTGCTTAATAAAACACACGTTTGGCCTTCTGCAAAGGTAAATGCATTTTAGAAAGTTATATTGAACATGGAATGAGTTTTGAACGAATCAATTTTTTTTTTTTTTACCCCAACTGCCTGCAATAAACTTAGAGTTAAAACCTGCCCCTTTTGTGGAAATAGAGACACTGAGCCATAAATGTTATTTCTATACTAATTTCCCCAGACCATTTTTCTGGATAAGTAATAATCTCAATTGAAGACACATTGAAGATTTTCAAACGGTTTTCCTCTCAGAAGACTGTTCGGGCTCATTAACAAGGCCTGGACCGCAAGAATCCTGATTTGTGGAATTTTAAAAGATGACCTTTGGGACAAAGGCTTGTCTTTGGGTCATCAAATAGGTATTACCTGTGTGAACACACACTTCTCCCTTCTTCCAGGAGGACGAAAGACAGGGGAGTCCTCTGCCCAAGTCCTTTGATATCCATGTATTATTTATGGGGTTTAAAAATCACTGCTTTCTGGTGTGGCTTCAGTTACAATCTTTGCTCTCTTCAGAAAACACCCGATTCTCTGAGCTTCACCTGCAGAACCTCTGGCCTTCCGGCACCTAACCAGCTCTGCAGAGTAGACGTGCCTTCTACCTATTGACGCATCTTTGTGAGACTCTTCCCCTTCCTTGTCTGCCCTGAAGGACGGTTCTCCCCATGAAAGTGTCTGCAAGCTTCCGACGTTATTCACGGTTCAAGTGTGCCCCCAAGTCCTCCGCGTGGCGGGGTTGGGAGGGGGCTCTTTACGAGCAGGGGCCTGGTGGGCAGTCCTGAGGTCAGTTGGGGGTGTGCTCTGCAGGGACTGGGCACCCCAGCCTCTCTGGCCAGTGTCTTCCCTTCATCTCTGTCTTCTGCAGCCAGGGTCTGGTCAGGTCATTATGGCCACTCTGCTGAAGGGCGGGGAAGTTCACAGACTGGCACTTCTCCTTCCAGGTCCCGGGGCTGCCAAGTGGCTGCATCGTGGCTGGGCGCCAGGGTTTCTGAACCTGAAAACCTTTTCTTTTATTCCAGGGCAGTTCCTGGCAGCTTACAAGGGCCACCGGAAGGGCTGGCTAAAACCCAGAGGGAATGTCTGCCCCAGCAGGTCTGGTGGGAAGAAGGACTGGCTCTGCTGTTGAGCTCCTGGCTGGTGCTGACCCTGACCCCAGGGTCACAGTGAACACGCTCCTTGCTCGGCCACTCTGGGTGGAGCAGCTCCGGGCTGTGGCATCATGGGCCGGGATGGAGCTGCTCACAGCTCTGCACTAATGTTCAGGGGGCCGGGGGGTAGGCTGACTGTTTCTTATTCAACAAAATGTTTCTAAGCCCCGGATTTCTTCAACTGAAACATGAATGAAATTACTCCAACAATCAATCAGTCGATCAAAATGTTGGTTCTGTGTTCAGGAGGGACTGAAAGATATGCTCTGGCTCATCTCTCTCTTCCCCGCCCTCTCCCGAGTCCTCTCCTTCCTCTTCCTTCTCTCCCCGTCTCCGTCTCTGGCTGCAGGGGAACAGTGCCAAGGGGTCGGGGACAGGTTGGCAAGAGAGGCGCACGTTCCAGGGTTCTCAGCCTCCCACACGCTTGGGGAGAGGGTCAGAGAGGGCGTAGGGACCCTGGGAAATGTCACACACACGGCAAAAGGGTCTTTGCAGACGTGATTGGATCAAGGGCGGTGAGATGGGAGACTGTCGGGATTTCCCTGGGCCTGTCCTCAGGAGTGGAAGAAGGCAGGAGCCTGGTCCAGAGGGAAAGGAAAGAGGTGAGCGCAGGAGACGCTGAGCACCACTGCGGGGTCTGAAGACGGAGAGAGGGGCCCCAGAGCCCAGGCTCCACCCAGCCCTCCCCCCAGCGGGGAGACCCAGCCTCCAATAGTGAAGAGCGCCATGCCATCAGCATGGATGACCTGGGACCGGGCTTGCAGAAAGGCAGGGGCCCTGGCCACCCCTGCACGTCCGACATGCCCCACCCAGGCTGGTCAGTGCCTCCAGAAGTGTAAGGCCGTGAGCAGTCTCTGGGGCCCTCAGTTCCTGGTAGTCGCTACAGCACCTGAGAATGAATGGAGAGGCCAGGACCACGGGGGGGCTCTGGGCTGCCCACTGGGCCCACCGTCTCCACGTGGCCGCCTGTCCTCCGAGGCACCCGCACCTACTCCTCCAACCGTGGCCCTGGGCCAGTGCACACCCTCTCCCTGCTCCCCTCTGACTCTCCTCCTTCTGGTGACCCCCTTGCCCACGAGTTCTTGAGATAACCCTGGTGGGTGAAAGCCCCTACTACCCGTCTTCCTGTGCCTGGCTTCTGTCACTGTCTACAATGTCCTCCAGGCTCACGCAGATGGTCATATAGGACCAGATTCCATTCTTTTTTGTGTGTGTGGCTGAGTAGTATTCCACTGACTACAGTTAGCAGGGATGTTTTTAAAAACAGCCAGATGTAAGGATTTTGAATGTTCTTATCACAAAGAGCTGACAAGTGTTTAAGGTGGCGGATGTGCTGATTCCCTTGTTATCAGATGTGCATGTGTTTCAGAGCATCACACTGTGCTCTGTTAATATGTCAGATTAAAATATAGCAAGAAAAATAAAGTGGAAATAACAATACAACCAACCTCACGGAGTTGCTTTGTTAGTTGAGTAAGATAATCTCATAAGGTGGCTAGTTCAGTGTCTACCACGTTCTGCCAAAGAATGTCAGATTATGAAGAAGAACAGAAAAAAAAAAAGAAAAGAAAAGAAGCAAGACCTTTGAGTTTTTTTCTTTTTCTTATTTTGATTTTTAAAGTAGATAAACTGGGTCAGAAAAGAAATGCAGCTTGACTAGATGTTACAAGCTAATTCAGTTTTGAGGCCTTTTGAGAGTCTTATTTTCATCTCTATAAAATTGTAGAGCTATCCCACTCCTTGGTTTATACTCAAAGGACTTAAAATCAGCATACTATAGTACACAGACACATCAATGACTATAGCAGCTCAATTCACAAAGGTAGACTATGGAACCAAGCTAGGTGTCCCTCAATAGATGAATGGATAAAGAAAATGTGGTATATATAATCAATGGAATATTACTCAGCTTTAAAGACGAGTGAAATTATGGAATTTGCCAGTAAATGGTTGGAGTTGGTGAATATCATGATAAGCAAAATAAGCTAATTCCATAAAACCAAAGGCCACATGTTTTCTCTAATATATGGGTGCTAATTCACAATAAGAAGGGGGAGGGCAGGGGCAGGACTAGAGAAGAATAGCATTACCTTAGATTAGTAGAGGGAAGTGATGGGAGGGGAGGGGAGGGGATGTGGGGTAGGAAAGACAGTAGAATGAAGCAGACATTATTGCTGTATGTATTTATGTGACCACATGACCAATGTGATTCTGCAACATGGACACTCAGGAAAATGGGAAATCATATCCCATCTTTGTGTGATACACCAAAGGGCGCGAATGCCCTACTGTCCTGTGTAACTAATTAAAACAAAAGTTTTTAAAAAATTGCAGAGTGGGGAAAACATACACAAGGGCACTGGAAAGGGAAACACGAGGCCACAGCTTTTTATTTCTTGAAAGAAAAGGCATGTCGGGGGAGGAAGCACGAAACGTCACTTTAAAATTCCACTTCCAGAAGCCTCCGCCGTGTGACATTTGGAACACGGTCGGGCCCTTCGCCTCTGCTGCAGTGTCACAGGCCCAGCACATTAACACCGGTTCTTTCTCTATTAAAAGGTCAACCTTGTAGTTCCCCAGGTCTACGCGTTTCCTGGCTCCCAGGTCCTGAGATGTGATTTCTCTTTCGCATCCCTCTTTCCTTTCACGCAGAAAACCTCTACCCAACACATTTCTGTCCTTCTCGCTCTATTTCAGTCTCTCAGGACACACAGAAGCTGGGTGCCGAGTTCTAGCTTCGCTGTCGGCCAGGCTTGGCCCGGGCTGCTCCTCTCTCCACATTGGCACCTGCACCTGTGCCATGGGGACCGTGGGGGACCTGGAGGAGCTAAGAGGCCCTCGGGATGCCCTCAGCAGAGGAAGTCCCCCCATCTGCGGGTGCAGTTGTTCCTGCCTAGCACGCTCCCCTTGGGGGTCTGGGTGCCTGACATGACCCAGGGGGGCGACGCTCAGGTCCGGCATCTCCTGTGTTAGCGGAGGTCAGGGTCTCCTGACGCTGTCAGCCTGGCCTGTGCCTTCAGCTTCTGGCCTTCCTGCCGTGGGTCTGCTGCTCTTCTAGAAGTCTGCCCAATTTAAAATCATCATTCCCACACCATGGTCTGAGCAGTCAGGGGTCCAAGTGGTTTTTCTCCGATTATCTAGCCAGGCAGTTGTGGAATCATTCTTTACACATTGTTTCATTAACATAAAATCATTTTCTAACTCACAGTAACAATGATCATTGCCATTGAGCTGCAATTCAGGGCGTCTCACGGTGTTTCCATGATCATCTGTATCTCGCCATTGCCGATTTTGCTAATGACACATGAGGGTGCATTCATCACCCACTCCTGTGACTCCGGTTCCTCTGCAGCAGAAGCAGGGAGGCAGGGGTCTGGGAAGGACATGTTCTTAGAGATGGCCTCGTCCCAGTCCTCAGCCTCTGGTTGACCCCACACCGTTGCCCCGCACCTACCCAAGAGCCTGTGAGCGATTCTCAGGTGTGGGCACCTGAGACCTCCTGGGAAGTTCTCTCTTACTTGACAACTGCCCTCCTGGGAAAGGCCAAGGTCGGCCTGCTGGAACTGGGGCCTGTGGGTCTGCCCAGGAGGCCCGACACCCACCGTCTGAGCTTGGGTCTACAGAAAACCTGCGAGGACCTTTTTCAGGGAGGGATGGTCTCTGAGTTTGGGTTTCTCCACAGACAAGGATCTGAGTGATGGAAGTTCACAGGAGCAGAAGCGTCCGCTCTGGGGCTGGGCTGTGGACCTCTTTCTAGAAACAGCCATTGTTCTTGGGTCCACATTGTCTTGATCCACACGACTTTGTTGCTGTTGGCTGCCCTAAAGCTGCTCCCAGAGCCCCTCCTCCTGGGATCAGGAATGTACCTCACTCCTATATCTTAGATAGGATTCTCCCAAACACACCCTCAAATGTCTTGTCCAGTCCTTTCTGCATGACGGCATGACAGAAACTTGATTTTCCTGGTTGTGTGAGCTGGTCAGGGTATTGGGGAGGGACAGAGGAAGGGCACAACTGGCCCACAGACCCTCAGGAAGCCAATATGCAGGGTGTGGAGGGGAGGACCCACGGGCCACTTTCATAGAGAGGTGGGTGGGTGCAGGACAGAGCCTGCAGTGCTGCCCCAAGTCACTTTTAAATTAAAAAGCATCAGGAAACAGAGCTGTTTGGGCAAGCACAGGGTTCTGCCTCTTGGATCAAATCAAGGGCCCAATGTGGTGTCACTGGGGTCTTCCTTTCTGTGTCTCCTAGAAGTTGAGGCAGTCCAGGAGGGGCAGGGCACCTTTGGAAGGAAGATGGCAGGAGGGGACCCCTGCCCCTTGGGAAGGGTGCCCTTTGTGGGTGGACTTGGGGACAGTGGTGGAAGGCTGCTGCAGAGAGAGTGAGAAATCGGGACAGACACACCCCAGACTTCTTAGCACAGGGACCTGGGCGTCCTCTGCTGGTCCCCTGTGTGACCGTTTAATAATGCTCTTCTTAACTTGTGGTCAGTGATTTCCTCTCTCTGGGCTGGGAAAGGCTGCACTTTGGGGACCAGCTGGCCTCTCTCCCTGGGAGGGTGGCAGCATCCTCAGTCTTACTGCTTCCTGCCAACTCATTAATGCCCCAGCCCTCTGCAGGTCAAGTCAAACTCCAAGCCTGTCTGGGCTGCCGGACTCCTCTCCTGACTCCCGAGGCACTCGGGGCTCTCTTTGTCCTTCATCAGCCCAACAGACATTTTGAGCATCTGCTATGTGCCAGGCACTGGGGCTGGAGATGTGAGCGAACGGCAGAGTCCCTGTCCTGGGGAGTGCTCATGCCAGCCAGGAGACAGACAGGAAGGAGCAACCGTCACAAGGTCAGAAGGTGACACAAGCTATAAGAGCAACAAGCCCAGCGCGGCAGGCAGCGGGCTGCAGACTGGGTGGGTAGAGGACTTCTTGGAAAGGTGAGAGGCCAGCAGAGCAGAGGAGGAAGGGAGGGAGCAGCTGGCACCCAGAGAGCTGCAGGCGGGCTGCGCAGTGACTGGGGGTCTTCGGAGCTGCTGGGGGCTGGTGTAGCAGGAGAGGTGCAGGCAGGGCTGGGGTGTGGGAAGGGTCTGAAGAGGACGGCTGCAGGCCACGGGGGAGTCTGCGGCTGTAGCCCAGTGATGTGAGTAGTGGGGTTTTTAGCCAGGAGGTGACGGGATGAGAGCTGTTTTTAAAAGGAGCTGTTCAGCTGCTAATCAAGTCCAGAGTCAAGTGCAGAAGCAGAGAAAGAGGTGACAGATGTCAATGTCACCCAGGGGATCCAAACAACCCTTCCCCAGTGACTGTCCAGACAGAGCTCCGTGGGGAATGGCAGCCCTCAGCAGTGCCATGGTGACCTTGGGACACCACCAACACCTTCGGAGTGCTTCTGCTAGGCTAGGCAGATTGGCCCCCCACAGGACATTCCCAGTGTCTGGGACATTTCAGTTGTCACCACTGGGAGTGGGTAGGTACAAGGGGAATCTGATGAGTAAAAGTCAGGGCTGCTGGAGACTGTCCCACCTCTGGGGTACGTGACCCTGGATGTCCACAGGGCCAAGGCTGAGACACTAGAGTCTGGAACCCAGATACATGGCATCTGTGCTCTGCTTAACTTTATCCTTAGAAGGTCCACAGTGAGTCATGGTTCGCATCCTACCACAGGGTGCTGAGATTGAGGGACTGAGCCACTTTCTCAGACGATGGTGATGGTTAGTAGGGGAGCCTGGATCTGAACCCAGGTCCACTGGATTCTCGAGTCTGTTTTTGTGAAATGTGGTTCTGCCTGTCAGGTGCCCAGTGCAGAGTAGGCATTTGGCATTGGGCATGAGAGCATAAAGACACCTCTCTGCTTCAACGCACAAGTTCTTCAGGACCTGCCTGTGTTGCCGCCCATCGAGGCTCAGTCTCCTCAGAGACACTCAGGGCTTTGGCATGTGGGCCCTGCTCCTTGTCAAAAACAGACCCTCAGGTACAGGCGGCCCCAGGGCAGACCACAACCTCTCGGGTGTCCAGGAAGGTGCCACTCAGCAGCAGGTGGGTGGGCACTGTGAGCATTGCCTGCTGGGGACTGGGTGCTAAGGCTTTCTGAACTGTTCCTGAGCCTCCATCAGCCCAGCCCCCTTCTTATGAAAGCCAGCAAGCAGCCAGCAGTTTACGGACGGGGATTCCTGGACAGGATTATGTGACAGGAGACGCCCTCCCAGCACCCACAGCACCTGCTGCCCTGGAGCAGATGAGCAGGCGTGGGACAGACTCCCATTCATAGGAGCAGACTGTGGGGCGCTTGCTCTGTGCCCTGTCTGATCCTGCTGCTGTCCACGCACACCTGCTCATGCAGCACCTTCATGGTCAAGCAGGGGCACCCTCGAGGAGCCAGTGGTCAGTCTCTGGGTGTGTCCCCCATGTTTGTGACCTCAGGGACACAGCTAACCAGGGAGTATTTGAGGATCCAGTGGTCAGATCCTAGGGCATGGGCCCTCATCCAGGGGACCCTAGGGACACGAATATGAGGGAATACTGGAGGATCCCGTGGTCAGATCCTAGGTGTGTCCCCCGTTTTGTGACCTCAGGGACACACCTGAAGGGGTACTGGAGGATTCAAGGCATCCCACAGATCCCCTGGAGGTAAGATGGTTCTGCACTTTCAGACATCAGGTGTCTATAGCTGGAGCATTTGGGGGGAGGGACCTTTAATTATGAGCATCTTCATTTAACCTGGCAACAGGGAGGTGGTGTGGCGCTGACTCGGGGACACAGGTGAGGCCCGGTGATCAGCCACCACCTGGAGATCAAGGCCACTACTTGAGGATGTCAGCCACTTGAGGACACACGTTCCATCCTGTCGTAGAAGAGGGACCCAGGAGTGACCCTGACCACCTCCAGATCCTTCTGGAAAACAGGAGAGCCTGGGGCAAAGAAGTAGTGAGGGCTTTCTGCAGCGACAAAAGGAACCTCGTGGAGTCTGCCTTCACCCCGTGTGGAACCTGCCTTCACCCCGTGTGGAGGCGGGTTTCACGGTCCCTGCCTGCTCTGCTTCCCCTGCTGATTTGACTTGGGAGATAAGTAAGCTCTGGCACCACGTGGAGCTGATCTGCCTCAGTGTGGGTCAGGGCGACTGGGAGGGGAGAAGGTGGAGCTTGGCAGAAATCCCATCAGCTGTTAGAAGTCCGCCTGCTCAGGGAACTGATCAGAGACTCCCATCCTGAGGGCAGAAGTCCCACCATGCGCTGCCACAGGGAGGTTGCGCTCTAGTCCACACCCTCCCTGTTGGGCAGCATCAGAGCAGGAGGAGCAGGCGTCCACCCGGGTTCTGGATGCTCATGTGGACACAGCTCAGCTGGGAGCAGTGTCTTCCTGGAGTGCAGGGAGACCTCCTGGTGCCGGAGTCGGCTTCACATCTCCCTGCTTCCCTGGGTTCAGGCAGGATTGGGAGCAGTCCCTCCTTTTCCCCCTCTCCTACTTTGTGGAAGAGCTGCCTGCTCTGTCCACACTGGGGTCTGAGATGCCCGTGGCTGGCAGCTCCTTGCCCTGTTATTCCATGATGGGGGCAGGTGTGGACATTAGAAAACCCACTTTCTATAAATATGGCCACACTCGGTTCCAGCAACTTCTGACTCTAAAGCTGAAGCCCAGACCCACTGCTCAGCCAGGGGCAGCCCCTGCTTGTGAGGTGGGCATTGGAATGGACCTCTGCAGCAGCTCTGAACCCCAATTCTAGGTAGCAATGCTCAGTCCTCCCATGAGACTCACCCTTCATGCCAAGCACATCCTGGGGAGGGAATGAAACCTCTTGGCTGCCGATGCCCCAAGTCCCTGTTACCAAGACAGTCCATGCATGGAACGTAAAGTGCTGGGGTCTTACAGGTCAAAAGTCAGGGTCAAGCCTGGGTTCTGGCCTCCTGCAAAAACCTGCGGCAGCCATTAGGAAAGAGGAGAAGCTTGGAAAGAGGAACACACGTGTATTCCAGAAAGGGCCCAGGAGGTCTGGGAGTAGACTGCGACCTGACCTCTGTGCCTGTCTCTCTCAGCCTTGTCCTTCCTGGCTCTCTGTCTCTATGTGTCTCTCTTTCCTCTCTCTACCTCTCTGAATTTCTGTTTCTTTCCATCTCTCTATCTCTACCTTTCTGTATCTCTGCATCTCTCTTCTCTGTTTCTCTCCTCTCTGTCTCTTTCCTGTCCATCAGCCTGTCTCTCTTGCCTCCTGAATATCTGCTGTGCCCTCTGCTTCGTCTTTCTGGACTTTGTCTTGCTGGTCCTCCGACTAGGGCTCTTGGGTTGCCACAGCAGAGTCCGCTGAGACTCGCCCCTGGGTTCCACGCGAAGGTAGCAGAGCTTGGAAGGGAGCATCAGGAAAGAGGATGTCGGTGCAGGAGGCTCTTTCCAGCTGGGGCCGGGCAGCCTGGGGTCATTGAGAAGCTGAGTGGGTAGAGGCAGGGGGAGGGGCACAGAGGCCAGGTGGGGTGGGCTGGGGTGGGCCTTGGTGTCCATGAGTGTAGCCTGGACCTGGCCATGTGCCAGGCACTACCAAGGATATTGAAGGGGGCAGGGTGGGGTAGCTCACTGGGGAGGACAGGAGGGTCCATGCCTGCATGCTCCTTGGGTCCTCAGGGGGAGGTCATGTGCCGGTGGTGGTGTGTGTCCATGGTGAAGGGCCCGTGTCCTGCCACTGGCTCCTGAGTGCGGGAGCTCGCCTGCCATTTCTGAGTAGTAGAGTGTGGGCAAACGGATTTCTTATTTTCCAGTGAAGTGAGTTGTGAAAGGGATTGTTTTCACAGGATTGGAGGAAACCCACATAGAGGACTGAGCACAGAACTTGGCACACAGCAGGTGCTCAGTAAATGCTTAGCAGTTAGAAAGACCCACGGTGCTGGAGCAACACGAGAAAAGCCAGGCTGCTCTGTTTCATTGTCATCCATTCCCTTGACTTCATGACCGTAGCAGGTGCTATGTGCTGCATGTTTTGTGCATTCATACTAGGTCTGTATGAATCCCTTCCCACCCATGTGTGTGTGTGTGTGTGTGTGTGTGTGTGTGTGTGTGTATGAGAGAGAGAGAGAGACAGACAGACAGACAGAGGGAATCAAGTGTCAGAGTTTAATGGTTTGACCTTGCGCAGCCACTTAATGGTGGAGCTGGGATATGAACCAGAGTCTCTCTGCTCCGAGTTCCTGCTCCTTCTGCTCTGACCACATCAGGCTGCTGGGCGTCATGGAGGGGAGGTCTCTGATGAAGTCTGGGGTGTCCCTGCTTCCTGGACCTCTCAGGCTCCTTTCTATCAGCAACGGGCAGTGAGGACTCTATATGCCACGGTTGCTTTCAGGGAGGGGCTCAGCTTCACCCATTCCTGTCCTTAGGAAAAGGACCTGCTTGGATTCTTCCAGAACCTTCTTGGAAACTGTGCCAAAAGGAAGCGATTCCTTGCAAACCCAGCAGCTACTGCAAGCACAGAGCTGCTTCCAAGATCATCAAAAACCGCCCACCCAATCCATTTTTATTTGCTGCCTATTCACTTTTTATTTTCTTCCCTATCTCCACAATATTTTTCAAGATTCTCTTCTAATTCTCTGCTTAGCATACTCATGCCTCTTGCAGAAACTGTCATCTGCTGTCACTTCCAGTGCCGTCCCGCGGCCTTGCCAGCGAGGGCTGTGCACGTCTTCTTGAGCTGCCTTTGTATGTTTTAGATTAATTCCTGCTGTGGTCGTGTTCATTGGGATAATTTTATCAAGATTTCTTTTGCTGTATTGCCTTCCTTTCTTGGTTACTTATTAAATTTTAAAATATCTTATTAAAGTCACTTCTTCTCTTGTGACAAAAGCACAACTTTCCCAAATTTGCTCTGAAAACCTGAGGACCAAACTCTTCCTCAAGCCTCCCTGGGGCCCTGGGGGCCCATGCAATGGGGAGTTGGTGAGGGATGGATTTTACCTTTTAGTCTAAATGCATCTTTAATTATTTATAATGATCACAAGCTATTTTAGCTATTTTTTAAAGCAAAAAAAGAAGACTGCTAGATCTGGTAATGCTATTTTTTTTTTTTATAAATTCATTTCAAAATCAGGCAATACTTTCCAAGAAGCACAGTTATCAGAAGTCTTTAGTGAAATAAATTTTAAGAGCTGCACCTTGAAAAACAAAAGGCTTATGGTAATCCCTCCAGTGAAAATAACGAGAATATCAAATCCTTGCGGAACTCAACAGGTTTTTAAGGCTGCTTGGCTCATAGCTGAGATGGGAATCTTAGTAGGTTCGTCTGGGTCACTCAACGGCGGAGCCGCCAGCCCCCATATCAACACTGCAGAGTAACATCTCGTCCAAGCAGATGACTTCCCACCTGGCATCACTAGAAGCCATTTGGACGGACAATTCACAGAACAGAAGGCTTTTTGTGACATATGCAGTGAGTGTGGCTTTTTGAAAAAGGCTGCAGAGAGCAAGGAACAGAACAAACCCAAAGGTTTGGTGGTCACAGCCCCTTCAGGCTTTTCTCACCCGGCAGGTGTCCGCCTCCTGCCCATGAGCAGGGAAAGCCTTGGAGCTGGAGACCTCTGGATGGGAGAGGAGCCCGGCTTGGGAGCCAGCCCTGGTGGGTGGGAGCCTTCCTTCCTGCACAGGGGGGGCTCCCTTGGGATACTCCCTCTCTGGGCTCCTCGACATCTCAACAGAGCGGAATCCGTGAGGCTCCAACAACCAACACATTGCAAGTCCTGCCCCCCCACCTCCACACACCCACACTCAATATCAGATCAGGGTTTCTTAGATACGAATCTAAAATTAATGCATTTAGGCATGGTTCCTCAGGGGGAAAAAATGGAGTAATCATCCAACACCAAAATGTTTTATCCAAATTTCTAAATGAATGAAAAGTAAAAATAAATAAATAGATAAATAAATAGATAGATAAATAGATAAATAAATAAATAAATAAATAATACAATTCCCTAGGGAATTACCTGGCCATCCATTTTTCCATGGACATATGTCTATTTGCCATTCCCTAGAATGAATCCACTCAGGACTGTTTTCTGCTGCTGATCTTGAGCTTAGAGGGAGAAACCACTGGCTTTAACCAAACGAAGTCCTGAATGAGTCCCTGGTTTCCACAGTGGTCTCAAGACAGGAGGCAAATGACTTAGCTGGGGTCCTGTGGTTCACATCTTTCCGCAGGGCCACAGCGGTCCCCCGCAACATGCCCAGACACAGCTCCTTCCCTGGTAAAGCCAGTTAACCTCTAGAATCCAGGTCTAACCAGAACTCTCCACTGGAATTACGCAAGCCATTACCCTCCTCACTACAGCTCTGCCCTCGAGCACTCTCGACTGCGTGTCAGGGGAACCGAGTGCTTTGTCAATTGGAACCCCAGCCTCCGGATCTTAATTAGAGATGTGCCAAAGCCCCTGAATTTAATGGAGGAGGTTGGCAGACAGCTCTCTCTCCACCCCTCTTGCATTTAATGACTTCATTACTGATTACTGTCCACGGCGATGAAGAAATTAAATGTGCTCTGAAGGAAAGCATGGTGCTGAGATGCCCTGCTCTTGCATGCACGTTCCGCCTGGCTCGGTGCCTTTGCAGGTAGGGAGATCCCAGGTGTGAACCTGTCCTGCACACCCTGCCCACAGCACAGCCCTGCGGCCTGGCCTTGCAGATCTGGGAGGGGTCCGCCTGAGGTGCCAAGGATGAATTATTCATGAGCTCGATTCTATCCACGGACAATTCAATATTCTACTCTCAATAATCTTTTCCAGTGTTATCTATATTCATCCTCTCGTTCCATAAAGAAGGCTGCTAAGTAATTGTTAAATATCTCTCCTGTTCCCTGAGTAAATTGGAGATACAGAAACATAACAGGGATATGATTGCAACGTATTCATTTGGTCGTGTTTGCCCTAATTTCATGGTGTGGGCCAGCAGCCAGTCCCAGCCTTGCAGCACTGTGGCCAACCTGAGAGGTTCCAGGCACCTCTGTCCACGGGCTCTTCCCATCACTGGTGATCCTTACTGCTCCTTACAAGCCATCTCCCTGCCTTGGGGATCCCAACCTTGAGCACCAGGAGCACCTTCTCCGCTGAAGAACCCAGAGACGGCGCACTCGCATGGAACCCTGCCGGCTTCGTTTGAGCTGAACATTTCTATTTCGGGAGGCTTGCAGGCACCTGTGGCAGTGTTGGGGGGGTGGGCCCCATAGTGTGGGCCCCAGGAGGAGGCGCGGTCATGAGGCATGCCCTCAAAGGGGCCATTAGGACCTTGCTCTCCCTCTTTGCTTCCTGGCTGCCAGGAGGTGGACACACATCCTCTACCACCTGCTCCCGGCCAACAGTCCCCAAGCATCAGGGCCAAGGGACAGTGGACTGCCACCCCTGGCACCCGAGCCAAAGCAAACCACTCCTCCTTCTTCTCAGGATTTCTGTCACCAGGAAGGAAAGCTGGGAAATCGTCACTTGGCCTTTCGCAGGCAGAAGCATGGTCCAGCCTGAGGGTGGACTTGGACCTTGTCCCTGATGGGCCTGGCACTGGCTGGGCTGCTGGGGCTGCCCCTGGGAAATCACTTCTCTTCTTTCCCTGCTCAGGCTCCCAGCAGGGTGTGGCTGCTTCACAGAAGGCAGAAGAGCCCCCAGTGGGGGTCTGCTGGGACCTGCAGGTGGACACTGCAAGAGGGCCAGCAGTGGTCAGGGTGAGGAAGGCCGCAGAGCTCTAGGCTTCTGTCAGCTGCCTAGAGTCTCCACCATCTCCAAGGTTATTTATCAAGTCCTGTTGGCAGTTCGCCTTAGCTGTGACAATAAACCTAGATGCTCAACACAGCTGTTCCTGAGTGTGTGCTCCAAGACAAGGGACGAGGCCCTGGCTACCAAGTCCTTCCTCTGCCACGTTCCAGCAGCTCCTTGGCCTTGCTCTGCATGCAGTCCGCCTGTCCCAGGTGGCCGGGCCGTTCTGCTTTCCTGGCCCATGGGCTCCCAGTTGCTCTCTTTGGGGCTGGTGTGGTCCCCTCCCCAGCCTCTCCTACACATATGCCAATGTCTGCAGACATTCTGTTGTCACCCCTGGTGGTGATGACTGGCGTCCGTGAGAAGAGGCAAAAACACTGCTAAATATCCTACAGTGTGCGGCAGTCTCTCCCGCCCTGGAGGATCTTCCAGCCCCAAACATCAATGTTGCTGAGTCCCTCATTTTCAGCAGCACTGCTGGCCATGCTGGGTTGGAGACTGTGGACAGTGGATGAGCCCCCTGTCGTCCAGTGTTGGCAAAGCCAGGCCTGGAAAATGCTCCTTGCCAAAGGCAAGGATGTTATCAGCCTTGACTCTCGGCTCTGATGCTAACAGTTATCAGTCGTCCCAGGACAATGGGTGTCCTGGGTACAGCAGGGCAGTGACAGAATGTTCTTAGCACCGCAAAACAGTATAGCTGCTGCAAAATGTTTCTAGCTCTGTAACTTTTTAAGGCACACAGAAGCCTCTGGCCACTTACAAGCTTTGAACAGTTTACAATGCCCTTATAACTTAACTTCCTGATTATGAGACCCTATGGGATAAACTTGCTGAGCTATTCTGGGTCCTGCTTCTCCATCAGAGTGCAGTGTTTCCACCTGGCCCCAGCTTACAGTGAGATCATCTCTGTGTCGTGTGTGTGTGTGTGTGTGTGTGTGTGTGTTCATCTTCCATTCCCCCTACTCGAGAATCCCCTATTATTCTGCGTGGGTCTCAACAGGAGACCAGCCTGCTACCACTAGAGGCACCACCTCTAACTTCCCCGTGGCTCCTCTGCTCATCTGAAGACAGACACCTAGCTCCCATGTCACAAGGCTGTGTGAGGCTAGGGAACCAATGCTTATAGTTATTCCTGCACACAGGAATATGAGATCTGGTTGCTGTCGTTGTTGTTTTTATGGGGCTTTTAGAACTCCAGGTTGTGTGTGCTTCAGTTTAACCTCTCTTGACTGTTAATTTCCTGTCCTTTTCCAGCTCACAGTCTTTTGCTGGCTGCCTACTCTACCCTAGTTCAAGGGGAGCCGCCCTGAGTCCATCTTGGAGGGCACCTGACTGAGAGCAGGAGGCCTGGTCCTTGTGGCCAGTGTCTAAAGCTTCTGAGCCAATTGCCAGCTGTTCACAACCCTCTTTGTCCGCCCAGAAACTTGCTGGACTCTCCAAGACCTCTGTCACCTGGAATGCCCGTGGATCCTGATCACCTGGCCCAGGAGCGACTCGGGTGTACAGAGCCTTGCTCACCTACCTTTTCCTGGGCAGCCATCTGCTCACCTCTCCTCTCAGTGGAGCCTGACCTGAGCGTCAGAGTGAGTCTTGTCCTTCTCAGATCTGTGTTCTGGAAACAGGGTGGGGGACAGGTGTGGAGCGTGGAGTGACCCCTCCTTCATTCCACTGGTCCTTCTCTGCCAGGGTGCGTCATGTTGAGTGATACTAGGGACCCCTAGGGGCTGTCAATATTGCCACCATCTTGAAGTGAACTTGGGGCAGAGGAAAGAGCCTGCTGCTCAGAACCGGCTCAGTGAGGCTGTTTGCAAAACCTTCCTGTGGTGGAGCTGGGCTTTCACTAATGCAGCCAGCAGGCCGGAGGTCTTAGCATCTTCAGCTGACTCCAAGGAGGTGGCTCTGGGTGCAGCAGGCCCAACCCCAGCTTCATGGGGGTCCTCTGGTGAATTCCATCAAGTGATGTGGCCTTGGCTGCCTGTCCCCTTTGTCCACAGGCCTTCCTGGGCATCTCATAGAGGGGCACTTTTTCTCAGTCACAGCAAGACATCACTAGGCTCTGGCTCCTCTGTAACATGGCCCTGACTTCCAGCACCTCACGATGCATCCCCTGGTGCCTTCTGTGAGCTCTGCGTAGGAGCGGGATTGAGTCTGTCATCAGTGAGCCCCATGCTGTGGCATGTGGGAGGCCTCCAATAACCACCCACCAGGCCCCTGGGGAGGCTTTGACTGGATCAAAGCTGTCCTGCTCCATGATCGGGGAGGATGGTGGAAAGTGAGAAGGAGTGGGGAGGCCCGGGCACTGAGACACGGTGAAGCCTCCAGAAGGTGCTGCCCGGTCCAGCCTGGGGCCAGAGTGGGCTCTCATGGGTGTGGCATGGGGACACAGGCACTGCTGATGAGTTCTCTTCAGATCCTGCAGGGTCAAAGGTCTCTCATCTTTGAAATCCCACCATGCCCTCTCTGGGGACCACGGATAACAATCACTCAGCAGGTGTGGCCACCAGTCTCGGCTCTGGGGCAGCACTGACTGAGAGCATGGGTCTGGGCCCAGTCCCAAGGAGCAGCAGCACCTGCTTCCAGACTCTCTGGCTGGCAGGGAAATGTGGTTGGAAAGTAGAAGCCACACGTGGCAGTTTGGACACCAGCAGGGGACGTGAACTGGGCACCAAGGATGCTGCAGGCACAGGGCTCTGTGTTGGTGCCCAGCCCCAGATCTTTCCTGCAAAAGGCCCCTCTTGGTACCATGAGGGTGTCCCCAGTGAGTGGCTGGGGGACTCAGCACCAGTAAGAGTGTCTAGACGCCCCCATCCTCTGCCTCTGCAACACCTCAGCCTGGGGCTGCCCCAGGCTCCTGCCCAGCCCGGCCCTGCTACTCTGCACACGTGCTCTTTAACTGCCTCTGGTGCAAACGGATCCTCCCTCCTGGTCCTGAGGGGCAGAGGCCAGTATCTGGGGTGTCCAGCCCTGGGTGCTCCCACGTTCTGCAAAGGCAGTGCTCCTGTTGGAAGGTAACTTGTCAAGCAGGCTTGTAAGAGGTCCCTGTGGTGCCCCACGTGTCTACACGGTTCTTCAGTGCAGCATGTTGGTGGTATTAGTCGGGTTGAAAATCCAGAGCTGAAGGGTCAAATGTTGGAGCAGACTGCAAAGCTCTAGATCTGGGTTCATTGGACCTTATTTGAATCCCAACGTACCATTCACCACCTCTGGGACTTTGGGCAGCTTCCCTTCTCTAAGCCTAGGGCATTTTTATGCTGACAATACAGCACCATGGAGTGTGACTGTGACTTGAGCTGTGCCTAATCCTCTCCTTCTCTCTGAGCAAGACTCCTCTGCTTTGGGGCATACATTTCATTTGGTTCAGTCTCCACATTCCCTGGGGATGGGCCATGACCCCAGCTTGGCTAACACACGAACAGACTAGGCAGTCAGCTCAGGGAAGCACACCTGGGCAGGTTGTCGTGGTCCCTTGGAATTGCTCTGGTGGCCTCAAGCTACCCACTGAGTGACCCAGTGGTGTTCTCAGAAGCCGTGGACTGAGTGAGCCCTTCGTGGTGCCTCTGAATTTTGGAGATACGTGAGCAGGTTTCTTCCCATCCCATCTCTTAGACGGCAGCCTGCAGCCCAGTCACAGGGCCAGGCACAGGGGACACTGCCAGGTGCTATAAAGGGGGAGTTGGATCCAGAGTTCTGGGAAGAGAAAGGTCCCTTTCATTCACTGACTGCACAGCCCCTGGCAGTTGCTGGCTGTAGAGGGGATGAGTGGCCCTCAGGGTCCTTACTGGCCACCAACTCCCGAAACACTGGAGCGGGAGAGGGTGCCTTTGTGAAGATCTGTGCCTGGGCTCTGAGTGGCACACAGTTTCCATCCTCAGAATGGTGCTATGCAAAATGTGGTTCTTTCGTGCGGCGCTGAGAGAGCTTTCTTCTTACCCGGCAATTCCCCAGCGGCCAATGGAGACTAATGACACGCTCTTCCTTCCCCACTCCTGGGGTGATTCATTCCTCCTCGGCAGCGCAGACTCAGTGTTACAGCCACAGACGGCGGGCCACCCAAGCCTTGCCTTTCCTGGGAGCCCTGGGCCCTCGGCGCAGGTGACCGGATCTTAAAGGGAGTTGCTGTGGAGGGTCAGAGGTGCTGGGTTCCTGAAGTGCTGGTCTGGGGCAGGTGGGGTCCTTCCAATGAGCCGTACAAACGTTGAGGCACTGAAGGCTCGAGTGGAGGAAGTGAGAATCGGTAGACTCAGAATTTCAGGAGCCTGAGTGGGTTGCGTGTGCACAGAAGGGTTCCATGCTCCGCTCGCAGTGCCGACAGCTGAGCCTCACATAAGTAGGACTGATCGCACCAAGCCATGAATTATTCCCACATAAGGACGCCCTTCCAGACTGAGACAAAAGCTGTCATTACGGCATTCGTGGGCTGTGTCTCATTTATTCTGGGATGGCTCTGCAGAAACCACAAAGAAACATTTTCTCCCCCCACTCCCCAGAGAAGACTGCCTCCACCAGGCCAAAAGGGCCTGTTTCCAAACAAACCCATCCCTGGAGGCCACGGGAGCCAGGCTGCGGGGCTGACCTGACTGTTTTGGCTCATCGGCTCCATGACTGTAGGGCCTCCTCCTTTCCCACCTGTTTCTCATTTCCCTCAAGTCTGATGATTGCAATGGCCAAGGACACTCTCCCAGGCCATTCCGGGGACCTTTGGAGGGGAAATTCTGGTGGTGGGGAGCACTTGGAGAGTGCCCTGTTGGGGGCAGGTCCCAGCCCACCCCCTGGACCCAGGCTGTCACTGGGCCCTCACTGTTTCTGGGGGCCACAGGATGCGGTATGTGGAGGGAAGCTGTGGGTGCGTCCCCAGGTGGGAAACTCCGTCCAAAAGTAAGTTACGTGGGGTGTGTCCTAGGAAGAGCAGGGACGGTGCTGGGTTTCCTGGGGAATGCAGCAGAGGGCTTAGCAGAGCAGTGAGGCTCCAGACCAGCCGCCTTCACAACCCCTCTTCTCCATCACCAGGTGATGGGGCGGTCCCTGAGCCTCCATGTCTCAGTCTCCCACATGTACAGGGGGCTGTGGTGAGGATCAACAGTTCAGCACCCAGGAGGTGCTGGGCACACAGCCTGGTACCCTGTCAGCAAGGCCAGCCTCGGCTTTCACAGGTCTTTGTACTGAAACACTGGATTCCAGCCTTGATGGAGAATAAGGGCGCCTACTTGATAGGAACCACAGCATCGTCCAGAGGTCCTCAGAGTGAGTATCCCCTGGTTCCTCCAGGGGCAAGGCACGACCGTGGAAGATGACTGCTGTCATTTGTGCGGCCCCGTGTCATCAGGAATAAGCACTTGGAGGAGGCAGGGTCCTCTTCCTGAATGTGTCTGCCTGAGAGAGGGTGATTTTGCTTCGCAGTTCTGAACCAGCCTGGCCTAGCCCCTCGCAGGGGGGTCCAGAGGGTGAAAGGTTGACAGCATCCTTCAGACACTTCGCCATCACCCACTTTGTGATCTGAATGTGATGGGAAGAACTCTGTGGTTCGTCAGGATCATCGCAGGGCCAGAATCTAGGGAGCTGGACTCAGTGAGCACCCTGGGAAGGGAAAACCCACAGATTCTCTTAGAGCCAGGTTCTGGGATGCCCCAGAAGGCAGTGGGGAGAAGGCTGGAGCATGACTTTTAACAAAGCCACCTTCCTCAAGAAGCAAGTCGCTGGCAGGCACAGCAGATCGACCAGAGGAGTCCAGACCTCAGAGATGTAGGCTGATCTGAGTTAAAACCCACGAGGCGCGGGGCTGCTTGTCAGGGACCTCGCGAGGCTGGCTCCCAGGAGTTGCTGACACGCTCTTTCCCTTTCAAAGTGGTGGCTTGGCTCCCAGGAAGGCAGGAGAGCAGTGACCTAGATAAATCGGGCTCCGGTGTCTGCAAGGCATTCCTGAGAGGGGACAGGGCCAGGGAGGGGGGCTGGGGCTCCATGGGCACTGGGGGGGCAGGTGTGAAACCCACTGTGGCTGAGGAAGAGACACTGTGACGTGGAAAACCACCCCCAAAGGGGAGTTCAGGTCAGAAGGGAAGAATCCAGACAATGGCTTCCATCTGTCTCAGTGATTTTATTTTTCAAAAAAGAAATGAAATTAATGACTGCTCAGGAGTTTTGGCCCAGGCTGGGCCTGTCTGTTTAGGGCAAGCCTGGAGGTCAGAAAGCAGTGTGACCTCCTCCAACGCAGTGTCTCCCTCAAGCCACAAAGTGGCCCCTTGAAACCCTGAGGGGCCCTTTCTTGATAAGAACAGTTTGAGCTAGCCTTGTAATTGCCGGGTGCTTAAGGAGAACTGAGCAGGGCCAGCGTCCCTCTTCCCAATTGCCTGCCTAAGTGGGCTAAGGTGACCCCCTGTGCGAAGGTCGACTTCTCCTGGGGTGTTGGCCATACCACATTTGAAATATGGAAGATCCTGTGAAAGATTTGCCTCTGGGTGCCCCTATGAAAACAGCTAAAAATAGGAATGTGGAGGGAGAAATCTAGAGGAATGCTAAGGACGAGGTGACCTTGAAGCTGTGGTGCCAGGTCCTGGCTCTCCTGGGCTGAGGCAGCCAGGACCCTGCTCGGCTCCACCCCACCCCAAAGAGACGATTTCCTGCTAATGTAAAAACACGTCCCACATGGTCCTCATGTTCCCGGGAGGTAAGGAGCAGGGTGATCACCATGAGAAGCGGGCAGCAGGCTGAGGCACCCACCGGCGTGTTCCCGTCAGGATGCGGATCAGTCTTCCAACCCCACATAAAGCCCAGCCTCCCTCCCGAGGCCTCATCTGCTCCTATCTCCAGCCACCAAGGAGGCACCCCTTCTGCAAATAGTCCCCCCAAGCACCGAAATATAGAAAAAGCAGAAAGAGTGTCTCCCTCCTTAAAAGAATTCGCCCTGCATTTCTGTAAATTGAAGGCGTGCATTGCCTCCATCCTTGGATTCAGAGGCTTGGCCCACCCTCTCAGGGTGTGTCCATTTGGTGGACCGAGGCTCACCTGAGGCTGCAGAACCCCCTGCCAGCCAGTTCCTTCCCTCGTCAGCCTGCCAGGCCTGGGAAGCTCCCTCCGGGCTGGCCTCCAGGCAGTGCGTGAGCTCCACCATGCCAGATGAGCAGCTGCAGCATCAGCCAAGCCCCGTGGGCTCCTGCAACCTTGGCTCTCAGCTGCGTTCTCCCAGAAGACAGGACGGATACAAGTGTTCCCGAGGTCTCCTGGCCTGCTCCAGGGCTGTTCATTTCCCAGCACCCTCTTGTACAAACCTGCTGGTGCACTGGTGTGCGTGCACGCCTATACACATGCACACACCCACACTCATGCCAGGCCTCCCTCTCAACTGCCCGAGGACATCTGGGCCTCATGGAGAGCACCTGTGTCAGCAGTGCTCACTGCTGCCTCCCGGATGGTCCCTAAGGGGATCATCTTCCTTCAGCCTACAGTTGTGATTCCCACTGGGGGAATGGGTTCTTTCCCCAGGGGATCCTTGGCAATATTGGAGCCATTTCTGCCTCTTACAACTAGAAAAGGCTGCTGTGGGCATCGAGTGGGTGGAAGCCAGGGTGCTGCTCAACAACCCACAATGTCCAGCAGGGCTCCCTGACAAGGTGGTCCGGCCTCACTGTCAACAGTGCTGAGGCCGAGAGTCCCTGGTCTGCAGGGGGGGACTGCATAGAATGTAATGACCAACAGCTGGTGTTTAGAGGGACACTGGTCCAGAATCTGTGGGCAGCGTTGGGACCTTTGTGTGGAAAATTGAATAAGGAGAAACATGCCCACGCTCCCAGAACCATACCCAGGCCCGTTAGGGACAATTACAGCGATGGCCATGCCTTAATTAGAAAGCACAGTTGTAAACACGGTGCTGGATTGCAGTCCTCCAAGTGGCGCATTTCCTGAGCAGCCAGGCGGTGAAGGACACCCGGTCTGCCCGTGTCCTGATGGTGGCTGAGTCACAGGCAAGGAGAGTGAGCCAGTCTTTTCTGAAACACTTTCCCTTCTGTTATTAAGATATTGCTTTGCAAAGAGACACTTGCTGTGTTTGGTGCTATTAATAATTCTCCATTTGTGACATCACCTGCATCCCCAGAGAAACACCGTGTTTCAATTACTGCTTTTCAGAGAAGCGCTTGCAGGACTGGGCAGATGGATGGACATATTAACGTGGACCGTCTGCCTAGGCAGGGGCAGTGGGGAGGGGCTTTCTAATTTAACGGATCCGAATAGGACAGCGAGGTCCATCATTGCAGGAAGCAGAAGCCTTCCGTTGCTTGTGAACGTATTAAGTATGACTTGCTACCGAACACACGCGCTATATTTAGCTGGACACTGGGAAGGGGAGAGGAAGGATATGTTGAAGCGGAGGTTCGGACGGCTTCTTGTGGACAAACAGCACTCAGTGCACACCTATCTCTCCACTTAGGGAAAAAGAAGAAAAGCTTCATCTCCTTATTCCCTCAAATGGAGGTTTCCGTCTCAGAAATCCTGCGCACAGTGGTTCTCATTAACACAGATTTTAATGGGAGATATTTGTCTGCACCACGAGGTTGCTTCCACTCGGGTGAGGCTGCCATTTACAACAAGTGTAATAGCATCTTTGAGCTTTTTAATTAAAAATTAATTAGGAGATTTAAGAACAAACTCATTGGGGGTTACTGTACAATAACATGTTTACAAAATTAGGTCTGGGCTTTTTGTTCCAGCTAAGTGTTTCAATCAATTCTGTATCTATTAAATGTAATTACGTATGATGCTTCCTTAAAATTATAATGCAGCCTTTAAAAAGCAGCTGGGAGAAGTCTATAATTTTAAGTTTGGAATTAGGATAACTAACAAAATGCAAATAAAGGTAACCTTAGTTGGTTGATGGGGGAGTGGGGGCCACGGTCTTCAACACAAAATTTCTACAAAAGACAATTGCCCCGGGTTGGTTTTCTGGGGGTCTCACCTTGTTTCTTAGCTCTGTTGGGTTTTCCCCTGGGTGCAGATCTGTGTGGCAGGTCCCAGAGCCACCAAGTGATAAGAATAAAGGATCAATAGCCTTGCACAGAACTTGGCACCTACTTAAGCACTCATTGCTTCTTAATGAGAGGTATTAATTGATTAAATGTTGGCTCTGGAGTTTGCTTCTTGAAGTGCATGTGTTTCTAGAATGCTCTTAATTTTCTCAGTTGGGAAATAGCACTTTCAGACTCTTTGGAAGTGGGTTCTATACCCAACTCGTTTTGTGTGTGCATTTCTTTAATGGGCAGATATTTGATGAGAGATTTCAGTGTGCACAGTAGGCGTAACCCAGGTTCTAGGAAGAGTTCTCTCTCGTCCCATTCATTGACAGTTCTGTGACAGAGTTTTAGGGGCTTATTCAATGCCACCTAATTGATAATTTTCATTAAATGGCTGTTATATATCAAGAAAAATTGTAGGAAGTAATTAACAACCAGAGCTTCCCAGAGAAGAATGCCAGGGTGCACCTCTGTGGCCAGTTCCTCCTCCCTCCTGTGATGACAGGAGAGGTTCGTTCCCATGGACCAGAATGGGCACATAAGAGGGGGCAGTGGTGGGCTCCAGGAGATGGCAGGATGAGGCCTGTCTCCCTCTGAATGCAGGAGGTCGGAGCTTGGACGAGCTGGTGCTCCTGTGGGAGCTTCTGCAGGGTGGCGCCTTGGCCTGGCCTGAGGCCCAGCAGCCCAGTGTCAGGTTCTGTTTCCAAGGAGAAGGAGCCCTCCAAACTGCAGTGTCCAGTGCCTTCCTGTAAACTGCCCATGACTGGGTGACCCGCCCAAGTCCACCTTGGAAATCCGCTCTGGCAGGACCTCTGACCGTGGTGGCATTTCCACACTGTGGTGTGATGACTTGGTTCCATGTTGAGGTCATCACAAGTCGAACACGAGAAGCTCTTCTCAAAATTATCCCTCAGAACATGAGGGTCACTTGATGTCGCCTCGGGAAGGTGTGCTGGGCCGCATCCCATTCCACTCCAGCGCTGGCTGCTTCAGGACGACACAGGGCAGACACTTTTTAAGAAGTGAGGTCAGCTTAGAGAGAGATGGCAGGTATTCCACGGGCAGGCCTCCGCACGCCCAGGTGCGGAGGTCATTGTGAACATTGAGAGCCGCTTTAGGGAGCGACACACAGACAGGGCAGCTGTCAAGGAGGATTAAGATGGAGGACGTACTGTTTGCATGTTGTGAGAGCATGCACTCTGGGGAGGAAGCAACTCCCAGCCATGCACAGGGCGGAAGCCAGAAGCAATTTTCCCTCTCGCACAGAGTCGAGAAGTACTTAATTACAAACACCTGAGATGAGACAGAATGGTGTCCTAGGAAAGCCATAGGGTGATTCACAGGGGCCTTGTGATGGCTCTGGTGACACTGACCCAGGGAAAGGAGTCTCATCACGTGTGTGAAGGAAAAGGCCAGCCATCCAACCGGCTGCTGTCCATGTAACTCACATCTGCACAGCGGCCAGTGAGTGACATCAGCCTGTTTAAAGGTTGGACTTTCAGGCCGGGAGTTTCTCCACTCAGGGGGCCAGCCCCTTTAGGGGGCGTCCCACAGGGAAAACGAACACCGTGCATTTGTATACACACACATAGTTTTCTTACTCTTTCTAAACATGGACTGAGGATGGATGATTGGAAATTACTGGTGGAGGTTGAAGGAACTGACAACTGATGCGTATCTGCTGCCCGGGTTCTGCCACCCAGTGCAGCAGCCCTGCCTGTGGCCAGCTCATCTTCGGCTGTGCTGAGTACCGGCACTGTCTGCAGGCACCAGAGCTGCTTGCGGTGTTTATTAAAAATGCAGATTTCTGGTTGTTCCACCCCCCTCCCTGAGTCTGGGGCAGGGGCACCAGGAATCTGCATTTCGAAGTTGCCTTTCCTGTTACTTTGGTGGAGGGCACCAAGGGCTAAACCTGAGAAGCGCTGGACCTGGTGGAGGGGCGTCCTCCTCCTGTGGAAGCAGTCCAGGGAGGCACACATGCAGGAAGACCAGCCCCCAGCAGAGATATGGCAAGGGGATGTGGCATGGAAGGAAGGGAAGGAGCTGGGTTTACCCATGTGTGGTGAAGAGGTAACTTCACCCTAAAATGGCTTCCGGGGGTGCTCCTTAGGTCCCTGGAGACCTCTGCCCCTTAGGAATGTCCTCGTTTGCCAGGGATTTTGGATAGTTCAACAGAGTAATTTATGATGAGGGCTTGGGGACCAGTCACGCCAGTTCTGACCCCTGGAGGAATCAGAGGCTAAAGGAGGGCCTGGAGACTGAGGTCAGCCAGGCCGTGCCTGACCCTCCAGGAGGGCCTGGAGACTGAGGTCAGCCAGGCCGTGCCCTGTGACTCACCCCAGTGAAAACCCTGGACCCCGAGGCCTGGGTGAGCTTCCTGGTGGGCGGCTCTCTGGAGCATCTTCAGCCACAGCAGCTGGGTGGGCTGCACCCTGCAGAACTCCATGGGAGAAGACTGCCCAGAGCTTCCTGGCTGGACCCTCACAGCCCACCCCAGGGCCTCTCTGGCTGCTTCCAGTTGTGTCCTTTCCTCATGACAAAACTGTGACTATAACTAGTGCTTTCCTGAATTCCAGCACGAGTTGTTCAGTGAATTCTTGAACCCGAGGGGGTTGTGGTGACCCCTGATTGGCAGCCAGCTGGGCAGTAGTGAGGGTGACTCTGGGGACCCTGCCCTTGGGTCTGGCTTCTGACATCTTGGGTACTCTGGCAATCAGGAGCACAAGGAAAAAACAAGTTTCCCAAATTGAGACCATTTATGCCCATTTTAGCAGGTTTGGCCAAGCCATTTATCATTTGTTAACATATGTGTTCTGGTCCCCAGGGTCCATGCTTTGTGACCTGACCTGTACGTGCATGCGTGGAGGGTGCATGGATACATGCGTGCCTTGCCTGTGTAAACATCTCCCTGGTCACTCACTCACCTGGATGCACAGGGCATTGTAGTCCTGGGCTGGAAGGACACTCAGCATTTTCATGACACAGTGGCCTCCTGGGTCAGGATAAGGAGCCAAACGACAGCTGTTGGTGTTTGCTAATGATGGGGGTGGTTGATACAGGTCTACGTTATTGTTCGATTTGTTCCTATGTTTTTCTCTATTTAAAACTCATGTTCAAGTTACAAAGGCAAGGCGGCGGTGGGGGGGAGGGGACGCCAGTGCCCTGTGGGAAGTGCCGGGGCAGGAGTTGGTCCAGGGGCAGCTGGGCCTTGGTGACATAAGAAAAGGGAGGCAGGGAGGTGCTGTGCTCCAGGGGGACACTCCCAGGACAGTGACCTTAGGAAGGATGTCTTCACTGTTGGATCTGCAGAGGAAGGGCCAGGAGTGGCCTATCTCTGGACACAATCTGATGGTCTGCAGAGGAACTGAGTGTCACCCATGTCTTGTGCAGACTAGAGCCTGAGCACCCGGCAGGAGTTACCGAGTGCACCTTCCCCCGCCCCCAGGTGGCCCTGTAACCTAGGGCCGGCACCCTCAGGAAGCTGGACAGGAGTGAGGAGAGCCACCTTGTTGAGGCCCTCCTTCTGACGGTCCCGGAGACCTGCCCCCCCCCCCCAGCCTGGCTGGCTCGGTCTCGGCGTCTCTGTCGTCAGCCCAGGGTCTCATTATGCTCAGCGACTGCAGAAGTCAATAAAAACCCATCTGGCTCTCACAGCACAAAAGGCTGAATTTGCCTTGAAAATTCATTTGTGCTGAGCTGAGCACAGGCTCCTAAATCATAGGCCCCCAAAGAGTCAAGGTGACATGGCAGGAACAGAAAAACCAGCCCTCGGAGCCACCCGCACCCGAGGGCTCAATTTCGCCTCTGGTGGGAGGAAAACAAAACATGTTCCCTGATCTGTTCATGAGACCAGAGGAAACCTGGGCAGGCGGAAAGCCCCTGTTGAGCTCCCTCTGTGCCTGGCACCGAGTGGGCCCCGACCCAGAATGTGCCCTTGACCTGAAGCTTACGCTGGGTTTCCGTGGGATTCAATTGGGAGCCCTATGAAATAGGCTGGGAGTCATGGAACCTCAGCCTGGGATCTGTGGGTGTCCCGAGGCAGCCAGGGGACAGGGAGCCGCCCCTCTGATGTACCCGGTCCTTGCACCTCCCCTGACCTCATGCACATTCCCAGGAGAGGGAATGTCCACCGTGGGAGAGGAGGTGAGGACACCTGGGTTTCCAGAGCAGAAGTGAACCTGATGTCACCGAGCGTGTTCCAGGCCATGCTCCGTCACTGTCCCACTTCCTGAGGCTCTGCAGTGGCCACGTCCTGAGCTGAATTGTCTTGGGGAAGAGTCTCACCACCTTCAGTGGGCCTGCTCTCCTGGGGGCATCTAGCAGGGCAGACAGAAAAGTCCGCCAGAAAAGCCCACCAGACACTGAGGGCTGCTGGGACAGAAGTCATGGGGGGGCAGCAGAGGGGTGGGAGCCCACGGGAAGATGGGATCTGGGGGCCAAAGGAGCCACCCAGGGGGAGGGGAGGGAAGGCAGAGGCCTAGGAGGATTAGACGTGAGCCCCGCCAAAGGTGGAGAGCCAGGTCAGAGGGAGGGGAGAGCAGAGGGCAGGGGAGTGAGGCTGAGTGGGCCGGGGAGGAAGTGGGCAGAGGGGAGGGCAGGAGGGACACGGTGGGTAGGGGAGGGAAAAGGAGGAAGAGAGGTAGAACGTGGGGAGGGCGGGAGGGGCCAGAGGGGGAAGGGAAGGAAGGAGCCGCCATTGCTGGGCTCTGGCAGGGTGGCTCTCAGGTGACCGTGGGTTCCTGGCACTAGGTGACGACCCCTAGGAGTGTCCAGAGCTTGGGTCTGAGCACACCCAGCCCAGGCTCTTCTCTTGGTTCTCAAGCAGCCAGCATTTCAGGAGCGGGAGCCTCCTGAGCAGCTGGGCTTCGCCCTCGGCGCCCGCCCAGGCACGACGTGCAGGAAGCCAGGTCTCCCCGTCACCTGGATGCTGTGAGGGAGGGAGGAAGGCCTGTTTCCATGACAAATGTCCCTAGTCCCATGGCCCATGAATGAAAAAGAAGAGTTTCACATTCTGGTTATGAATTTCTTCAATAATTCTAATAACAATTGTGATGATTGAATTAGTATCAGCCTATGTGTTTTTTTTTTTAACATGAAAAGAGGAACAATTTGCCAGGCTAAGTCAATTTGAAAGCATGTAACTGCTCGTATCATGCACTTAAGAAGTGGAAACTCATTTCCCCACCCCACGCAGCGTGCTGGCCTCTTGGGTGACGGGTGCTTCTGATGACTGTGTCAGCTTTGATGGATGTTGGTTTAGAGATGAAGTGTCCCCTGAAGACTCACGTGTTGAAGGACCAAAGCAGCAGTGAGCAGAGACGGGGCGCCTAGGAGGTGACTGAGGGCTCTGACCTTGTCAGCAGGTTATCCATGGACGGGTGAATGGCCCAGGTGGTGGGAGCAGTGGGCCCTCGGGCTGTCCTTGTAGCTGGGGACCATGTCTTCTCCTCAGACCTTTCCTTTCTCTGGTCTTGTGCTTCCCGGCTGCCATGAGGTGAGCAGCTGTCCTCTGCCAGACCTTTCCACCACGATGTTTCTGCCTCACCACAGGCTAAAGGCAATGGTCCAGCCGATCGTGGACCAAGACCTCTGAAATTATGACCCAAATAAACTCTGACTCCTTTAAGTTGATTTTACCAGGTGTTTTGCCACAGTAACAGAAAGGGGACGAACACAGTGGACATGTGAGATTGTCTTGCCTCTCGTTCTCTTCAGACCTGGGACAAGGATGAAGAGTGACCACTGGGTTTTGAACATCTCGCTCCCCTGACCCAGGGTGTTGAGGAGGGAGCACGTGAGTCAGCAGCTCCCTGGCTCCCAGCCTTCCTGTGTCCTTCAGAATGTTGCTTTACTCTTGCCTAATGCTGCCCACCCATGGCAAGTAGGGCCAAGCCCTCCTCCTCCAGGCAGCCTCCAGCGATGGCCTGCGGGCGAGAGAGCTTGGCTGCCTGTCTCCTCTGCCCTTTGACCTCGTGCATGGTGTCCCCAGGCCCATCCTCTCGATGATGATTGGGGAAGAAGAGAGAAGGTTCTGCAGTCTGCCCCTTCCTTCCTGACTTCCACACTGGAATCTGGTTTGGGGAACTGATCAGACTCCACCTGAGGCTTCAGAGGGGTGCACTTCTGCCAGGGTGGGCCCCGGCCAGGGGTGGGCATCAGGATGATGACCAGCAAGGTCTGCGGAACGGGAGGAGGTGACGAGTCTGGAAGGTTCGGGGGGTGGGTGTTAAGGAGGATTTGCTCTCTGAAAAGCAGGATGCAAAGAGACAGAGGAGGATCAAGAAGGTCATAGCCCACAGGCGCCAGGTTTGGGGAGGATCTCTGAGGATTTGATGCTGACAGCGGATGCTCTGGGGAGAGGGGAGAGACTCTTGGGTGGGAGCTGTTCCTTTTGGTGACTACCGCGACCAGCCTGCGTGGTGCCGGGTCTTACTCGGGTCTCCAGCTGCTGGCTGTGTGAGCTCCCAAGTGGGTTGAATTCTGAGTCTCCACTTGAAGACAGGAGGAGACTTCTCCGAGTGGCCTGGTTTCTCCAGGGGAAAGTTCACTTGGTATAAAATGGGTACACGGAGGAGAGCTCCCCGGAGGGTCATGAGGTCAACGTGAGAGCAACAGAGTGAGAAGAGGCAGGGCCTGTGCTCCTGGGAGTCTCCTCCTCCTCGGCCCCGCGCTGTCCATCTCCTACAGCCCTGCCCTTGCGGACGCCCTGGTAGGAAGGACCATGCCTGTGGCTCGTCTGTGTTTCCAGGCCCACCCAAGATGGGAGCTCCAGGGGCAGCTGGTTGGCGAGGACACAGGGCTTGTGGGCTTGCCCGGGGCTGCCGTGGCAGGAGGACCAGGAGGTGAAGCCACAGAGGCTTGTGCTCCGGCCAACAGCATGTTCCCCAGAGGGCTGCCCTCTGCTCTCCACTTGCCCACACCTAGGTTCTTAACTCTGGCTGCAAGAGTCTCCTGAGGGCCACCAGCAGGGTCTGGCCCGTGTGCTCAGTCTCTAGAAACAGCACACGCCAAGCAGATTCACCGGCTGTCCCGGGGAGCAACCACACACGCACCATCACAGTTCTCAGCAAGAGACATTTGTCCCAGGGCTCCATGCTGGAAGACGTGCATAGCAGGGAATGTCACCAACACCATGTGACCCAGAGCCCCACATCACCCAGAGCCCCACGTCCAGTGATTCATGTTTCATGTGCTGGCTTCCTGTCCGCTGCAGTGTTGGAAACCACCGGGTCCTCCAGTAGTCGGCCTGAGCTAGGCCAGGAACTGGGCTGCATGCCGGAGCTGGGCAGCTTGGGCAGCTCCTCACCCATGCAGGGCACTGAGGTTCTGTAGGCACTACACTGGCATGAAGTTGGAGCACAGTGACCATTGCTGTTATCACTCTGGTCAGGAGTCTTGATGCCATTGGCTCCTCTGAAAAATAAAAAAAAAACATGTCTTAAATTTTTTGAACTCTAAAATGACAGGTAAGTTCTTAATCAATGGATACCTTGTGGCTTTTGTCTGTAATCCTGAATGTCAACCACTCTTGTGCTTCATAATGCTGCTGAAAGAACCAGAGACTTGGCTTTGCAAAACGATACATCTTTGCCACCATCAGATGAGCTGGCTACTGCAGGCGCCATAGGCATTCTGCTGGTGGGATGTGTGCGTCCCGCCAGAAGTCAGGCTGGATGTGTGACTGGAGTGTGGGCCTTAGAGACATAGTCGCCTGCGTGGACTCCTGCACCAGGGCTGAGAGCAAAGGGTGAGCTCGGGAGCATGCCTTTACCCATGCAAGCCATTTAGAGGAAACCATGGGGACAGGGAGCAACTGCTCAGACAGGGGGCCTGCAACCTGGGAAATAGCAGGAAATGCCTCCTCTGGCAATTTTAAGATAAGAAGCTTGAAAAGCATAAATCACAACAGAACTTGGTTCAATAATTTTGCAAAGGAGAGGAAAGTACAAAACAAAATAAGAAAGAGGAAGCAATCAGAGGCTCTGGGGTTGGGGTGCTTGGCTTTTCCTCGGGATAATCTGGAAGCCCAGCCTGAGGCATTCTCCTGTAATTTCTCCTGCTTCTTTGATCCTGAACAAGCAGAAAGGGCCAAGTGTGGGTCTCAGAAGTCAAGGCACCTCGTTGGAGACAAACGATGATAAGCACCATCCTTCTGTGCAAAGTGCATTGTACAGAAGGATGGTTCTTATCCATGTGCATCACTCTGGTTTTATTGGTCACCTGTGGATTGGGAGCACACCACCGCACTTCATAGGTGCGGCCTGCTCACGTGCCTAAGCTGCTCGAATCCCAAGTGCCAGCCTCCAAGGTGATTCTTTCCTGTTCCTATTGGGCTGAAAGCTGTTCCCCAATGTTCTACCTGCCACCCAGACCCAGCACTGGAGCTGCTGGCCAGTGCCTGCCAACCCTGAGGACAGCTCGGCCCTCTGGCCCCTGCAGCGGCCCCCCGGCAGTAGACCAGTCTCTGCTGCCCAGTAGGGACTGTCACCCCAGCCTGCTCCTGAGCTGAACTCTGCACACCAGTAGCATCTGCTCACTAGAAGGGGCGCCTCAGCCCCTGCTGTCCTTGAGATAGATCCACATCCACAAGGTCCCTGGAGGGTCCTTATGTTGGAGAGGTGCTGCTCTAGAGCTGGGCTGGCCTTGGTACCGTGCAAAGTCCTCCCAAAACCTTGCTCCTGGTGGTCCCCTGTCCCTCCCTCCAGCAAGCTGCCATCTGAGTGTTCCCCTGGCTCACTGTGGGACGCCCCTCCTGCCACCTCTAGCAGGGCTGACTCACCATGGCCTGTTGGTCTTATCCACCAGAACCTCATGCCTGTGACAGCTCACAAGGCACATCCAGCAGGCTGTCCCCAGCAGGCTGACCCCAGCAGGCTGTCCCCAGTGTGCACTCTGGCAAGGTTGCCAGACAGACTGTGGGTGATTTTCCCCATGGTTTCAGACAGGAGCTCGTCAGCTCAGTGCCTGCCCCTAAGGGCCCCAGGGTCCTTTGCCTGGAGCCTAGAGGTGCCACAGGAGAATCTGCCGTGGCAGACCCCCAGAGGACTGAGGGAGCGGCTTGCATGGAGCTCTGAGCAGTGGCTGCCACATGGGACACTAAGCTCTCCAATTCTAATTGTCCTTAAGAGAAGCAAGAGGGATCCGAGCATGTGACTATTCCAGTGTTCCTCCAAGAAACAAGGAATATATGTAAATGTTTATTTATTCAAACATGGGGAAAGTGTGTGAACACACAAGGAATGCGTGCACACACACACACACACACACACACACACATACTTTTCATCTCAGTTTCTTAGAGAATGACTTCCTTTGGCTGGTTTCCAAAATTAATTCTGAAAAAATGGAAATTCACTTCCTGAAGGAGAGAAAGTGTAGACAGAAGACCAGGCAAGGATCCCCAACCGCCTGTCAAGGCTTCGGGAACGCCCTAGGACAATGTCCCCTAGCCTCTTGGAGCTAGGGTGCCGTGTCCTGCACCTGGACACACATACTTGGCTGGCGAGGCCTGTTCCATCTGGTGTCTCGATGGAAGGCAATATCTTTTAAAAGGTAAAATATAGCTCACCTAGATTGTTTAACTTTTTTTAGCTCCTTCTATAATAAAAAAGAAACATATAGCATTGAAATGAGCGATTTATGTCAGCACATAAAGAACACATTTTCCTAGAGAGTCATTGAAATTTAATTTAGAGACGAGGAACCAGGGGAAGGGATGCCTTCTAACGTTGCTTGCTTCCCTCCCAGACGACTTTGACTTGCCTTTGAGAGAGCGACCGAGTCCAGTTAGGAAAGAAGTGATGGGGTCCAAAATGATGCCATCCCCTTTGGGTACACACAGGGTCACCGTCCAGTGGGCAGAGACATTAGATCCTGGCTCCAGCCTGGGGATGCTGAGAGGGGTGCGAGGTGCTGTCCTCGAAGGCGCCTCTCAATGCCACTGGAGATTCACTCAATTGGCCCAGAGCTTGCTGAGTGCTCCACTCAGTGCTTGCTGAGTGCTCCAAGCCGGTGCTGAGTGTTGAGTTGCTGTCTGTAGAGCAGCAGCCTCGCTCCTTAGAGACCATACAGGGCTTCTGGGGCCTGGTTGCGTGCACATCGGTATCATGTAGGGCTGTTCAAATGGATTGATTGCTGGGCCTGACCCCAGAGACTGGAACTGGGGCGTGGCTGGGAGTGGGCTTTGGAGAGCTCCTCCAGGTGGTTCTAATGTGCAGCTGAGCTGAGGGACCCTCAGTCACGGTGCACGACTCCAGCAGCTCATTGTCGGGAGGCGAGGGTGTCCCTGGGAGTGCGCAAGCCCGTTGACCTCTAACGGGAGGCCAGCAAACTCCAGGAGGTCACTTGTAGGAGAGCTGATTCATGGGACCTCAGGAGGGGCACAGGGGACACGGTGCCCAGGTGTGGCGACAAGGGGAGGGCTCTGGGGCTGCGAGCCTTGGCGGAGAAGCTCAGGGAGGGGATTGCTTTGCCCTGGAGGAGAGGTGTCCGCACACGGGGATGGTTTTGCCTTGAGCCCTGGCACTTCCATGCAGAGCTCCTGAGCGTGGCACATGCCCTGTGTTTGGTGTCTTCTGAGTTGCAATAGTGGCAGGGAGGAGAGCTCAGCAGAACAGATTATCACTTTTCCCCATACGTTATTTTATGTACTCCCATCCCTTAAGCATAGTAGCCTTCTCGGCCCTATTCCCATCATGACCACTGCCATGGTCCACAGGCTTGAGATATGGCCATCTCCTAGGCTTCCACTAGCTGCCGTGTCCTGGAGCCGAGCCACATCCTTTGAGGATCCCAGCTGACCTCATGTTCCTGTGGAGGGCACCTCTGTCTTCCTCCTTTGTGGCACTTAAGGAAATGAAGGCCCAAGAGATTAAGTACTTCACTCATGTTTCCAAGGTCGATTGTTAGGTGGTGGGATGGACTCTAATCCCGAGAGGTGTCATGGAAGCTAAAAAGACAGGAGGGTGGCAGGCCAGAGACAGAGGACATGGTCACTCACAGCAGCCAGCAGCATGAACTTCCTGTGGGCCCTGGTTTCTACCCCCCTGCTCCGCCCAAGCCCAGGTCTTCCTGGAGGGTTGCTACGTACCCAGTGGGTTTGCTTCACAGCTGAGGAGCATGGGCCTCAAGAAATGCATTCTGTTACAGCAAGTGGGAGCAGGCCTGCTCCTTGTCCCAGAGGACGATGACCCCCATCCCTTAAGGGTGTTTGTAGCACATGCAACCCAGAGAAAGAGACTGAGTCCTGGTGTCCCCACCTAGGGACTGTGGGAAAGTCTCCTGGCATCAGGGAACAGTGAGGGCAGATCCAACTCCAGTGTCCAGCTGCTGACCACAACTCTGTGTGTGACATGGAGGCCAGGAAGGAAAGGATCCCCAGGCAGTTCTCCTAGACTCCGGGCTTTCCATCAGCTGTCAAAGCAGCTGGGGAGTCTGTGCACTCCCGAGGTTGCTGCTGTGGAGGAAGGAGTGACTCCGCGGCTGACTCGGGGCTCTGCCAGCTGGGCAACGCTGTGTCCCCACCCACGCAGTTGGATGACATCGTTCTTGCTACGCTGGGAGAGGACTTCTAAACCCTGCTTTGGCATCTACTTAGGATGTGTCTCCCTCCTCCCTCATGCATGGCTCATGTTGAAGCTCATCTCTCAGTCGAGACCACCACTGCCCACCTGCCCCCGAGGTCATCCATGCTGGGCTTCCTGGTGCCCCAACAAAAGCTGCAGGCCATCCCCAACCCGGCCTCCTTGCACCTCCCACTCGGTCTTCCAGGAGGCAGAGCACGCGAGACACTTGGAGAATCTCCCCGCATGAGCTGAGTCTCCACCTGGCTTCCACTCTGGAGACTAGCACCCATCCCCTGACCAGATGTGCTTCTCTGTCTTGTCCCCATCACCACCCATTGTCTTCACAGCAGCCAGAGACCGTGAAAGGTAGGTGGGCTCACGTTGCTCTGTGTCTTGCCTCCAGCGGCTCTTCCCTTCCCCAGCTGGACACCGGAAGAGATGAGGGATGGTAAAAGGAACAGGTCGCATGACCAGGAGGAAGATGCACAGGGTTCCCTCTGACACAGAGCCTGCATTCAGTCCCCTGACCTCACGCACACCCAGGCAAGGCCTCTTGGCAGGGGTGCTTCGTGGGCCACAAGAAGGGATGATTGTAGGGAGAGCGAATAGCATGGCAGACGAAGAGGATTTCAACAAGTTCATTCTAATGTAGGAAAAACTGACACATTGAAAACATGGAGAGGGGCTGCAGTGGCCAGAGGCTGGGAAGGAGGACCCCTGTTATTGCTATCTTGTGCCATGACTTGCATGCTCTGCCCTTGAATCGGTGTGTGGGGGGGGGGGCAGTCGGCACAAAGCCTCTTCTGTTCTTCAAGGGTCATAATTTGGAAACTTTGTCAAAAGTCCTCAAGATGATTCTGGACTGGCAGGTGTCAATCTTCAAGGCACAGCTCCATGTCTAGCTGCGCACGAGGACTCGGTGCTGAAGGAAGCCTGGGAGATGATGTCTGGTCTTCTTCACGCCTAGTGCACACAGACTCA
This sequence comes from Callospermophilus lateralis, assembly GCF_048772815.1. Lineage (NCBI taxonomy): Eukaryota > Metazoa > Chordata > Mammalia > Rodentia > Sciuridae > Callospermophilus > Callospermophilus lateralis. The sequence goes on from NC_135307.1 coordinate 195,632,590, forward strand.
AGTGTGACCCGGAGGCTGTCTCAGACCTCCTCTGCAGCCACCACGACAGACTGGTGGTCATTTAGCTCTTACATATTAACTGAGCACCGTTCTGTACAGGGTACCGGGTGAGCCTTTGAGAGCTGCGGACTGCGCAACCCCCAGAGGAGAACGCATTCCCCAGGCTGGGCTTCCCAGCACCGAGTCCCTGGGAGGATGGAGGTGCAGCCTGCAGCCCTGCACAAGGACTTCTGCAAAGCTCTGCTCTGCAGCTGCCCTAGGTCTCTGCTGCAGGTGGTCTCCACGAGGAGACGAGGTGTGTGATGGCACTGAAAGCATTGGGGATGCCACTCAGAGCCGTGAAGATGCACAGACAGTTTCTGAGCACTGATACTCTCCCTGCTCTGCGTCTATTGTAACAAATGTGAACAACAATTACATCCATCCTAGTGGAATAATTGCTTGCAACCCGACCAGGAGCACAGCTTAAAGCGAGCACCTGAGTGGTGCAGATTGCCTAGCACGGCTGAAAACCTTCACATTATCCCAGGAAGCAGAAGGAGGCGCAAGCTCATCCACAGCTGCGTTCGTTCCTAGATTGTCCAGCCTTTTGTGTGTCATTAAGCTCTTCAAAAGTACCCTGCTTCCCTGGAGAGAAAATATATTTACATAGCTCCCAATCTTTCCGCCAGAGCTGCATCGCCCGGAGAAAAGCTCCCGGCGCCAGGGAGGAGGCTGTTCTGCTGGCCCTGACCAGGCCCAATTACACTGCAGACAGCAGCCGGCTTCCCTGTCCCTGCTGCTCCTACAGTGTGCACAGGGAAGGAACAGACAGAAAAGTGCTTCGGCACCGTAATGGCCAGAGGGGGAAGCTGCCTGCTCGTGTCCTCGCCATCTCTCTCAGTGTGGCCACCGCTAAGAAAGCAGGAGCGCTGATGGTTCTCCCAGGCCCTCCCCACCCCGCCTCCACTCGTTAAAAGGCCTGTCCCTGACACCCAGCCTCCCTCGCTTGGTTCCAGTGGCCTGGAAATGTGTCGGGAAGAAATGGCCTGGAGGATGGCCAGCTTCCTCATTCTCTTTCTTTTCAGTAATTAACTTTGTATTGAGTTCCCTCACCAAAACGAACAGCCGGGCCTCGATTCCAGATAGAAATCACAGGGAGAAACAAATGGGCATTGAAATAAATAACATCGCGGGGCTTGATAAATGCACTTGCAGCGGCAGCAGAGGCTCCCTCCTAAGGAGTCGCAATTACCCATCTGACCTGGTCCAGCCAATGCCACGGTTGCTACAGATAGATGAAAAGCTCACAGGGTCTGGGGTGGGTTATTTCCATATATTTGTCCTGGAAAAGTTAATCAAAGCAAAACAGGGACAGGAGAGAGCCAGGGTTATTCTGATAGTGTTAAAAAATTAAATTCCTGTTGGCCCTTTGCAATCTAGTCCTGTCTCTCTCTCTCTCCCTCTTTTCTTTATTAAAACTATGCCTACAATGTGCATTTCCTTTGTGAAATGTCATTTCCCCCTTTAATATGTAAAAAGGTGTTTGACATTTCTTGGGGGAGTGGAAAAGCAGCCGACGAATCTGCAGCTTGTACCGCAGGGTGCAAGGTAGAAGGTTGGTCCTTTTGAGCTGGACAGTGTGCAGTGGTGACACAACTCCTGGTGGCTTCAACTGACCTGGGCTTTCTTGGTGGACATCGGCAGGAAGAACTGACATAGGGACTCAGAGGGTAGCAAAAGGGCAGGCCAGATGTTATGGATTCTCCCACACTCCTGTGCTAAAAACCCAGGATACAGGAGGGTTGTGACAACTCGGTCACTCTTGTGACCATTCCGTCCTTCCTCCTGCCTGCTGTGCGCCAGGCAGAGGCCAGGGTGCCTGTCAGGGCTGCTTCAGACAGCCCTGGTTTAAGCCATAAGGGACTTGGGAATAGGAATGACTCCTGAAAGAGCTGAGGAGGGCTCAGACTGGGCCCCAGATGCCCCCTGAGAGCTGCACAGCTGGCCTGGCCCCGCTGTGGTGGCACCTAAAGCCACAAAAACTCAGGGGCTCATGTTCGGGTGACCACCGCTAGATGTCCCTGCCTATAGGAACACTGGCCTTTAACCTGTGACCCAGGGGCCCACCAGCACCTAGACTGGTTTGGGTGGATTGGACTGGAGCTGGACACAGCCCAGTGTACTTCTGACCTGCTGCTGCCTGCAGGAAATGAGCAGCAGGGTGCTCTGCCTTATTCCCACCCCTCCTACCAGGCCCATCTGCATCTGAACCCACCTGGAGGAGAGGCCCTGCCCAGGAGGTTCAGCAGGAGGCTGCCTGGGAGCTGGAGCCGTCCGGCCTGCTTCCCAGCCACGTCCTGACCAGTGCTTGGCTGTCCCCCCATTCTCTGTCTCTCTCTTTCTCTCCTCTCTCTCTCTCTCTCTGTCTCTCTCTCCCTGCTCCATCTCTCTCTGTCACACACACACACACACACACACACACACACACACACACACACGGGCAACACTAGGCCCTGCATGTCAGTCCCTGGGCCAAGGTGGCTTTTCTCCAACCTTGACCTTCGCCTTGTCCAGAGATTTTGGCCGTATCCATTTGGGCCCACGCTGCCACTTGACACGTTGGTCATATCTAAGTGTCACCTCTGTTATTATGCACTTACTTGTTTCTTCTTGGTTGGTTTTTTAAGCTGCAAGTGTTTGTTTTGAAAGGGACCAGTCCCTGGATGGAGCTGGTGAGGCGTGTCTCAGCAGCAGATGATGGCCATGATGAGCCCAGTAGAAGTGAGCACCTTTTAACCAAGTGTCACTGATCATTGAAGACATCATCCCAGGCTCTGCACTTTTACCAACAAGATAAATGAGTAGGAGTGTTGTGCAGAGACAGGCATCTTGGATGGAGACCTTCCCCACGAGGCAGACAGGGATAAGGGCCTCCCTGGGCACAGGGCAAGATGAGGCCCAGCGGGCTCGAGGGCTCCCTCCTGTGACTGCCTTCTCACTTAATATCTCAAACTACTCTGGAAGAGGCGTCACCATTCCCAGCTCACGGACGAGGAAACTGAGACTCAGGTTGAACAATGTACCAGGTGGAGGAAGCTGAGGGGACGGGAACTGAGCTCTCTGACCAGTGGCCTGGGCTCTGTGTGGATTGAAGGGGCAAACGATATGTCCCTGCTCCAGCTGGGCTCACTCGGCCCAGCAGCCGTTGCCTCTCCTAAGGTCACCTTGGTTCCAGAAGTCTCATGGCAACCTCCCTCTGAGTCATGGCAATGTGCTGGTGTGTGCTGGTGTGTGCTGGTGTGTGCTGTGTGTGCTGGTGTGTGCTGTGTGTACTGGTGTGTGCTGGTGTGTGTGCTGGTGTGTGCTGGTATGTGCTGTGTGTACTGGTGTGTGCTGGTGTGTGTGCTGGTGTGTGCTGGTGTGTGCTGATGTGTGCTGTGTGTGCTGGTGTGTGTGCTGGTGTGTGCTGGTGTGTGCTGGTATGTGCTGTGTGTGCTGGTGTGTGTGCTGGTGTGTGCTGGTGTGTGCTGGTGTGTGCTGTGTGTGCTAGTGTGTGCTGTGTGTGCTGTGTGTGCTGGTGTGTGCTGGTGTGTGTGCTGGTGTGTGCTGGTGTGTGGTGTGTGTGTGTGCTGGTGTGTGCTGGTGTGTGTGCTGGTGTGTGCTGGTGTGTGTGCTGTGTGTACTGGTGTGTGCTGGTGTGTGCTGGTGTGTGCTGTGTGTGCTGGTGTGTGCTCTGTGTACTGGTGTGTGCTGGTGTGTGCTGGTGTGTGTGCTGGTGTGTGCTGGTGTGTGCTAGTGTATGCTGGTGTGTGTGCTGGTGTGTGCTGGTGTGTGCTGGTGTGTGCTGTGTGTGCTGGTGTGTGTGCTGGTGTGTGCTGTGTGTGCTGGTGTGTGCTGGTGTGTGTGCTGGTGTGTGTGCTGGTGTGTGTGCTGGTGTGTGCTGGTGTGTGCTGTGTGTACTGGTGTGTGCTGGTGTGTGTGCTGGTGTGTGCTGGTGTGTGCTGTGTGTACTGGTGTGTGCTGGTGTGTGCTGGTATGTGCTGGTGTGTGTTGGTGTGTGCTGTGTGTACTGGTGTGTGCTGGTGTGTGTGCTGGTGTGTGCTGTGTGTGCTGGTGTGTGCTCTGTGTACTGGTGTGTGCTGGTGTGTGCTGGTGTGTGTGCTGGTGTGTGCTGGTGTGTGTGCTGGTGTGTGCTGTGTGTACTGGTGTGTGCTGGTGTGTGCTGGTATGTGCTGGTGTGTGTTGGTGTGTGCTGTGTGTACTGGTGTGTGCTGGTGTGTGTGCTGGTGTGTGCTGGTGTGTGTGCTGGTGTGTGCTGTGTGTGTGCTGGTGTGTGCTGGTGTGTGTGCTGGTGTGTGCTGTGTGTGCTGGTGTGTGCTGGTGTGTGTGCTGGTATGTGCTGTGTGTGTGCTGATGTGTGCTGTGTGTGTGCTGGTGTGTGCTGTGTGTGCTGGTGTGTGCTGGTGTGTGTGCTGGTATGTGCTGGTGTGTGCTGATGTGTGCTGTGTGTGTGCTGGTGTGTGCTGTGTGTGCTGGTGTGTGTGCTGGTGTGTGCTGTGTGTGCTGGTGTGTGCTGGTGTGTGTGCTGGTGTGTGTGCTGGTGTGTGCTGTGTGTACTGGTGTGTGCTGGTGTGTGTGCTGGTATGTGCTGGTGTGTGCTGGTGTGTGCTGTGTGTGTGCTGTGTGTGTGCTGGTGTGTGTGCTGGTGTGTGCTGGTGTGTGCTGTGTGTGCTGGTGTGTGCTGGTGTGTGTGCTGGTGTGTGTGCTGGTGTGTGCTGTGTGTACTGGTGTGTGCTGGTGTGTGTGCTGTGTGTGTGCTGGTGTGTGCTGTTGTGTGCTGTGTGTACTGGTGTGTGCTGGTGTGTGTGCTGGTGTGTGTGCTGGTGTGTGTGCTGGTGTGTGCTGGTGTGTGCTAGTGTATGCTGGTGTGTGCTGGTGTGTGTGCTGGTATGTGCTGTGTGTGTGCTGGTGTGTGCTGGTGTTTGCTGTGTGTGCTGGTGTGTGCTGGTGTGTGCTGGTGTGTGTGCTGGTGTGTGTGCTGGTGTGTGTGCTGGTGTGTGCTGTGTGTGCTGGTGTGTGTGCTGGTGTGTGTGCTGGTGTGTGTGCTGGTGTGTGCTGGTGTGTGCTAGTGTATGCTGGTGTGTGCTGGTGTGTGTGCTGATATGTGCTCTGTGTGTGCTGGTGTGTGCTGGTGTGTGCTATGTGTGTGCTGGTTCTCCAACACTGAGCTTCCCTGGGGCTCTGAGTGGACAGTGGACCTTCACCATGGGGGCCAGTTGGATCTTGTTAGAAAGTGCCTCTGCCTTCAACATTACGGGTAATCAGAATGTGACATGGTGACCTTGCTCCACGAAGCAGAGATTCCCAGCCCAGGGACGCCGGTCTCCATGCATGCAGCACACCTGGGAAGACGAGGACCTGTACCAGCAGCAGTTCCTCTGAGCAGGGCCCTGGCAGCCTCCTGGTCCCTTCTTCACTGGTCAGTGGAGAAGGGCGTAGGATGGTCAGACGCCTGCCCAGATGTGGGAAGGGCTTCTTGCCCACAGTCATGGATGTGGCCGGCTGCACTTCTCAGAAGGATGAAACCTGTAAGTCTGTCACCTGTGAGCATCTGGAAGGGGTTATTATGCATGCAAATTTTATGCATAGAATTCAAGCATGGAAGGAGACACCCCCCCCCCAACATTTATGACCATGGGTAAGTTGCAAGGGAGCTGTGCTTGTGGCTCATGCACCACAGCAGGTCCGGGGCATCTGCCAGGTTCTCCGTCCTGAGCAGGGTCATTGTACCTCTATGGCTTCACTCTGAAGCCCTTCCTTCCTGCCTTCTCCCGATTCCAGTCCCCTTTCATTCAACCATCAGCGACATGCAGCTCATATGTGACAGACACAACCCTGGGCGCAGGGAGGTGGCAAACCACGGGACACCAGGCTTCTGCTCCTGCAGGAAACCTGGCCTGGGGGTTGGGAGTGCAGACCTCGGGTCCAGGCCCAAGCCTGCCTCCACAGCTGCCTACCCGTGCAGCCTGGGAACATCAGGCCTCTACTCTGCTCCACCTGGAAATCCAGAGGACAATGGCCCTTACCTTGGTCTCTTCAAGGAGGGCACACAGGAGGCCCTGGAGACAAGAGCCTGGGGAGTGGGGCTGTCTTCCTTCTCTTCTAAGGTGGAAGTGGGTGGGCTCAGCTAGGCTCGCGTGGAGACCGGGGATAGAGGGTAGTTGTCCAAAAGACCCATGGGGTCTGGCTTTATTTTCTGAGATTCTGGAAGCTGTGGACATGAGACCAGTGTGGATGGGGTGATGTCACGATCCTCTGGGAGGGGCTTATCCCAATTCTTTAACCACAGACACACACAGTGGAGCAGGGACCATCACCAGGACGGTGTTGGCCAGGACCTGCAGCGAGACAGCCTGTGCACGCAGCTGACCTTCAGGCATATTCTGGTCCCTGTGGAACGTGGAGCTCTACCCAGAGGGACCCACTGTCAGGGCACCTGACCTGTCAGGAGGCAGGGTGGTCAGCTGCTGGGGGCAGAAGCCCAGACCCCAGGCCCAGCAGGCTGCTCTGGCAGGCCCAGGTGAGAGCCAGTCCCACACAAGCTGGGTTGAGGCTTCCCAGATGCCCTCTCCCTGTCCTTCAGCCCAAAGCTGTCTTCTCAGTAAGGCTTTCTGGAACCCACCACAGAGCTCTGTCTCCCTCTCAGCTGTCCCCCGTAGCTGACCTGGCCTTCTAAGGCACTGTGACTGTGGATCCCAGATTCCCACCGTGTGGCTTTGCTGGTAAGCTCTAGGCAGGATCCTCACAGTCTTGCTCACAGTGCCCGTGCGTGGGACTCCTGGGTGGACCTGGTGGGCGTGGAAGATGGTGGGTAATGAGCAGCAACCGGCCTGGCCGGTCCACCAGGCTCATGGCATCTATAGACAGAATCACCCGTGGTCCCAGTGGGATGGCCAGTAAGAGGTATTTCCTAACCTGTCTTTCTGATTCTCCCTGTTGCATATTTTCCTTAAGTTGATGTCAGCCAGAGTGATTAATTGTGAGAGCGTGAAGTGCTTTGGAGCAGGATCAGAATTAACTTCCAGAAAGCTGTTTGTAGAGTTATCCCTCTTCCCATTTTTTTTTTTTCTGGGAACCATGGGCAAAAATGTAAAGATATTTATTAAATTGTCAAGTAAAAGAAAAATAAAATTTGAATACTCCCCTGTGTTCCACATCAGAGAGAAGAGACTCAGCGGGATTCTCTGTCCTCACCCATGTGCGCCTTTGTCCCTCTGGTCAGTCATTTGTTAGCAGCACTGCTGGGGCGGATGCAGCCACAGGCAGCCAGGAGCAGGCAGGACTGTGGGACCAGGTGCTCTGCAGGTCAGGAAGACGATGGGGCAGGGGTGATGGCATTGAGAGTGGACAGCGAGGCTCGGGGGTGGGCATGCAGGGGTCTGCTGGAGATTCACCCAGGCTTCTCAGAGAGGAGACAAGGACGCAGAGTGGTGGCCAGAGCAGGAGGAGTGGGGAGAGCGGCAGGGGCTGTCTGCGGGATTTGAGGTCCGGAGGAGAAATCAAGGGCAGACTGGAGGGGGCAGGCTCCAGGCCCGAGGGCTGAGTGCATCCGTGGGCGGAGCTGTGGGAGTGGAGGTGGTGCTGCAGCTGGGCGGTGCACCCACTCTATGTCCTTCCCAGCACAGGTCCTGCCCAGAGTCAGCAGGGGTCACTCGGGTCACCTAACTCAGGAACACCCTCAGCACCTGGCCTGCTGGGCAGAGGGTCAGCTGCAGGCACCATTGCCCAACTAAGTCACTGCGGTTCCCTGGGTGCCAAGTAATGGCTCATGTAACTGCGACTTCCTGATGATCTGTAAGTTTGAGGGTTTTTAACTTTTTCATGTGCTCTTGTGGATCACCTAGTCAGATCTTTGTGCTCACTGGCTGTTGGTCGGTTTCTTTTCATATTTTGGGGAAGTTTGCGTCTCTTGTAGATACCAAATTTTAAAAACTAATCCTTCATTTATCTGTTGGGATTGCCTGTAAGAATTTCCCCACATGCTCAGTTTTTCGTAGTCAGGAACGTCTCCCTTCTCTCTTATTCACCTCTGGGTTTCCAGTTCTGGTTGGGAATGTGTCCCCATCTACCGGATTCTCTATGGCATTTTCTAGGTTTCTTCTGAATAAACACCCCTTCCCCACAGCTGGCAGAGCCTTGTGTTTCCCATAACTTTAATTAAATTTGAAATGGGAAAAATATGAGCAGATATAAACTTGTTGCTTTAATATTGTTTGATAATGCTATATCATGGTCCTATGAGAATTGTTTTTAAAAAAGAGGAATTTGTACAGAACTTTTGCAAGAATTGGTTTGACATGATTTCGACATGCATGCTGTTTTCTAACAGTCTGGCACAAGTCTCTTTTTTTGGGCATCAGTGTGCCCAATGTCTTCAGGGGGAAAAGTGCCTCTTTGCCACTGGGGCTGCCTGGGGGAGGCCATCAGTGTCCTTTCCATCCTGAGCTGGCCAGAAGGCCAGCCGAGCCCAGTAGCCTAGATCTCTTGAGCTGAATGGGATTGCAGAGGGAAGGTGGACGTGCTCAGGTCCACCCAGGTGAGAGGTTGGCCTTTGAAATAATGAAAAGCCTCCTGCGGCTCTGGCCTCCGGGGATGCCTTGATTCCTGTTCCCAGCTCAGTTCCACTGTGTGAGCTCACAGGTTCCTTCCCGTGGGGTCCGCTGCTGCTTGCTCTGGCCAGATTCCATTTCTGTGTCCTTCAGCCAAAGAGCCCTCACCGCTCTCCTCCTTCCGGCATGCAGCAGCGCAACACTTTGCTTGTGAAGTGTGGTCACGACAGCACTCCATCGGACCTGCCCACACTGTGGGGACACTCCTGGCAGTCATTATTCCCACATGAGGAAACCGTTCACAGGGTCAGGGCACCAGGCTTCATTGGCGGCTCTATCCCCATAGCGCCGTGCTCAGAAGCACACAAAAGCAACTTTTGCTGAAGCCCCTTGGGTGACTGGTGGGAGAACTGACTCCACAGTCCTGCAGTCCTGGGGCCACAGGCAGCCTTGCCTTACACAGTCAGCAAGCAGCCTGGTGTACCCACCTGTGCTCCCCACCGCTGTCCACGGTGCTGATCGGGACAGAAGCTGGGGATGTGAGGAAAAGAACGGACTCCCCCTCACCAGAAGCAGGGGAGAGAGCTAATGGCAGGGGGCCAGGAGAGTTATGAAGAAAACTGAGCTCCCAGTGCACTGAGGTGGGCGGGGTTTCAGGCTGCCTGGTCAGGGAAGGTCTCTCTGCGTAGGTGACGCTTCATTAGTGGCCTGAGTGAGCAGGAGGAGGAAGAGGAAGAGCTCCAAGGCTCAAGTGCATGGAGAGGGGAGATGTACTGAGCCTTGATGTTTATTAGAGAACCCCAGCATCTGATAGTCCCAAGTGGAAACTGTCCCTTTGGAAAGATTAAGCTGGGCTGGTAGTTCATTGTCAGCAATAGATGCTTACTCAGGCCTGGCCAAGCCAGGGGAGCCATTATAGAGGCTTAAAGATCTGTCTATCCTCTCTCTGTCCCTTGGTCCATATTTCCTTCTCTACTTTCTATCCATCCACACACCCATCCACCTGTCTATACTCATATCCATCCATCTATCCATCCATCCGTCCGTCTATCCGTCTGCCCGCCCATGCATCTCTGTGTCCATTGTACGTGGTTCTTTTGTTCAGCTGTGCATCAGTGGGCTTTAGACATGGACCACGTCCCTGCATTGGAGGAGCGAGGTTTTCGGATGGGCAGTGAGATGCAGGGGGGCAGGTGCACCTCGAGGGTCAGCCGGGGAGGTAAGGAACTGGCTAGTGAGAGAAGCATGGTGAGTGAGCTCGCAGAGCTCCTTCCACTCTTGGTGACTCTCCTCCTCACCTGTCCTCAAAACCTTCAGGGCACACTGGCCTTGGAGAAGTTGGCATGAAAGGACTGTGTCATGGGCCTGTTCCAGGCTGAGGTCAGGTCTGGGTGATGGTGGCAGAGGGCAGGGTGGGGGTAGCCCGACCTCAGTGGGGGCCCTGTGCTGGCTCAACTGTTCCTGGTGCCCGGCAGGCACATGGCGAGCACGGAGTGAGCAAGGAAGCTGTTGAGCTGCAGTGGCACTTGCGTCTCTCCCCTTTCTGCTTCTGCAGAGAATGTCTTCAGAAGTATCTTGGGAATCACCAGGTCATCATGCTTTGCTCCCCTTTCCCAGCAGACTCCGACCTGGAGGATTCCGCGACTTGTTCGCAAGCAGATTTGGAGATATACGATGTTAAAAGCAGGTTGGGTGCTGGTGGCCTGGCACCTTAGAGAGCTTACTTGTTCTGAACTCCTCAGGAGTTCGGTGACTCCAGGCTTGTAGCAGGCTGAACAGGGCATGGGATTTCTGGTGACCCCCTCCTGCTGGCCCTTAGGGGGTACAGGAGCTGACCACTGCCAAGCCACTCTGTCCCAGAGCCGCCTGTGAGGTCTGACATGGGCCATGTTTTGAGGGCCTGGATGGGATAAGCAGCAGCTGAGGGTGGCGGGAAGCTCTTAGTGCAAGGCGTGGGGAGAAGCTTGCCCAGGACCCGGGGAGGAGTGCGCTCTGCGGTGGGCAGGGTACGTCTCCGCATTCTCAGGCTTTTGCACTCAGAGCTGCCCAGGAAGTGGAGCCATCACACACGCCTCGCCTGCTGGTCTGTGGGTGAACTGCCACGCTGTTCTGTTTTGTTCCGGATTCGATGAAGTCACTCTAGTCTAAGCCACAGAGAAAGCGGCCAGGAGAGGCCTGGGTCCCTGGAGTCTGGGGCTGTGGTGGCTCCCACAGGTGGGCTGAGGTGCTGCGCCCTCTCCCACCACCTGCCGCCTGCTTATCATCACTCTCCCTTGGGCTGAGTCCTGTTCCATCTTCTCATTCCTCCACTAGGCACTCTGACTTCAGCGGCAGGGAGGCTGAGGCAGGAGGATCACAGGTTCAAAGCCAGCCTCAGCAAAAGTAAGGTGCTAAGCAACTCAGTGAGACCCTGTTTCTAAATAGAATAGAAATAGAGCTGGGGATGTGGCTCAGTGGTCAAGTGCCCCTGAGTTCAATCCCCAGTACCAGAAAAAAAAGGAGGGGGGGAACTGGAAAGAGGTCCTTAGGGCTAGGAAAGCACAGAGCAAAGGGAAGTGGCAAGAAGTGAGTCTGGTGACGTGGGCAGAACTGACCACCTGCCCGGCCGCCCAGACACCTGGGAGCTGGACTTGGACAGCGTCTTAAGATTGGCGGATTCTCAGGTGTCCTTGCTCATTCAGCTCCACCCAGCACACCTGGCTCTCTTGTCCCCATTGTCCGTACCCCGACTGGTTCCACTCTTCCTGGCCCCTCCCCAGGTGCTCACAGGAGGGCCATGGAGCAGCACCTGCACTGCACTTTCCGACCTCAGGCCCCACCTCCACTCTCTGCTTCCCACCTCCCTCTTCCCACTCACCACCTGGAGGCCACCCATCGCCCTCTCAGTGAATCAATCACCTGCCCCCGGGCTGGACGCCATCTCCATGGTGAGGTGAGGGGTGTCTCCCAGCGCCATCCTGCCTGCCCTCCAGACTACAAGCAGGAGGTGGGAGCCCCAGGACCTTTCCTGCTGGAGCCCCTGCCCGCTGCTGTGACCAAAGGGCCAGGCCCCGCCTGCCCCGCCGCAGCCTTCCCAGGGCCACCAGCCAAGCCGGAGACAAAGCAGCCCCTTTCCATGCAGAGACAGACAGACGGATGGGCTGTCAGGCCGCGGGGTGAGACCAGGCTCAGAAAGCTGTCAACTGGGGTGCTTAGCACACGGAGCTGTTTTCCCATGCTAGTCACAGACGTTTTGAACCACATTAGAATAAACAGAATTCTGAATTATCTTCTCAGCAGTACATGAAATAACTGTCTGTCACCCAAAGGGAAAGAGGGGGATGATGAATTTCTAAGGTAAAAATCCCAGAAGTGAAAAGAAAAATCCAATCCACATGTGCTTCTGGAAGCTTCCAGCACAGCAGGTGGTCCCCCTCCCCTGCCCAGGCCCAATGCTGGGGACCTGGGGAGAGTGTGAGCCCTCAGGGGCCTGGCCAGGCACTGGTCTGTGGGCACATCTGCTCATTTCCTTCTGCAGCAGGTCAGAGTCCAGGGTGCGGGGACCCCTCCCCAGCTCAGGGGTCCTGCGGAGGTGGCTGCAGAAGCAACCAGCAGCCAGGCGGCAGAGCCAGGCTGCAGGAGCTCTGCTGTCTGACCAGGTCCCACGTCACGGCCTTTGAAGGCGTGGTTTTTGTAGGACATTTAAAAGCCTCTCAAAGGCCTTCCTTTACTCCCAATCTTCTATCAGAGTCACACCTGCTGGATGGTGTCTCTGTGCTGCGCTGGGGACTTGGTCACAAAGGCCTCCACCCCCTGTAGCTCCCATCCACCTTGCAGCCATGCTGGCCACCTTTCAGGCCTTTCAGTGGGCTGTCCCCTGCCCCCACCACAGGGCCTTTGCAGGAGCCGCCCCACCTGGCTTCCTCCACACCTCCATTGTTCTCCTTTGTGATCCTCTAGCTCTGTCCTCCACAGCACTGGTCACAGTGGGGGTCATTTCACGTGCCTGTCTTCCCTCACACTTTGTGGTTCCTTTATCAGAATCATTCTCCGTGATGAAGGGGCTTTGTGTGCCCCTCACTGCTGTAAGCCTGGAGCAAAGCGCAGGGCCTGGCAGTGGTGGGATCAATGAAAATCCGTACAGTGAAGCCCGGCCACCTGTTGGTGGCTGCCAGTGGGCAGGGGCTGGGCACTTGCTTCCTGGCTGGGCCTGGGTCTCTGTAGACCACCTGCACACTCCAGTCCTCAGATGCGACAGCCATCAGGTCCTTTACCCTCCAGTCGGCACCAGTAACGAGCCAGGAGTGACCAGGCCATTAGAGCAGCTCTCGTCCTGCCTGATTGGGGCTGCAGTGGCCAGACCACATTTGTCAGCGTCCCTCATCAAACCAGCAGGCAGAGGTGGGGTGGCAGAGGTGGGGACCCGCCACCCTCCAGCTTCCCTCCCAGGACCAGAGGGCCTCTGGCTTTGGGAGGACGGCAGCTCCTGTCCTTCCAAGGTAGCCGCTCCCTTTCCAGGGAACCGTTCAGGCCCCGCCCTCTCGGGGTCCAAGGTCTGTGGGAGAGACGGCCATGGAGTTAGGGGAGCAAGAAAGACGCCAAGTGCTTAAAGGGACGCACACAGGACCCACGCTCACTGGGGGCGGTGCAGAGAGGAGGGTCGCTGGCCAGAGATGCAGAGGAGCCATTCCACTCTGCTGACTGCACAGCATGCCGGCTGTCAGGGTTTCCCTGGACGGACTGCAGCCTCCGTGGCCAGGGGCTCTTCTCCCACTAGCCTGGAAGGTGTCCTTCTGAAAGGCTTTTCCTCTACTCAGAGGACCTGGCTTCCGAGCTTTAGATCTGAGTCCTGGGCCGGCTGGACAGGAAGACAGCGTGCACGCAATAGGCCAGCCTGAGAGGAGGCAGGAGGGAACAGGTCACCAGGTCACATGTCCTACCCCCTCTGCTTGGGAGGCAATTCACTGTGTGTCACCCATGGCTACGGAAGCAGAGCTGGTGAGGGCACCACAGTTGACCAGTGCGCCTGCCCCCACATCCTCCAGCCCCAGTGGACTTCCTGTCCCTCCTCACTGGTCCTCCTGTCCCTCCTCACCTGTCCTCCTGTCCCTCCTCACCTGTCCTCCTGTCCCTCCTCACTGGTCTTGCTCTCCTTTCTGGAACCTAAAGTCTCTGCGGACAGCAGCCTGAGGACAGTTGCCTGTGTCCCTCTCCCTGGAAGCGTTCTCCTCTGCTCTGCTGCTGTGTCACCTTCTTAGCAGCCCCTCCCTGACACCCCTCACTCCCTGTGCATCTGCCGCAGACAGGAGCTTCCTGTGCAGGTCTTTATTCACCCTTTTCTTCCAGTGCCAACCCCTGTCCTGCCCTGAGATCTCCCGTGACCTTGCTTACCTTCTGCAGGGGACCGAGTCCCACTAAGGATCACTAGGGTGGCCCATCCTCCTCACCCAGGTCGCGTGGATCTCTAAATTGAAGAAGAAACCAGAAGCCAACACACATGAACCAATTAGGAAACAGCCTCATTTAAATCTTCATGGCTGACACTTCTCTAAAGATCACAAAAGATGTCGAATATCTTAATTGATTAATTACCTGTGCATTTTCCCTACATTTTTCTGCTGCGTGTTTTGGTCTTTTCACGTGGGAAGGATTCTGTGGTGCTGTTTTCTGCAGAGATAATAGAAAGAACCTTCTTTGCTTCCTCTTGTGTGGTGGAGAGAAATTTATCTAGTTTTAAAAATTATGAACCCCTCTATCCGCCCCAGCCCTCACCATCCTCTCTAGCCTCACTGGTCTTGTGCCCCTTCCTGGAACCCGGAACCCCCCACCCACGGCAGCCTGGGGACATTTGCAGGAGCCGTTCCTCTGCCTGGAAGCCCTCTTGCCTCTGCTGCAGCAGCACGTGCAATGGGCAGACTGACAGCCGTGCTCACTGCAGACTGTGTTAGTCTTTGTCCTATAGACACAAGAGTTCTGAGGAATTCTATTTCATCCCATTAAAAAGAAATAAGTGGTGCGTTTACACTTCTATGTACACATTATGAATTATTCTTTACAGGGGAGAACGTTTATTTTGACTAGGTGATAATGAGACCCAAATCCTCTCCTACGTAACATGTCTGATGATAAGAAGGCTTTTCGCTGTCTAGCTTCTGCTCCCACGATTCCAACCTTCCTCCTCCTCCCCTGGCACTGCTGGGCCAGCGCCCCTCCCCAGGCAGTCTGACCCGCCCGCCCGTGGGGAGGGACAGGGAGAGCCAGCTGTTGCTCGGGCAGGGTGCGTTCCTGGCTTTCTGTGGGAAGTGATGTAAACTTGCCTCTAGGCCCTACATACTGTGTCCCAGAAGTGCCACCATCTGGGGTAAGGGTGACTTGGTGGACAGTAGAGGCTGGGGTCTGAGCCACCTCTGTGAAATATCTCCGTTTGCAAGTTGCATAAACCCTAGCCACATGAACCCCTTGCTAGGTCCCTCCTCATCTTGAAAGGCGCCCCATGTCTGTGAGCCCCTGACCCTACTTCATCTGCAGTCCCCTCCCCCATCACCTTTGCCAGCTGGAGAACTGTGTGGGGCTTGGGGTGGCTCCTCTGCTCAGGGCACAGAGTGCCACGTGCTAAGGACAGGGAATGGGTGCTGTGACTGAGTGGGAGATTGGCCCACAAGCCCAGGTGGGCCCTGAGCACCACACTGTGGTGGGCTGGGGACACTGGTAACAGCACCCGAGTGAGGGCTCAGTCATTTCCCTGGGCTTCTAGGGGACAGCCAAGCCCTATGACATCTCCTTGCCCCATGCCAGGGGTGGGGTGGGGTGCACAGCCTAACCAACAACTGCTCTAGCAACTCCACCCCTGGACCTTGACCCTCCAGCCATATCGAGCTTTGAAGAGCAATTAGTGAATCAGTTGACATCTTCCCTGAGAATTCTGGGTCACGCCAGCTAATTAACCTCCCTCTTGCATTCCAAACAAAGTTCCAACTGCTGGGACCCAAATATGCCAAAATAAAACAGGAGGGAAGAGGGGAGGGAGGGGGCAAGGAGGGAGGGAGGCGGGGAGGAAGATAAGTATCTTTAAAAAAAATTAGAAGTTTTTCTGTAAATAAAATAAGCTGCATGGAAGAGAGAGGGTGGGAAAGAACTCCCGGGGCAGCCCCCCCGCCCCCCCCGGCACCGGGAGGGGCCCACATGGCCACGCTCTGCTTTGAGGTCCACGTGGTCTAGCAGGCAGCTCCTTGGGATGATGACCCTGGGCTTCCTGTTCTCTGGGGAATTCTGGAAGGGAGCATGATGTGGGGAGCCCAATGTACCCTGAACTTGGAAGTGTGGCCATCTGGGCCGCCTGGACGTACAGCGGCTTCCCGTGGTGGACTCGTGTGGACATTCCCCACACAGCGAGGCCGCCGGGTTGCTACGGCCCTCCTTCCTGTTCCTCCCTGAGGAGCCACTGGCCGGGGGGTCAAGGATGTAGGCCTCGCAGGGCTGAGCCCGAGTCCCAGTTGGTCCTCTGACACTCGCTGGCTGTGGCCTCGCACACTGATTCCCGGGCTCCACGGCGGATGCCCGAGCTCACCGTGGTGGCTTGCTATGGCGATTTCCTGTACCTTCTGTGATACATGACCACTAGGCCCCAGCCTGTGGCCTCATCATTCTAGAGGTCAGATGCCTGAAGTCCAGCTGCAGCAGGTTGTGCTCGCCCTGGGGTGCTTCAATGGGGGACCCTGGGTGTTCGCTTGCTTGAGGAGGCATTGTTCCTCTCCAGCATCACACAACTTCTGCCTGCCCACAGCACGGGTCACATTTCCTCCTTATAAGGATGCCAGTCGTGGGAGCAGGGGTCTCCTTCCTCCAGGGTGGCCTCAGCTTAGCTTTATCCCATCTGCAAAGACCCTGTTTCCAGATGAGGTCCCATTCTGAGATTCTGGGTGGACACAATGTGTTGGGCATAGCTACAGCTTGGACACCCACCTCCAGGATTTACTCCGTGGCCCAAGAGAGCTGATCACAGAATCTCTTCCCTACTCCATGTTCAGTGACGTCATGCTGGTGGCTTGCAGTGGGTCACGGGGAGCAGAAAGGAGATCTACACAAGTCAGGCTTTCTGAGGCCCTCCTTGGCAGCTAGCTGTTAAAGAGTAAGAACATAGCTTTGGATACCTGAATAGTCGTGAGCTGCTATTTGCTCAGCATTTTCTTTTGAAAAGTCCACATTTTTTAAAAAACAAAGATAAGTTTATTTTGCAAGGATATGTTAGACTAGGGGCCAGCAAACTCAGGCCCCCAGAACAAAGCTGGCCCATTTCTTGTCTTTTTAAATAAAGTTTTGTAGGAATCCAGCCATGCTCATTCATCTACCGATTGCCTATAGCTACTTACACGTGATAGTAGCAGAGTCAAGTAGTGGGGACAGAGATCGTGTGGGCTGCAAAGATGAAATGCTCACCCTCTGGCCCTGTGTGACAGTTTGCCAACTCCTGCTTCAGCCCAGCACTTCTCAAATGCTGATGCACCAGATGAATCACCTGGTCACTTGCACTGGGGCCAGGCTGCCAGCGTAAGTCACAGCTAAAAGGAACCAGTGCACCTGTCCCCAACAGAAGGGCCATAAAGAGGAGCGTGAGGCCAAGAAAATAGTCCTGCACAATGCTGGCTGGAATCCATGGCTTGTTGAGGGCTCTGAGACTGAAGTCCCCATCTGATCTGAAGACACAGTAGCATGCATCCTAGAGGCTTTAAAGAACACTAACAGCAAAGCAGGGTCACACCCTTCATGCAGGAAGAGTGGTAGGATGATGGCAAGTGCAACCGCTTCACCCTAGTCTCAGCGCTGCTCAGCAGAGCTTGGATTGCATCCCCTGAGTTCCTGCTGCCATCAGAGGGGACAGCTCATGCATGGGACCCCACTGCACAGAGATACCATGGTTCATCAAGGAGAAAGCCAGCTGGGCTGGCAAAAGTGTACATGCATGTTGTCCTTCCCATTCCCCCTAAGGCCACCCTCTTCCCCACCGTTGACTGCCTGCCAGGGCCTAGTGTAGGACATCAGGAGAGTGCAGAGCCAGAGAAGTGACTGTTTGTCGTCTTTGACTAAGTTACCCTGCTTTAACTTTTAATTCCGCGGCTCTTGCATTATTTTAAAACCGTCTGGCATATCTCTAGAACTAATGGTACAAACTGCAGTGTGATAAATTAAAATGCACCCCACTCTGTCAAGTAGCTTCTCCCAAGTCTTTGAAAAAGTACTTCCAAGATGAAATATGTACTTGTGTGTTCTGCAGGTTTTTAAAAAGTCCTGAATCTTTGCAGATTTACTGGAGAGGAGGGGGTGTCTCATGTAAAATGTGTTTTCCCTTGACATTTAGAGGTCTTGCAAAGTGGTTTATTATAGATCTTGTGGACATCTTGATATTTAATTAAATTTCAGAAATACATTTTCTGCACTCATAAGGAGGAATATGAAGAATGTATTTATTCACTCTCTATTTGTTATTCTTTTTCTGTCTCTAACACAAAATTATCAGTAGGAAGTAAGTCATCAGAGGCACTTAAAATTTTTCGGGGTCGGAAATCTAATTAACCTCAGCAACTGTGCTTAAAATGTTGCATAATATAAGACAAGCCCTTACAGGAATCTTTGGCAATACTCAGCCTTGGTGATATATTTACGACTGTTTTTTAAACTGACCTTCAATGTCTGTTTTCAAAAGGCTCGGGGGACAGGGAAGCGGACGGGAGGCAGGTCACTGCGAGGTCCCATCCAATACATTTCAGCAAATGACTGCTGAATGTAAGCAGATGAATTTGTAAATTATTTCATCACTTTACATTTTTATAGACTGAATTAAGACTGAGTTCACAGTACATGGTCACTGGCCTGAAAATAGTACTTTTCCCCATTTAAACTTGAATCTGAAGGAAACGAGCCAAATGTGCTCACCCTTCAGGTGTGGGGATCTGTGCTTCCCGACTCTCGCTGGTGCGTTGGCTTGTGTAGCTTCAGGCTGTTTTCTGCCTACCTCACCATGGCCGAAGGCCTGAAGGAGCTTGCTTTTATCTTTCTGTTAGGGATTCTCGTTTGCAATGAGCAACTTCCTCCTTCGGTGGCATTCAAATGACCCCCGAGAGTCCATCCAGAGACTGTCTGTGTTGCCCCTGACTCATCTGATCCAGAGCTCACGAGATCAGGAGTGTTTGGAACCTGCACGTGACACGAAGACAGGAGGTCACGTGGCTGGTTCTTGGGCCTGGTGAGGATCCAGGAGGAGGCAGGTCGCCTGGAAGGACCATGACAGGGAGAGGAGCTGGCACGCAGGCAGGGGCCAGCCTGGGGCCCATCAGGAGCTGGAGTCTGTGGGGACAGACCTGGGAGGGAGGGACGAAGCTCAGCACTTGGCATCTGGGGAACAAACAAGGTCAGAAAGGTGTAGAAGTGGAGAGAAGAGCAAATGCTGGTCAGAGGAGGTGCAGGGAGGCTGGCCCAGGGAAGAGGTGAACTGGTTCATCTTGGGACAATCAGGCATCGGCCAGTATCAGTGTCCTGTGGTTGCACTAATATTGCCACAAACCCACTGGTTTCAAGCAACACAAATTTATTGTCTTATGGTTCTAGGGACCAGAAGTCAGAAGAGGGTTCTCGGGGCACAAGCCACAGGCCTGGGGTGTGGTCCTCCTGGAGGCTGGGGGAGACCCTTCCCAGCGTTTCTAGCTCCTGGAGCACAGGGGCCTCCCTCGCCTCCTGCCCCCTCTGACAGTGCAGCCGGCAGCCAGGGCTGGGCCTTGGCTTCCCCTCTCTAGGTCTTTCCTCTTCTTCCATCCCCCACTTACAACATCCCTGTGATCCCATGGGGCCCACCCATGTGATCCAGGACCCTCTCCCTCCATTGGGTCGGGGTCCGTGGCCATAACAAGATGGCTGAGGCTGGTTGATGTCTTAGTGCAGGAGGCCCAGGAGCGGCAGGCTGGCTCGTGCTTGCCTGCTGAGGGCCTGGAGGCAGGTGGCATCACAAGTGGACACACATGCAGGTGCCACCCTGGGCCAGGCTGGAAGGCAGGCAGACACTGTGGCCAGACTCCTTCGTTTATAACAACGCCCCCTGCAGGTGGCACTGACTGTCTCTGTGACAGCAGCACCCCTCAGACCTGAACCCCCTCCTCCACCTCTCAGAGACCCCCCAAGTCACCCCACCACACCCAGCCCAGGAACCTTAGAGGACAAACCACACCCAAACAGTAGCTCTCAGCACCTCAAAGCCAGCTCAGCAATCTTGCACCCGTGTTGCCCATCCCTTGTCCCTGTAAGGCAGTGCATCTACAGGTCTGCACGTTAGGACCTGGCCCTCTTTGGGGGCCATTATTCTGTCCACTGTGGGCCAGTCCAGACAAACACGTTTACTACTCATGGGCAAGTCGCCAGGCGGGCCCTGGGCTCTGCTGTGGGACTCCCTGCCCCACGTGGGTGGTGTAAAACAACTGTCATTGCACTCACAGAACCCAGGAGCTGGGAGTTCCTCCTGAGCAAGCCGGGGACAGCAGGTCTGCTCACGATGTCTGGGTTCTCAGCTTCAGACACTAGGGAAACCCAGAGTCAGGGCTGGAGTCACTGAGGCACCTTGGCTGACATGGCTGGCTGTGGCTGGTGGCAGCCTGGGGCTGTGATGGGAACTCTGGTCTCAGCTAGAACAGCTTCCCTCCCTGTGGTCTGCCCAGGATGTCTGCTGCAGGGTGCTTGAACTTCCTGTGTGGGGTCTGAGGGCCCCAAGGCAGGCGACCCAGCAGGGAGGTGGAGTCTGCATTTCCTTAGAGGTCACCTCATGGACTTCCACAGCATCCTGTTGTTCCTGAGCAAGTTATAAGCCCCACTTTGGCCCCAAGTCACAGGGAGGAATATTAGATTCCATTCCTTAATAAAGGAGAGACATGGGTTGAGGAGGCACGCAGGAGGGGAGAGACCGAGGTCCTCATCTTTGGAGAAACACTTGCTGCCCTAGGTGAGGGTCTTGGTGTGGCCGATCCCCAGTAGGAACACACTGGTGGCTTCTGCTGACCTTCATTCTAGGGTTGTCAAATGAAAATACAAGGACATCAGATATTTGAATTTCAGATAACCAACGAATTTTTAACGTATAATTATCTGCATGTGGTGTTTGGAATATATTCATGCTAAAAAATTTCTGATGTTTATCTGAAATTCAATTTTTATAGTCATGCATTTTATCCGGCAAACCTACTCTGAATACCCATTGTGAAATGTTCTGAACATGGCTCTGGACAGCAGGAAGGAGAAAGAAAAACGAGTGGGCAGCTTTTAAGAGGAAACCCTTGTAGAGGGAGGAGTGACCTTTGGGGAGAGAGGACCCAGGCCCCTGTGGCCAAGTCCCTCACTCAGAGGCTTCTTAGAGTCCACTGGATCAAGCCTCACCCACCATGGGCTGTGAAGACCCACCCAGCCTCCTGGTTGTGGATGAGATGCATGAACCTGCTCTTCTGATGAGTTTTCACTTAGCCTTGTCCAGCTTTCAAATGCTCATGAATAAATGAGTAACAAAGACCGTATCTGCTCATAACCAGGGGACTAGGGGCCACCTCCTCGTCATGTCACCGGCCACCCATCACGACCAGGACAAGCAGGAGAACCCCAAGCAGTCACTAGACATTCCTCTGCTGGACACCACGCTGGGCTCTTTACCTCTTGGCACAGTTATTTGGCAAGTTTCTCTTCTTGTCTGAACTGTGCCAACCAAGAGACTGGTGATCAGCCCAGGGTCCCACAGCTGGAAAACAGAGGAGCCAGCAGGAGCAGCGGGGGCCCGCCCGGGCCTGGCTCTCTGTCCTGCACTCTCACCATGCCAGTAGTTTTTAAAGAACAATGTCCTTTTGCCTTGTGAGGACAGAAGCTAGTTTGTGACAGTCACCCTGAGGTGGTACAGCTAGCCCTTTGCCAGCCACAGTGAGCTGGGTACTCTTCCCCCAAACAGAGCCAAGTTCCAAGCCCTGGAGACTGGCGGTTTGGAAATGCAGTCTTTGGAGATGTAATTGAGGATCCTGAGATGGGGTCCTCCATGATTTACAGTGACCAAGTCCAGTGACCTCTGTCTTCAGTGAACATGAAGATGGGATGCAGATGGGCACTTCGGGCCTCCGAGAGCTCCGGCGCTGGGAGAGGGGTCTGGGCAGGCTTCCCTCTGCCTCTTGAGGGGACCACGCCTGCTTTCGGGTTCTGGCCCCCAGACCTGCAGGGCAACAGGTTTCTGCTGCTGTAAGCCACTCGGGGTGGTATGTGTTTCTGGCCACGAGAAAGCTGGGGTCGTCTTCCCGGCTGCCCTGGTCCATCCCTGTGTCCCCAGCCCAAGCCACCACTGGCTGCTCCTCACACAAATCTCTGGGCTCCAGTTGGTTTCCCCTTTGTGTGTAAGACGGTGATTTGTGATTCCAAGCCTGCCCCGGCCTGCCCGCTGCACTGGGGAGGACAAATCAAGCCCGCAGCACCCCACTGGGGACTTCAGGGGGATTTACGGTAACGTGGAATCTTTGTGCTTTTCTTAGTCAAAGGATCAAAATTACAGTTTTTATAACTTGACCCACTGAAGCCCTTAAATCAACTCCAGCAGTGAGCCGGCCAGCCACCACGGGATGGCCTCCGAGTGGCGCAGAGGGGCACCTGTTTGGGAAGATGAGAAATCACTTGCAAAGTAAGGGGCTCGCTGAGTTTAAATCAAAGTCAGCTCCTAGGGCTTGGGGGAGACTTTAAAAAGCACCGCGGTGCTGCTCCCCACGTACGGGAGCCCAGGGCAGGGAAGTGCAGGAGCACAGCCCAGTTTCCTGGTGTGCTCATCTCCTAGGGCGAATTCTGCAGGTCACCCCTGCCCTCACCTGACCTCAAGGAGGATGAAAATGATCATGTGTCTCTTGGCGCTCCCAGCAGCTCTGGCTGCCGGTGGGAGGCAGGCCTGGGCGGTGGCCGCAGTAACCACCTGGTTGTGGCTTTTTGCAGAGCCAGTGGAGCTCCGGATTCCCCTGAACTTCAGAAAGTGCAGGAATCCCTTGAGCAGGGGTCCTGTGAGGACAGCAAGGGGTGGGCAAGGCGGTAGAAGGTGTGCTGAAGGAGACATGGGCAGGAAGCGGCCAGGAGTCTGCAGCAGCCCAGGGGGCTTCCTGCTGAAGGGCATCTTCCATTCACAAAGGTGAAAAGAGCAAGGGGTGGGTGAAGGGACCAGGGCGTGAATGAAATAAAACCCAGTGTTTCCTCCCATCCCACCCAGCAGAGGCCTGGGGGTCTCCAAGGACCCCTCCATGTGAATCCTATAAAATGTGGGGAATGAGGCGAAGTGCACTCGAGTGTCTCGCACATTCTCACCATGCTCAGGAGAGCTCAGGCCATTGGGCAGCCACGACTGGGACTGGCAGGGGTTGGGTTGGGTTCACCAGGTGCACTTCCTTTCCCTGTGTGCCTGCTGTGTCATGGTAGCCGGTGGGTGTATTGACAGCAAGTCAAGGAGCCCAAGGCCCCTGCCGTGGCTGTGCTGGTCAGTAGCTTGCGGCCTCAGTGGTTCTGACTTATCCACGCTCCTCTCTCCATATTGAAATGGGGCTAATTCTCTATAGGAGAGTCTGCAAGGTCCAATAGGACACGGGGTAAGGAGAGCAGGACTGATGGCCATCAGGTGGCCTGCCCCACCCAGTGCTGTGCTCAGTGCTGTCCAGGCACAACACCATTGTCCTCCCTGCTTTGTGCAGAGCAGCCGAGAGGTGGAGAGGTGAGGGGACCCACCCAGGCACAGGGCGAGGGAAGACGAAGAAGACACAGTCTCCCCTGGAGCTTCCTGTGAGGTTGGACTGGGTGTGGTTCTGCCCAGGAGCCTGTAATGGCACCTTTACCTCGCAGAGTCCAGGCTGTCCCTGGGGGTCACTGCTGGTGCTGCGCTTGCTGAGTGAATCACACACTCTGTGCCCTTCCCCTCGGCTTCTGCCACTCGGTACCCTGCAGCAGGTTTCCTGTACATGCCCTCTGTCTTGATAGCTCATTTTCCTTTTCTGCCGCTTGGCCTTCTGAGGTCGGGGTGTCATGGGGTTCACCTGCCCGCTCACCTACTGGGGGGCATCTTGCATGCTTCAAAGCCTTGGCAATTGAGGGTAGAGCTGCTGGAGACCTCCAGAGGCAGGTTTGTGTGGGGCACGAGTCTGCTCCTCATTAGGCGGATGCCAGGGGTTCCGCGGGTCAGACTGCATGTTAGGCTTAGTTTTGTAAGAAACTGGCAAACTTCTCCAGAGCCACTGGCGTTGGCATCTTGCCAGCCGTGGGTGAGCGCCTCTTGTCCGCGGCCTCGCTGTCATCTCTGAGTTATGGCTACCCTTCACAGGTGAGGGGTTCCCTGGATCTCTTTTTCCTAAACGTGGCCCAAGTCCCTCCCTTCATTTCTCAAACTAGGATTAAAACCACACTATTTCACTATTGGCCAAAACTTCATTGGTGGCTCAGAGGGAGAGAAGAAGTTGAAAGGCAGCTGTGATTGGAAGCCACATCTGGCCATGGGAGTGCCGTGAGCTGTGCTTGCCTCGACGCCCACTCTTGGCACAGGCCCACACTGAAGCCCATCGCCTACCCTTCCACAGAAAAGCCGTGATCCCAGGCCCTGTGACAGGCCTCAGCACCCCACTCCTCCACAACAAAGAGACCCAGAGCCCAGAGCACAGGCCAATTCCAGGCTGGTCTTCAGAGCGCGCCCTTGACTGGGGGGTGAGCTGTCCAGAGTGCTGACCGCCTTCCAGCCTACTTATGTCTCCAGGCTTAGAGACTCGGAGCCTTAGCGCCTCCCGGATGGGCTGTTGGCTCCCCTCCACGGAATCGAAAGGCTCATGAGACGCTTTGTTTACTTTTGTTTTTCTGAAATAAAAGCAGTTCTCCCCCAAAGATGGATCTGAAAATGTCGAGGAGAGTGAACGGAGCAGCACATCCCTGCTCCCACCCATCAAGTATCAAAAAATAAGAGGGGGGGGGGGTCCAGTCTCAGAAAGTCCAATCTACCCAAGGGAAAATCAAACCCAGAGCACATCATCATGGAAACCATAGTCCCTTGTCAGTTTAAGTAGAGAGGAAGCTAGCAGGTTCACAGACTGGGGGAGACTGACGTGCCACTTGTCAAGTGGGGGCAGGGAGACGTCTCCCTTCTCCCCATCCATGGAGGGCCACAGCTGGACTTCGGGGCCTGCAAGTCAGGAGCCTATTGGTTTGGCAAAATGCACTCTCTTTCTCTACCCGCGTCTGGAACTACATTACAATCAATGCCTCCTGGGTTCTGTTCTCTCTTTTTCTCATTTAGAAAACAAAAAAGAGGTTTTTAATAGAGAGGTCTCTCCACCACCCCAGCCAGGGCTTGGCAGTTTCCATGATCTCAGAGGTGGGAGATATGAACAGCAGAGGAGATGTGGCGCTGAGCTCTGCACACATCCCTAGCGGTGGGGGGCGTTCTGCCCAACTGAGATTTAATTGGTACCTTTGCATTCTGAAGATAATGCTGCTCCATTATCTGCTATTGTTATAAACATTTTATGATTTCAGAAAGAACTTTTTTTAGTATGCTTCTACTCGGATTGCTTCATTGTCTCTTTTATTTGGGAATGTTTACCACTTCTTCTGAAACCGCTGGCTTTCATTTGGGAAACCAATTGAGATCGATATGGGCATTAAACATCGATCCAAGAGCCAGGCTGCAGCATGGGAAGAGCGTCTTGCAGCGGCCATATCAGTGCTGTGCCCTGCTCCCCTGGACTCCTGGGTCGCCCCCAGGCCCAGGATGCCCAGTGGTCTCCTGAGGAAGCCTGGTAGCCACCAAGCCTACAGAACACCACCAGTGCATGAGCTGCCTGCAGCAGACACCTGCCTTAGCCATCTGTCTCTGTGACGGGAGTTGCTGGTACCCTGAGGGTTAAGTGGCCCAGGGCCACTATGCCAGGTGCAGACTGACCTAGGCCTGCCCCGTCCCAGCAGACCCTCCCTTTGTGGTTTCCACTATAGTCTGTTGCTCTTTGGGCACAACTCAAAGGGATGGGGAAGGAGAAATCCACAGACATCCAGGGTTTTCAAGTGATTTCAGGGCTCTGGACTGCCTGAAGCCTCACCTTGGGCCCAGTCTCTGCACTCTTGGTCTCTCAAGCCTGATCTTAGGACAAAGATGCTTCTTTGTTCACTTATTTGTCTAACAATCATTGATTTTGAGCTCATTAAGTATCAGCTCTGGCAACAGCTGGAGGAATAAAATAGACAATTCCTGTTCACTGGGGAGACCAACCCAACAAGGAGTCCTGCATCGGCTACAGATGACCCAGGTCCCCAGCAGTGGAGATGCCCCAGTGTGGATGTGACAGTCCCCTGCCTTCGCTGTGTGAGGCATTCCAACCAGGCAGGGCAGGGTGTTGCCCAGGGCCTGAGGAAGCACTAGGCAGGTCACACAGGGTGGAGGCCAGGGTGGTCCAAGCAGAGGGAACTGCGGGAGGAGAGAGTGAGCCGGGGCTGCGCAGAGTCCTGTAGGACAGGGTGCCCTGGACTTCTCTTCCAGCCTCAGAAGGAAGCTGAACTCAGATGTGAACTGCTCCCCGCTGGAAAGCAGGGGTGGGTGGGCTACCTGGTGCAGGTGTTCAGGTGCGGCATGACAGCAGCTGGGACTTGGTGGTTGTGGTGGGGAGGGAAAGTGGAGCAGGTTGGGGTTTGTGAGCTGTGTGCTGGTCAGCCAGCTCTCAGAACAAAGCCCTGGTTAGTTTGCTAATTCCCAGGCTATCCATAACTCCCACCAGGGCTATTAAAGTGAGGACATTGGCCTGGATTCCGGAAGCCATGTTCAGTGTCCCCTACTGGTCGGGGCCTCAAGCCATTTGCCTGGATGACTGAGGGGTGCACTGGAGGCCCCTTGTCAGTTTAAGTAGAGAGGAAGCTAGCAGGTTCACAGACTGGGATAAGACATGCAGAGAGTGGAAGGGCACAGGTTTGCAGTTGGGACAGGGCCTAGAAAAGCAGAATTTGCTGGAAGCTCTTACTCTCCTGTATTCCACAACCTCAGAGCTCTCTCCCCTCTCCACCCTCCTGCACCAGGATTTCTTATGTGTAATTAGACCCTTTGGTGAGGGCTCTGCCCTGCTCTCTAGGCGCCTGTTGAATGGATTTGTGAGTTTCATTGTTGCCACAGGAGGGTTGGTTGGAAACTCCATGACCAGTGGGATCTGGTGGAAGGTGGAAACTCTAGGCTTCTGACCTTAAAGGGTTAAGTTGTCAGATCAAGTTGTTGGATTTGCTTGTTAAAAATCTATTAGAAGCAAAACACAAAACCTAAACAGAATTATTTTCTGTGCCCTTATTTTCCTGCTGTGTGGTTATGCAAGAGGAGGAAGATGGGCTGAAGATGGGTAGTTAAATATTCCCTCTACAGCGAGGAGGGAGAGAATGACTGAATCTCAGCATAAGCCATGCCACAGAGCAAAGACAGGTGGTGCTTTGAGCTTTTGTTCTTTGTTAATCCTCAGGCGCTGGTTAAACCAGGCCTTGTGTGTGTGGACTGGGATCTGAGCCCTTCTGAGATCAAGGGCTCAGGTCGGGAAGCTTTCTGCTGCTTTTCTTGGGTGTCTTCTACCAACCCCAGGCACTTTGAGAGTGATTTTGGAGCCACTGTCAAAGCTAGCAGGTGATGTTTTTATCAGGACACGTTTGTGCTTATTTATTTAACATCTGATGATGGCTGCTAGCCTAGCCCGGCCATTAGACAGGACAATTAAGGTATGCAATGTTAACAAGCCACCTGGGAGACTCAGCTCTCACCCCTCCGCTCTAACCCACACACTTCACTGTGTCAGGGTAGGCCCAGAGGTCGAGCAGGGCAAGATCTCTGAAGTCAGGGGCATCCGGGTTGGAACCCACGTTGTTCCCATACCATCAATCCTGCCGCCCGGGCACAATTCCTGCACTTTCTGAATCCAGAGTCCTCACTGGTCAAGTGGAGTGACTTCATCTCAGAGAGACATCCTCCTGGAGATGCAAAGTGCGCTTCTCACCTGGGCAGGCGAGTCTCCTTATCCTGACCGCCCTCCTGCTCATGATGCAGCCTCACAGGTATGGCCGCAGCCCTGGTCCACCCCCCTCCGACAGCAGTGAGTGGCACCTTCCTCATCTCCAGGCTGTGCAAGGCAATTTGTCCATGGCTCCTGTCCCTCTGCCCTCCTGTGTGCCCTAGGCATTCCCTTCCTCTCAGCCTTCCCGTGCCAGCTGCTCTGTCCTCCCTTGCTGGACCCTGCTCTCCCTTAGACATGCATGCAGTGGGCTCTTTCTGCCCGATTCCCAAGCGCAATCTCAACACATCTATGTCACCGACTTCCCCAGCTCCTGAGCTTGGCAGATTCCACTGTGTGACCTGGACAGCTGACTTCTAACCTTGCTTAGTGGTCTTTGGTGTCCAAAAACTCACTTGCCCACTCCCTTTCTTCTCCTTGATGGCACCTGTGGATTCCACAGATCATTTGACATCTTTAAAGGATGAAAATCAAAAACACAAAGAGTGCATGTGAACGCTCCGCAGTACAAGGGGCATCCTCCTCCCTCCCTGCCACTCTGTCTCAGCTAAGAAGGGCTGTGCTGGATGCCGAGTCCGCGCAGCCACAGTCAGACTCTGTCCTAGAAGACCCTCAGCGGAATACAGGATTGGGACTGGTGACCACATCAGGAGTTAAAAGGAAAAGGTGCTATTAATTTTCCATTTTTAGCTATAAAATTTGCAGCAGTACGCTTATGAGAAGTATTATTTTAACTTTTATGTTTCTCTTTAACACCACTTCCTGGAGACAAAATTAAAAGTTAAAAATTGATGCCTGACATCAAAAGCTCAGCACACCAAAGGGTACAAGCCATGGAAAGAAAAAAAAAAAAAAGAAGAAGAAGAAGAATTGGTGGCCTTTGAAGGCTTTGGGAATAGAAATATATCAAGAAGATCCTGAATTGTCTCTAAAGATGTGTTTCAGAGAAATAGCCTGCAAAGATTTACGGCAAGAAGTGAGGATACAAGATGCCAGCACTTTAGAAAGAGTCGCTATAATGAAAATCTAATAAAATACCCAGTTTTCCACAGAGTAATCAAGACAGTATTCAGGGCCTATCTGTGGGCAAACCCGAGCTCCCTTCAGCGTGAACTGTGGGGTTCCCCGTCTCTCCCTAGCTCATCTCCCTCCCCGCGTGCACCCTCTCTCCTGCCTTGCCCTGCCTGGCCGCCTCCCATGGTGGAGCTGGTCACTAGGGTGCTCTCTGGGAGGGAGACCCCCTGGTCAGGTCTCTGTTTCCAAGAGAACGGCTGTCGTGAGGATGCTGCCTCTTTTCCGCTTAAGAATAACCCCTGTGAATGACACTTTGCTTCACTTCTCTTACACTGGATGCTTGTTACACTGGAGCCATGCACCTGCCACACCCACAGGTGCTGGTGGGGCCAATGAGAGGCAGCAATACGACAGGGAGCCACGCCCACAGGTGCTGGTGGGGCCAATGAGAGGCAGCAATAAGACAGGGAGCCACGCCCACAGGTCCTGGTGGGGCCAATGAGAGGCAGCAACACCACAGGGAACTCATACCGAATACCTGGCTTGTGCTGGGTGCTTTTCCTAAGTGGTTTCTTTGCTCAACATCTAGGTTAAGTTACCCCTCTCCCAATTTATAGACAAGGACTCTGAGACCAGGAGAGACCGTAGTGGCAGAGGTGTCTGGGCATCAAAGAGCTGCCTGGATGTGGCTCATGGCCCAGCACACTTGTGTCCTTGGAAGACGGGCCCTCTTCCTACCTGGGGTCACCAGTTTAACTGAGCGCCACCCGGCAGCATTTCCTTGTTTGTTTTCACCCGTAAGTTCTCCAAGTGAATTTGGGGTGTTGGTGGCCAGCACACTGCCCTGCTGTGAGGCCCCTCAGGATGCTGGATCTTCTGCACTTCAGTCAAGGCCAAGATTAAGATGCTTCCTCCACCCCTTCCCGTCTTCCCTTTACCCATCTAAATAATAAATACAAGTGTCTCTTTATTTTGACAAATTTCCCCTTGACTATAAATTACCTCAGGGCTGCGTGGTCCAGGGATGCTTCAAGCCCATAACTTGACATTTTGCCTCTGTGGCTGCAGCCCTAGGGCCCCTCCCTGTCTGCTTGGGCCTGCAGATCATGCAGCAGCCAGTGAGCTTGGCAGGACGCCGGTTCCTACCCCCAGAGGGGGTGCGCCCATCACTGTGGTGCAGTTAGCCACCCAGCCCACCCGAGGCTGTCTCTGCTGGGCTCTGGCTCCCTGCCTGGCCACACCCTTGTGCCCACTCTTCCCTAGGAAGGAGACACCACTCAGCCAGCTCTCTAAAATGTATTTTTCTTGGATGTGAATGAATTAGAATTGCATATATTGATGGGGTCCAGTGTGATCTGACGTAAGACACGATGTGGAATGGCTGAAGGGGCTAACATCTCCAGCATCCCCAGCCTATCATTCCCCTGACCACTGCTCTACGCCAGCCCACGCCTGTGCTTCCGTACTTCCTTTGCTCTGTGTGCACATAGTGCTCCCTTTCCCTCCTTCTGGGGACAGCCACCTGACAGGAGCAAGGGGCCATTTCCCCAGCCATCTCTGACTTGGGTCTGGCTGCACAGCAGTAGAATTCTCTAGATGCCCGGCCACCTCTTTCCTCATCTGTGCCTAACCTTTCTCTCCTGGTACCTGAGCAGGAGAGGTAGACAGAAAACAGTCCAGCAAGACTGGAGACCCTCCTACAGCACTGTGGGAGGGCGAGTGGGAAGACACCAGGGCTTTGACAAATGCCTGCTGGCTCTTCAAGGCGTCCCCTCTGGGGACAGACATAGCCCTAAACAGAGGTGAGAGCTGACAAAGAAGCTGCCTGGTACCCCCAGCACTAGGACCTGGACACCTAACCTGAGCTGCAGGTACAGTTTTGAAAATTCACATCAAGCTCACGCCTCTCTGTGCTCTATTTCTTCCCTACGATCACGTTAGGAAGGATTCTCGGGCTCCCAGGGCCCTGGGTGCCACTTGGGCAGTGCTGTGGCAGCAAATTTGTGGGACCCTCAGTTCCTTTGCACTGTGGGCCACTTGGGAAAGGAGCAAGGGCCACCAGCCTCAGGCAGTGCACCTGCGTTGCACGGAGGACTCTGCCTGAGGGTGCACACACATGCACGTGCACACACACATGCACACACAGGCTTGTGCGTATTTCCGTCCTAGCACTGAGGCCCCATGGTCCCAGGCAAGCCAGGAAGGTTGCTAACCCTGATCACAAGCACGTAGAGGGGCCAGGTTCCTTTTCCCCTCCTGCTTCCCAGTGCCTGCGGAAGCCACACCCTTGACATGAGCCCTGAGAGGGCGGCAGACCTCCTGGGCACAGTAGGACAGGGAAGGCAGCGAGCTGCCATGGCCTGCAGGGGCGTTGCCTGATGCCGTGGACTGGGGGCCCTGGGGTTCTCGATTCTCCCTCATCTCCTGACCCCCATCCAGGAGTGGGCCAGAGACAGGGAGGAGACCGAGGAGGTATGGAGGACGCTGACCCTGGCCTGCCTCCCGCTGGCCGTGTGGGTGCCAGATCCCAGTCCCACCCAGCTAAGCACCTGCCTCTGCTGAGTGCAGTGCTCCTGGGTTCTCCTCCTGTCCCTGTGTCTACCCTGGCTCAAAGGGACATCAAGGCTGTGGCTTCTGTGTCCAGCACACCCACCAAGGGAAGACTTGGCCTCATGCCAGGCCAGCAGGAAGTAGGTCAAATACCGAGGCCAGAACTGAGTCTCGAGCAGCCTGATAGGACTCAGGGCTGTGGGCGGAGCCAGATCCAGGGAGGACTGAGAAGCAAGAGAGCCGGGGAGGGGAGGGGGAACATGGCCAGGCACAGTGTGGGGCTGCCTCCCCTGCAGGGGCCCAGGAGAAGCAGTGCTGGCTACCGTGGTGTGAGAAGGACCTTGGGGCTATGAGGCCTTGGTGGGGGAAGGGTAGAAAGGACCGCTGTTTACCAAGAGCCTCCACAGTGCCAGGCACCGCACTAGCTGGCAGGGAGCACTGAGGACCCCGCCATGGGAAGTGCACAGAACGCCTGATGCTCCGTCCCTTTAAGGCAGGGGAGGGACACCGTGAACCTCCATCCTTCCTGGTGAGGAGAAAACTCACCCTAGCTTATTTGGGGCTCAGCTCCCAGAGGCACTGGCAGAGTTCCAGGGTGCAGGCAGCAATCAGGTTGAGGGGAGGTTGCTGGGGTCTTTGGTCATCAGGCCAGGGTCCCATGTTCCTGGGGTAAGGCTGGGCAGGCCGGGGGCTCTGCAGCTTTGTGCCTATCCTGAGCAGCAGGAAATTTTTGCCAGGAGCCCTGGTGTGCCCAGGGGGTAGGCCATGCCAATGTGTCCTGAGATGTGGCCAGGGTTGGTTCTCTGCTCTCACAGACCCCCTCCCTTCCTCTCTGTTTCTCAGCTGCTGGGGGCATCTTTGCCTCTTCTCCTGCAGACTCAACCTAATCCCGTGCATGAGCCTCGTTTCCTGTGTTCTTCCCAGTCTCTGCCTCTTCTGATGTCAGCCCAGGACTTGGCTGTGCAGGGCCTTTGCACGTTCCATTTCCTGTGCTACAAATGTCCTTTACTGATCCTTCAGGGCTGGGTCCCAGTTTGGGCCTTACCCCACCATCTTCACAGAGGGACTTCCATGGCCACTTGGTCTCAACAGCCCTCCCCCCTCCATGCTTGCTGTCACTCTGTTGTCCGTCACCACAAAGTGCTTTATCCATGTGGCACATAGCACTTGGGTGTTCGCTGCAGGCCACTCTCAGCAGAGCACAACCACAGGGAAAGGGCTCGTTCTCTTTTGTCCATCACTGAGACCCTGGAGACCTCCTGAGTCCCTGGCACTAGAGGTGCTTGATCAATGCCTGCTTAACGAACAGGAGAAGAGCTCCAGTCTGCCCCCACCAAGCCCAGTCCCACAGGGTTCCCCACCTGACTCCCAAGAGGCCCCGTGACTCCTTCTCACTTGAGAAGGAGGCTGTTTCTGGATCCCACAGAATATCTATTTCTATCTTAATTAAAAAATAAGAAGAGACAATAAAGTGTGCATTACATATTGGATGGGTAAAACAATTGGCTTGACAGTAATCGAGGAATTTAATTATAGCCAAACATGCCCATGTAATTCTCATTCTCGGGAAGAGGGTGGAGAGGGCCAATAAATCATCGTTTTTAGAAACAGAAGACGCGTCTGTAATGGTCCAGTTGCTGCTGCTGTAGCCTAAGAAGCCCTGAGCAGTGGGCATCGGGCCCCTGGGCTTGAGCTTGCAGGTTCCTGTCTGTGGCAGAGGCTGCCTGGAAGGGGCTTGACTGTGGAGTGATCTGTCTATACGGGAGGCGACCCCCAGGCCAGGCTCGCTCTCAGGTCTCCTTCAGGGTGCATGTCCTGCAGGACTCTGAGCAGGTGTCTGAATGAGCAGGGAGAGCAGGCTGCCTGGGGAGGTTGCAGTTCACCCTGGGCAGGTACCTGGGCAGGCAGAGTCCAGGACTCCACCCACCACAGCCATCCTGGCTGTCCGTCCTGCAGGCTCTGGAGGGCAGAGGGCATCCTTCAACATCCACTGACAGGGAGGGCTGCAGAGACCAAATCAGCTCCTGGAGCTGTCTACCCTACATGGCCTTGGAATGCTGACAGCAAGAGGAGCCTCCCGCCCGTCTACCTAAGGAGCCAGCACCCCCTCCCCTCCCCACCTTCTCCTCAGTCACCTGCTTAATCCTCAGAGCCATTATCTCCATGGGAAAGTGCCTTATGCAAGGACTGATTCCCAGGCTGTCCTCCCTGGTCGAATGCACCCTCTGAGAGGGGAAGCCAGGGTCGGCTGCACTCTGCTTTCAGCACCTGGGACAGCGCCACCCCACTCCTTGTGCTATGCTGACTATGGAGCAATGGACAGGAGGAAACTCCAGGGGATCCCGAATTGTCACCACCTCCCCCATAGTGAAGCCAGAGTGCTACAGACTAATGAGTCCTCAGTGGAGCCTCCGACTGGCCAGAGCCTGAGGAGTCCATGGGCTGAGAACAAACTTTATTTCTAATTTTCTAGAGCATTTAAGGACCCAACTCTTGAGAGAGCCCTTACTATGCTCATGTGCACGCACACACAGTGCTTGTTAGTGCTAGCTGCGCTGGCACTCAGGACTGCAGCGCTCATCACTGTGGATTGGTGGACACTTCTGCTGGCCAGCTCTTGGGTGCAGGGCAGGATCACCCGGCCTGGCACAGCCCACTTCACCAATGCATGTGGCTTTCAGGCTGAGCACTTCCTGGCTGGTGTGGGACCTGAAAAAGCTCTTTCCTTTGCAACCAGGAGCAATGCATACAGAAAGAAGCTTTTGTCAGCCTGGGTCCTGCTCCCGGCAAAAGCCTCAGGTCGACCTGCACTCAGCCAGGGTGTGTCCTGAAGGAGATTACTTTTGTCATTTTAAGCCACTGTGATTGGGAAGCTGTTGGTTTCTGCAGCACAGCCTGATCCATCCTGGCTACAAATAAGCTTTGTTGATTTTTTTTCTTATGGAAAACTAACAAAAGCTCGACATAAAAATCCTCAGAAGTTGGTGGAGCTCACCCAGTTCTCATCACTGAGAGATTTGTTATGTTTCAGAAAATATCTTTACATTTTCCCAGGTGGCATGTGTGTGTGTGCGTGTGTGTGTGTGTGTGTGCGCGCGCATACGCGTGCTCATGAATGTGCATATGTAGAATTATTTGATAACTGCAGGGTCTGAGTCAAGTTGGAATTTAAGTTTTTCTAAAGGAACTGAAGCTTAGGAGCATTAGTCAGTTTTCCGTCACTGTACCCAAACACCTGAGAAAGTCGACTCAGAGCAGGAAAGGGTTATATTAGCTCGCAGTCTCAGAGGCGTCAGTCCATGACACTTGGCTCTGTTGTTTGTGGGCCTGAGTGAGGCAGAGCTTTGGGGTGGGAACCCATGGTGGAGTGAAGCTGCTCACCTCCCAGCAGCAGGGGAGCCAGAAAGAGACAGAGCCAGAGAGAGGAAGGGGACATGACAAAATGCAGCTTTCCAGGGCACATCCCCAGGGAGTCCCCCCCAGGCCCTCCCACCTCCCAGGGTTTCTACCACCTCCTACATCCCACTGAGGTACAAACCCACCAGTGAGGAGGTTGATGGATTGATCCACTGACGAGGTCAGAGCCCTCGGGGTCCAGTCACCTCCTGGAGGCCCCTCCTCTGAACCCTGCTGCTTGGAGACCAAGCCTTCAACACGTGAGCTTTGGGGGCACATTTCAGGTGCAAATCATAACAAGGAGGAACTATGCAAATTTGGTTTTTCCTCCTTCATCTTAGTTAGGATTGGCAGTAGGAGTCCCTCCCCTCTAGTGGACAGCTGTTGTGCTGGCCTCGCACGAGAGCTGGGTAATGGCACTCACGTTTCCATCTGGGTAACCACCCTCTTGTCAGTCCATGGGGTCTGGGTAGGGCTGACTTTTCCCCCAGCCATGAGAAAGCCTGCCTGGACTCAGCCTGGCCGTTCCTTCCACTTTCTTGATTACAGACTCTGTTGAGAGATGGGTCTGGACCCCTCTGATGTGATCATCCTTCCCACCATCTGGGGAAATTGTCCCAGAGGAAAGTCAACAGACACAAACACAAATCTAGCCAGGGGGTTTGGGCACTTGTAGTGGGTCTGGAACTGTGCTGTGAGTGAGTGGTTTCCTGTTCAATAAGCCAGTTGTATCAGCTACTGTAACCCAAAGAGCCCCGACTGACACCTTCTGCTCAGGCCCCAATCTTGCTCCAACAGCCTGCCCCCAATGCAGTGCACACACAGCGAGTGCTGCTGGGACCCTGAGCCGGTGTGGTGTTGAGAGAGGTGATGGGTGTCCCTGCAGTGCCCTTCCAGTGACAGTTGGTCCAAGTGACATTAATGCCGTTGCCAGGGACAGTTGTGCTCAGGTGATTTTGCTCAGAGATGATGGCGTCTGCCTCATGCTGAGCCCAAACTTGGAGTAGTTGGTCTGCCCCAGCCCCTGAGGCTCCCCAAGGATGTACACCTCTTTGGAGAAGCCGTGGCTGTGCAGAAGCTTTGTTTGCTAAAAGTGTGGACCTGGCTAGGCACCTGGCTGACTGCATCCTCCCCTGGTCCCTGATGTGGGCACAGGACAGAGAAACTGCCTGCTTGGGCTTCAGTTTGTCTCCATTTTAAAAAATAGGGTCAATCAATTATTCTGCAAAGGAATCCCAATATGTTAATGATAAAAGAGGAAATTCTTCCTCCAAAAATACCATTTTGTGATTCCCATAGTTGGGAGAAATTCTGTCTTAACCAGGGTTGAATCGATTTCTGCTGTGAGGAATGTGGAGCTTCTGAAGCTCACGCTATGACTTTCCAAAAAGCAGGAGGTGGCAGTTGTCACAGACCCTATGTACCCAGAGGACCCTTATTGGAGAGCATCTCTTGGGACTACATGTCCTGCAAAGCACACCTTGGGGATTTTGCACAGGCTGGGGAGCTCCCCGGAGAATCCGTAGCACAAGCAGAGGGGTGTCATGTCTGCCTTGCTCATCTGTAAGTGGCGCAGGACGGACGCTTGCCTGCCTCCCTCTCTGCTCCATCTCCTGCACCTAACGTAATGCCTGAGGTGCGGTGGCACCAGCGGGTGCTGCTTGAGTGAGGAGACGCAGTATGTGGGGGAGGCCACATCCGTCAGGTGGAGGCAGGCCAGCTGGGCCAGCAGAAGAGCACCTGTGTCCCCAAGGCTGGGACGAAGGACAGGAGCTCTTTGTTCTTGACGCTCTAAGCCAGAACTGCGGTGGATGGGTGGCTTGTCTTCAGAGAAAAAGGAGGCTTTTCCAGCAGCTGGCAGTGGCTTGACCAATGTGGCGTTGCCCCAGGAGGCCCACGGGTGTGCTGCCAGGCTGCACGCTTCTGGCCAGGTGTGCCCGCGGTGGTGGCTCTGGGTCTACAACCACGTTGGAACAGCCAGGTGTTTTCCTCTGTGACTCTCCATCTGTGATCTAAGCTGTTTCCAAAGCTGATGGCTCTGAGGTTCATGTTTATTGAGTCAACCTCAAATATTTGAAGGTGTTGGTGATGTTTGTTATTTGCTCTTGGAGGCCTGGCGTCCTGCCTCCTGAGTATCATGTGGGTTTCTTTTGTAAATTCAACATATATAACTATAAAGTGGCATGGCAGAGTGGTTGGCGATGAGTGTCTCCAGTCACAGGCTTCACACCAGTGGCTGACCTCTTGGGTCGCCCTGTGCACAGCCTGGTCATAGCATTTCTGAGCCAGTGCTCTGTAGGCAAGTGCCCTTGGGAGCCTGTCTTGGGCCAACTGTGAGGGCTGTGCTGCTGACCCCAAGGGGCACCCTGGGGCCGGAGCTACACCTGTCACCACCAGCAGGGTGGCAGCGTTTTGATGTCCACGTTGATGAAGACACTCTGAGCTCAGAAGGTGCACACGTAGGTGTAAGAGGCAAGAGCGATGGCATGTGAAGCTAGCTCACAAATACTCCATGGGAAGAAAAGTAAACACAGAAAGAAGAAAAAGAGTGTGTCACCCAAGTAAATGATTCTTCAGCAAAAATTTCTATGTCACACAGATGTGGCAAATGAGTATTCAAGTAAATGAAAGTTTATTTTTTCAACTCTTCAAAATAAAAAGTATGGGAAGAAATTAACCACGACTCTACCTTCCCCCCCAAAACACCCTGACTGCTGGTGACCTTCAGTCTAGGGGCTTCCTCCCAGCTGGGGACGTGGGGTAGGTGTGCATTCACACTTGCCGGCTCTCAGTGCTCCTGCGAGAATGGGGTGATAAGATGGAGCAGCGGAGAGACTTAACAGAGGGCCCAGGAACACCCAGGGCCTCCCCTGGCCCACATACCCCTTGACCATCAACAGCACAGGACCCAGGGACTGTCTTTCTCGTCTAGCTGGTTCAGCGTGAGGTCACCAGGGTGGTCCCTCCCAGGGCTTGAGGAGAGGATGCAGCCCAGAACGGCTGGGGCAAGCGGCTCATGGAGCCCAGCACCCAGGTGTGCCAGTGGGCAGGAAGCCCTCGTGCCCCCGTGAGGCTGAGCACCCACGGAGGGCAGGGCTGGCCAGTCTCTTCCCTTGCCATTTGGAAGAGACAGCTCCTCAGGGGTCTGGCCTCCATCCCTTTCTCAAGTTCCTCCTCTGAAAGTGCCGTTGTCCTTGGACCCAGGCAGGTGCTCAGTGATGGAGGGTGGGGTGTCTTGTCCTTAGAGCTGAGTCTCCTATGAGGCAGTGAGGCTTCTTGGAGCCCTCAAAGGGTGGTATGTAGCTTTATTCGTTCATTTATTTATAAACGACCGGATTTTATTCTGAGGGAGACTTTCGTTTTGAAGAAAACTAAGTGGCAAGTCCCGAGAGTTCCCTGAGGCTGGCCTGACCTCCCCACAGGCCGGGTGTGCTGCATTCCCTGGGGTTGGCAGGCTGTCGGTGCCAGGGCAGCAAGGTGGGTCGCAGAGAGGCCAGAGGAAGTGCCTGGAGACAGCACAGGAGACGCCTGGCTTGTAGGGGAGCTGGCAGGAGAAGTTGACCCCCGCAAGGGGAGCTCAGAGGCGGCATCTCCGACCCTCAGGGTGCTTGCCAAGCAGTGCCTTGGTCCCCCACAACACTTCTCCAGAAAAGGGCCTCTAGTCCAGTGGCAGTTGGCTGGACAAGTGACATGCATCCTTCCCAGAGTGCCCTTGGTTCTGTGTCTGTTGCCACTGAGAGAGGGCTTCACGTGTGGCAGCGGAGACACGTGTGGCAGCTGCATTGCTTGGTTTGATTGCTTGTCCAACCAGCAGCCCAAGGAGCAACTGCGCCTGCGTGCATCCATGACAGCAGGTTTCTAGAGATGTCACTGACCTGCCCTTGTTCCCGGCATGCTTGGGAGAGAGCCACTGTCCTCAAGATAACACCCGTCTTTCCAGCCCAGGCTCGCCCTCACTGCTGCCTCCCGGGGCGGGTTTCGGGGACATTGCACACACCAGTGCGGACTTCTGTTGGCCATGGTGCCACAGGGCGCGACCTCAGGGTTGGCTCTTGGTGCTGTGCATTCTGTAGTGACCTGGATCCACTGTGACGGTATCACACAGAGCCATTTCACAGTCCAAAATGCCCAGGTCCACCTGCTCAGCCACAGCCAAGAGTCCTCAGCAACCACGGGTCATTTTATTGGCAAAGTATTGTGAACATTTTCTCATGACATTAAATATTCTTAAAAAGTAAGATTTTATAAAGGCTTCATACTTTTAAAAACTACTCTAAGACTTCATCTCACTCCAGTCAGAATGGCAGCTATTAAGAATACAAACAACAATAGTGTTGGAGAGGCTGTGGGGAAAAGGCACTCTCAGACATTGTGGGTGGGACTGCAAACTGGTGCAGCCAGGTGGAAAGCAGTATGGAGATTCCTTGGAAAACTGGGAATGGAATCACCATTTGACCCACCTATCCCTCTCCTTGGTCTATACCCAAAGGACTTAAAATCAGCATACTACAGGGGCACAGCCACATCAATGTTTGTAGCAGCACAATTCACAATAGCTAAACTGTGGAGCCAATCTAGATGCCCTTCAGTGGATGAGTGGATTAAAAAATGTGGCATCTATGCATACACACCTTTATGTTCTTTAGCTAAGATAAAATGTATTTTAAACATGCCTTGGTGCAGACAGCTGGGCCATTTCCATTTCTTTTCTTACTATCAACTCATGACAAATGGCTTTTTGCATAAAGCTTCTCAGCAAGGTGCCCGTGCTCTGGGCAGCACAGTCTTCTGTCCTGGGAGCTGGACACTGGGGGTGTTTGGCAGCGTCCCTGGCCCCTACCCACCAGATGCGGCCACCTCTTCTCCCATCTGTGACAACTGAAATGCCACATGCCCCTGAGGCCACCTCCCAGCTCCTTGAGGAACCGCTGCTGCCTGCTCTACCTCCGGGTGTCTGCGCACACCTGATCTTTGGGGGGTCTAGAGAAGGAAGTGATCTTAGTAATTCAGAGTATTTAAATATTTTTAATGATTTTGACAAAATTTTCAGTCTCTCCCTCCACAGGTGTTGTTCATCAGCACCCAGCTGCAAATCATCCTCTTCTCCCGGACAGAGGTTTCGGTGGGGCCGTGGGGAGTCGGAGGCCCTGAGGACCCAGGCTGTGGGTGGAGGAGGCTGGCCTTCTGGGGCAATGGCTTGGCCGGCAGAGCTGAGTGGGGGGAAGGTGGTGTCACCAAGGTGCTACCCAGGGTGACAATTGCAAATGTGCACACCTCAGCAGGATTTCCCCCCTGATGGTCACTCCCTGCCTGGGGGTCTGAAGCCCCAGAGGGGGCAGGGGAGCCGAAGCTGGCTTCACAGCACAGCCCCAGGCACA
Organism: Callospermophilus lateralis; assembly: GCF_048772815.1. NCBI lineage: Eukaryota > Metazoa > Chordata > Mammalia > Rodentia > Sciuridae > Callospermophilus > Callospermophilus lateralis. The sequence goes on from NC_135307.1 coordinate 195,672,541, forward strand.
CCAAGTGGCACCGGCAAGGAGTCCTGCCACGCCCAGAGCTGAGGCCACGTGGATGCACCAGCGAGGCCCTGTGGCCAGCGGCACAGGTGGCCCAGGGCTTTGGCCCGAGCAAGGCGGCCCATCATGGTGACAGACCACAGTGGCACAGAACCCCACTAAGAGAACAGGAGGGGCAGGGCACAGCCTGAAGTGACAGGAAGGCCACTCTAGGTCCACCTACTAGGAGTTCCACCACCGCCCGTAGCACCGTCCTGGGGATCAGCCTCTGTCACATGAGCCAAACCCAGCCCTGGGTGACCTAGAGTGTCCCACGTCATCGTCACCATTTGGGGAGTCCTTTCCCCCACTGACAGCACATCTGCCTCCTGCCAGCAGCCCCCTCAGGGGAATGCTCCCTGTCCCCAGTGCCCACTGTCCCTGTTGTCATTTCCTGTGCTGACAGGAGGGAGTGTCTGCTGTGCCACTTCAATTTGGGGGCTGGGGGAAGTCACATGACACGGGCGCAGTGCCAGGAGCCATATGCCCACGTTGCCTCTGGCCTTCCGACTTCCCGTGGGCACGAGCAGCTGTGCTGGGTGACAGTCGCCTTCCTCCGCCTCAGGGAGAGTTGGGCTTCAACTTACTCCTGGCTCCAGGTCTGGAGTCCTGCTTGGACTCTCAGCTGCCCTCCAACCACTCTGTTTCCCAAGGCCAGCCTCTGCACGTGAGGGACACCTGTGTAGCCCACTGACTGCTAGCAAGGCCAGGTCCTCACACAGCATCTCCTGGAGCTCATCTGTGCAGTTGGCAGCAAACTGTGAGCTCTTTGGGAACATAGGTTGCACCTCCAACTTCTCAGTAAATCCCATTTGGCCACTTAAACAGTAGGTGCTCAATAAATGTGCTGATTAGTTCATGGAGAATACTATGAACATATCCCCAAGAATTACCACCATTGTTAATGGTGGCCACTTAATGGGGCCCGACCAATGTTCAGAATAAAACAAATCGCTTCTCTTTGCTTGAGCAGGGTATTATGGCTAGACAGGTCCAAACGAGAGCCTCCATTTTTACAAAGCATGAAAACAAAACTCTTTCTTTTTTTTTTTTTTCAGGAAAACTACTTTCTAATTTGTACTCCTGTCTACATGTAAACATGCCCAGGGCTAATAGACACCCAGGGTGACGCCTGGCTCACCATGATCCCAGGGCAGCTCAGGAATACAGGAAGAGTTTGCCTTTCCACCGTGGAAGCAGCTGGTTGCCCTGGTGTGGCTGGAAGTACAGGGACAAAGGTGGGCCGTTTCTGGATCTGCAGCTTCCCGACACCTGCGGCTGCAGCCCTGGGTCTGTGTAACAAAGATAGAAACCCTGTGGGGGCCTGTGAGCTGGTTTTATTGCCATACAATGCTCTAGAGTGGGACTGAACAATGTCAGGGATTAAAAAAGAAAGAAAGAAAAGGAATATTGGCAAAGGTTTCATAAGTTCCAAAATTGCCTAAATCCCCTGGCCCCTTTCATCTGTGACCACCTGGTCAGCAATGCCCACTGCAAGGAGCCTGGGGGAGAGGGAAAATCAACAGCTCAGTGTTGGCCACCTTCACAGCTTGTCCTGAGTGGTCTCGGCTCACTCTTCAATACTGCAATGAGCTGTATCTCAGCCCTGGGGATGCTACCTCAGAAGCCAAATCCTTCATTCTAGAAGGTCTGCCAGTGGTCCCAGCACAGCTCCTTGACCAGCAGCGTTCACCTGGAGAGTTTGCTGGGGTGCAAACTCTCGGCTCACCCCACTTCTCTGTGACAGAAACACTGGGTGGACACCAGGGGGTCCTGGTGCCTGCTCAAGTTTGAGACCCATGGGGCACCCATGCCTCAACACTCCACCATCTTGTTCACAGGGCGCTCATTTCCTGCTTCACTGAGCTGCTCCAAATCAGCTGGGAATCAGAGGAAGGCATGTCATTATGCAAAAGAAGGCCATCTGCTGTGGGCTGCACCAGGCATGGCAGGAGAGGGGTCAAGGCCAGACCTCCAGGCTCAAGCACACACAGCTGTTGCTAGCAGGTGATCTGCGCTAATGTCCTGACCTCCTTGCATGTTGGTCTCTTTGGTAGCCGCGGTCCAGCATGCCTACCTCATGGAAGACTCAGCAAAGGCAATGAGCCTTCCGTTCTCGCCTGGAAGGGCCTTGTGTGGGTGGAGCTGACGTCCGAGTGAGTGCTCTCTTCCCTGCTAGGGGCTTCTCAGCTGTACTCTCACGCTCCCCAGTAGCAACACCTCAAAAAGCCCACAGCCCTTGCTCCTTCAGTTCTCCTTGGTTCTCAGCTGGGAACAGGGTCAGAGTCAAGGGACAGCGGTGGTGGAGAAATGTTTGAACAGGTGGTCTGAACTTAGTGCTGCAGTTCTTTGAAAGGAAAGGTCGTGGCTGGTAACTCGGAGGGAGATTGTAGATGTTGAATCGGTAAATCCCAGAATCAGAGAGTGTGGGGAGATGTGCCTCTGGGAAAGGCACATGGGAGACGGGAAGGCAGGCTCATTTCCCACAGAGCCACAAAGGGATTAAGAGAGAATTTTGTGCCCAAGTCAAGGCGCATGAAATGCGATTTCCTGCCTTGCTCTGTTGTCCATCTCTCTGGGGCAGGGCTATCTTGCCTCCTCTGGGTTCTGGCACCTGGAACAGTGGCCAACAGGGAGGAGGTGCTCCAGCCCCTGGCTGAAGGAAGGAGCCAGTGGGGACCAAAGTCACCCAGAGCAGGTCACTTCCTGCACTGCAGGTCTCCAGCCCCGTCCTGGGCCACTCCATCAGATCATAGTTACGGTACACTGTTTGATAAGGTACGTTTGCGGACGCCCTGGTTTAACACACTGGTGACGATTTTGGTGGTAACAGGCTGGCCATGGCCTCCATCTGCAGGGCCCTGCGAGGATCAGCGTGTGAACCGTGGAGGGATACCAACCCAAACTTGATGAAGGAGGTTTCTTTCTTTCTCATTGTGAAGGTACTTTACTTCGTGTGTCCATATGATAGAGGACAGGTGGGTGGGTAGATGATAGATGATAGGTCAAGTAGACAATAAGGTAAGTGGATAAGTAGATGATCCATAGCTGGGTAGATAGAGATCTAGACAGGTAGGTAGGTAATGGATAACTAGGTGGAGACAGGTAGGTAGCACAAGAGCAGAACCATCATCTGTGGGCCCCAGCTGTGTGTCTCTGGCCAGCGACAGTGGTCAGCAGTGACCCCCCACTGCTTCTCAGTGTTCGGCCCCAGTGAGTGGGAGTGTATGTCCAACAGCCTCCTTCAGGGTGGTCAGCCTGGCAGACCCCAGATTTGTATCTTCTCTTAAGTGCCAGGGTCCCACTGTGAAACCCCTGAGCTGAGCCCTGGCTGGGAAGGGGCCCTGCAGTCCGGTTTGCATTCCAACTGGGGAGGGTGGTCATTTGCAGCTGAGGGCCTAGGCCCAGAGTTCCCTGCAGTTGGTGCTGTGGAAGGAGCGGGGGTGTTCTCAGGGCAAGTGCTGGAGAGAGTGGCCCTGGCCTGGCCAGAGGATGGACAGGGAGGTGCTGGCCAGAAGTGGAGAAGCCACTCCCGGGTAGGTAGCCAAATCCAGAGGTCGCGCCAGGGGTGAGTATAAGGCATCAGGGTGGGAAGAAAGCATTGGGGATACACCCCATGACTCCTATGGCCGGTGGGGGTGCTATCTCCCAGGAAAGGGCCTGACAAGGCCAGAGCCCGGCTCCCCTCACCCCTTTCTGTCTGCGATGAACCATTCACGCCCCCTGAGGCTGGGGCAAGGATGTCAGCCCCAGCAACACAGAGAGCATCTGTTTATGGCAGAGACAAAGGCCTCAGCTCCTTCCCGCCCGAGCCCAGTCCTGTAGCACCCCTGTCCGGCAGGGGGCTCCCCAGTAGCCTCCACCTGCCAGTAGCTCCCACCCACTTCTAACTTCAGTTACCCAGAGGCAGGTTCTGCTGTGGGCTGCCCAGGACCCTGATGTTGTGGAGGGCCAGAGTGGCGGGAGGCAGTGAGCAGGGAGAGGGTGCTGGGGGTAAGCAGGGCCACGCCTTCCATCACACAGAGCCTTGGGGGCCACGGGCTGTTCAGCAGCAGCAGTTAGAGGTTTGCACCCCATGAGCAAGGGGCAGGTCTTGCCTGGGGCCCAGGAGTTGCCTTACTTGCTAGGGCCGGGAGCTTCTGAGAGACAGGCTTAGAAGGAGGATTCTATTTTCTGTTTCCTTTGAACATCTGGAACTCTAAAGAGTGTTAATTTTAAGCAGCCACCAGGAATGATGAAAGGAAGTGGTTATCCATTTAGAGGACGATCATCAAGTTGCGGCCTGCATGAAGTCAATTTTTATAGCTTCTTCTGACCCCCTGAAATGCAGAGCTTATAATGACAGTTTGGGTAATGCTTTGAGTTCGGTGGCGTAGCAATAAAGAACTCTAAGTGGAAAGGGCTTCTCACTCTGGCTAAATCCTTCTCTCAGCAACATTCTCTCAGAGTGTCTTTTCATAATAAAATAATTCTGCATTCCAGCTGGGAGCCCCATGCGCTCACTCCCGAGTCCTGTGGCAATAGCATGTTTTTTCTCGGCTGGGCAGGATCTGCTAATGGGAACTTTATTGCTAAGTGTGCTGTCCCTTTGGGAGAAAAATAATTTTCTCCCAATGCATGTCTTGCCTCCAAATGTACTGATCAGTGCTGCTGTTATGCTTGCAAGAGTCATTTGTAAGCTTCTGAAGTGATATGCCAATGCCCCCACCCCTCCCCAGGTGATAGAGGAAAACTGCTCTTCTGTGCACCCACATTCCCAAAATGCCTCTGTCCAATAAGAGCAGGGAGCGGACCCGGAGAGAGGCAGGTTCCCACCCACCCACTGGCTGTCAGGCAGAGGAAGCTTGCTTGGAGTGCTGAGCCTCTGTTTTCTCATCTGTGAAGAGGGAGCGGGGACGATAGTGGTCCCAGGTGGCTGTGAAAGTTCAGCTCCATGATGAAGTGTGGAAACCCTGGGGTGCCGTTTGGATAGGAAGAGACACCTCCCCTCCCAGTTGTCCCTGCTCTGCTCCCTTCGTGAGCACAGCTTTTGTGTTTGAGACTGATCCTTGTCACCTTGACTGTCAGTCACAAGCCCATTTGGAGGCAGTGAAAACATTTGTATCTTTTTTTCTCTCCAAACTTTGTTGATTTGGTTAAAATCCAAACTTTCCTGGAGCTCACTCGTTTCTTGCACAGAACTGACACACAGTATCCCACGTTGCCGATGGGGACTCCTCACAGGAAGCTGTGTGTGATGGCTGGGCCTGGACCCCTTTGCAGGTGAAGGAGGCAGGATGACCCGTCTAGGGTGGTGGCCCCCTATGGAAGTCAAGGTGCCTGCTAATCCCGGGCCCTCTCTCTTAATGCCATTTTGGGAGGTCTGATTCCTGAGGGGAGATAACCCAGATGTAGCACATGTGACTCGAGGTGTCAGATGGTCTGGAAAATGAGCTCCCACGTGGCCCATAGAGCTTGGTCCCAGTGACACTCAGGGTACCAGGTGGCCATGGCCGTGAGCATCACACAGGTCCCCTGAGCAGAGTGTGCCCACAAGCAGCCAGCGTGGATGGCCAGGTACACTTCTGTCCCCACCAAGTGAGCCTGAGCCCTCTTGCTGGGGATGGAGAGGCCCACCCAGCAAGGCAACGTCCTGCTGTAACTGTTGCTGGGCACCTCATGGAATCTCCCAGGTCACCAAGAATGTCTGATTCCCCGGGCACAGCATGGGCTCCCTGTGCATTTACAGCCACCAGACGGAGGGGAATCAGTGAAAACCATTCCATGTCCTCAGATAAAATGTAATATAGAGATGCCTTTTTCTTTAATAAAACCTCTTCCCTAATAGTTTTAATGAACATAATTCTTAACAGTTGTTAATTTTGGAACAATTGAATTTACTTTATTTAGACCCAGGTTTTCAACCATCTTATAAATCATCCTTTCAGTTGTGTGTCGGGAGGGATTTTCATGGAGGACACATGTGGCTCAAGTTCATCCCCCATCAGCCAGATCTGCAGTGGAGGGAGCCTGGGACACTCAACTGCAGCTGACATGGTCCCTCCAGTCGTCTAAACTGGTGGTTGTAGGGGTGATCCCTCCCCAACCAGGAGGCATTTGGCACCATCAAATGACACTCCCAGTTGACCCCAGGGAAAGGGGGTCACTACCGGCATCAGTTAGGAATTATCTGTCCAGATGTCAATCATGCAAAGTTTAAGGTTCAAAACAAAAAGTTGAGCATCAAAATCAGACTAAGACATCAAACAGTCAAGTTTACTGCTTATCAATTTTAAAATAGAAAAGCAGAGCATTGCCACCTAGACCTCTAGATTTCATTACCATTGTATGGATATTTGTTAATGTAATGTGTAGACCTTATTTACAAAACATAAAATAAAATATATAGACGATTAAGGTGATGAAGACCCACTAGATATTTTAAGGTAATAATGATTATTTTTCTTTTTAGTTCAACAGTGTTGTGGTTAAGTATACGGGAGGCAGAATCTTGTGAAGATACATTTTGACACATCTAGGGATAAAATATTGCTTGGTTCTGCTTTAAAATAATCGAGGGAGGATGGTGGGTGGCAGGTGTCTGTAGCTAGATGGACTTGACTCCCCACAGACTGTTCCCAGCAGATGAAGGCATGGGGCTTGCTGCTCTGTTCTCCTTCTGCCTGTGTTTGGAACTCTCCATGCTGATAGCTTTTGATAAAGCAAGCTAGGAGTTGCCCTGAGTCCTAGAGGTACCCCGCAGACACGAACAGGCTATGCACTGGTGTGTAATACACCCTGGCACTTCTCCTACACACCACCTTCCACGGGTGGCCTCTGCTGGCTTCCCTGGGGGACTGAGACTAGTGCAGGCACCTGAGGACAAGGTGTGTTCACGGTGGGGCAGGACTCAAGCTTGGAACCTTCTGAATCCACGTCCCAGTTCTCTATGCTCTGCCATGTTGCTGCCCCTCCCTGCAGAAGGCAGGTGTGGTCGTGGGGCGGTGGCACACGCTCTGTGGGGCACACGTGCTAATCAGCTCCCTTCCAAGTCTGTGCAGACACTTCCCTTGTCACCTGACATTTGGACAGCTGAGCCTCTGAGGAGCCACAGCAAAACACCTGATTCCTGTCCTGGGAATTGCAGACTAATTCCAGGTCGGAAATGTAAACATTCTCCCCATGGAGAAGAGATGCTTTCAGCTGATTATGAATTGGAAAGGCTGGCAGCTGTTAATATTGATGGTTATGCTTTGAAAAATGACTTCAAGGTACCACTAATCAATTGTCTCTGAGAATGAAGAATGGAACGCTCTGCTCTCTGGGAATCTCAACATGCATTTATAAATATATGCTTTAGCGGACAGACAGGAAAAATGAGCCAGAGCTTTGGCATGATGATTAGTTATTCAGAGTGATAAGGCAATTATTAGTTTCTAGATTGGACTTTGAATTTACAAAATTCCTTCAAAAACGTTCTTCTGTAGCTATTTCCTTTCTGCTCTTGATGTCTGATGGGCTCACTGAAGTGTGCTCCTCGGCGCTGGGTTGAGTTCTCGGGGCTGGGACTGTGCTCGGTACTGGGCAGGAAACGTCTGGGTGGCTCCGCATTGGCCAGAACAGCGCTGTGCCTCCTGGAGCAGATGTTTGCATGACCCACGAGCCCTCACCCTCCTCAGCCTGGACTCAGGGCTTTGGGTTGTCCCCTGTGGAAAGCCCTGAGAGAGGAGTCAGCTGACCGGAAGGTGGCCTGGTCCTCAGGCCTCCGCGCAGTCTCCTCCCACGGGTGCACTGTGACTTGCTTTTAGCAATGAATGTGTTGCAAAGATGGTAATGGCTGTCTCTCTGGGAGTCTCTCTTTTGCCTGCTTTGATAAAGCACATGGTCCTGCTGAGGAGGCCCATGTGGCAAGGAACTGAGGGTGGCCTCCGACTAACAGCCAGCCGGAAACCGAGCCCTCAGTCTGACAGCTATGACCAAATGTGCACTGCCCACAACCATGCGAGCTCAGAGAGGAAGACTTCTGGGTCCAGCATGGAGATGAGGCTGAGCCAGTCCACACCTTGGCTGCAGCCTTTGAGGGAGCCCATGGCAAAGGGCCCAGTCAAGCTGGGCCTGAACGCTGACCACAGAGACCGTGAGACAAGAAACTCGTGTTGACCAGTAGCTGCCCAGCAAGGGTTAACTGATAGGACACTGAAGGTAACCCAGGAGGCTGGGCACACCTGGACTGAATTAAGTTCTGACTTTCTTTGAGAGTTTGGAGAACATTTGGACTCCTTATGTAAAAAGCAGGAAAAATACTGGTGGGGCTAGCGGAGCAAGTGGACACAGGCTGGGAGAAGAACCTTGGAGAGCTACCCAACACTTCCAATGTGGCCTTTCTATCAGAATGGGAGACGTCTGGGACTCCAACACATCTCACAGTATCGCAACACTGTGATTTTTCAGAATACTAACCTATGTAATCCTCAAAAGAACCATACAAAGTAGATACTATATAATCATCCTTAAATAAAACTGATGTCCAGAGATGAATCGACTGGGCAGTTTCATGGTGATGGTGAGCTGGAAGGAGGACTTGATCCACGGTCCTGGCCTGAACCCCCACCACCTCTACTGCAGGTCAGCTTTAGTAGCATAAACCGTCTGCAGTTTATAATAGTTGCAAAGTACACATGGGAATCATGTCAGCAGGATCAGGATGGTGCATCTTACAGGGTGATGGGTGAGTGAGACTAAGTGCACAGGTGCATTTTGAAATGTACCCGGGATTTTCAGGAGAGGTAAGATGCATGGACACAGGAAGGTTGCAATGAAGAAAGATGTTTTATGGAGCTCAGCGCCCCTAGAAACAGCAAGTAGGTACACAGATGAGTAGGCAGGGCAGAGAGAGGACACGTACTGGCCTCTCATTGTGGTTTCATGGGAAGGAACAGGAGAAGCCAGGCCAGCAGGATGAGGAGCCTTAGCACTAGGCAGGATGAATACTTTCCTCAGGCTCTGAGCTCCAGGGACTGCCCCTGTTGACCGTTATTTGGTGCCAGAGTGATTAGGGCTGGGCATTAGTGTCCTGGCCAGCAGGAGCCTGATCAAAGAAGACAGACTTAGGTGTGAGTTCAGCTTGGGCATTGAGGGTGTTCTCTGGCCAGTTGTTTTGTGTCCCTAGGAATTTGCTAACCCATGGCGGGGCCATCCTTCTCCAGGTCCACAGGGCCCCAGAATACAGAAAATTATGCGCATACAGTTAATACAAGTTACTGCAAAGCCACACCCACTGTTGGCAGCATTGGCAGTAGCTTGGGGACTGGGCTCTGTCTGGTCATGAGGGACACTGCAGTGTAATCTTTGCCTCATGGCTGGACCTGGGCCTTTGGGCCAAGGTGTGGGAGTGTCACTGTCACTCCAAGCATGGATGATGAGGTCCTCCTTCCTCTGGAACAGGACATGGCTCTTGTGTATTTCTGGGCCTAAACACAACCGTCACATTTCGAGACTCCTGACTGGCCCTGTGTCATGACATGCAGTGTGACAGTGACTTCTGAAGGATGGCCTGCTCCCTCTGCAGACTGGACACCCAGCAGACAGAGCCCTCCACCCTGCAGATCCAGCCAGCGCGTGTTTGGTTGGAGTGCATCTTCCGGGCGGCCCCCACTCCTTCAGCCCAGGGTGCTCACATCCAGCCCGAGCTGGGGCCCAGCGTTGCTGGGAAAACCACAAGAGTCCTCACAGGATCTGTTTCTAAGCCCTGCTTTTCTTCTCTTTTAAGTCTGTAGCTCATGAATTTTTGAAAACGAATAATAAATCAATGTCCTCTTGGTTGGTGTGGAAAGAGCTGGAGCTGACCAGGCAGCAGGATAAGGAAAGCATCCTCCCTACAGGGTCAGGGCTGATGAGGAGCCTCGGAGACCCTCCCAGAAAGGACTGAAGACCTTTGGCCCCCTGAGGAGCACAAGGCAGCTCCCCAAGCAAGATGAACACGCCACAGTCCTCAGCACCCAGGTGGGAGGGCTGGGGACAGGGCGTGTTCTCTGTGGTGGGGTGTCCCCACCTACTCCAAGGCCCAGGGGCACCAGGTCCTGCCGGGTAGCTGCATCTACTGTGGCAGGACTCTGCTCACACCCCAGCCCTCTTGCTTGGTTGGCAAATGTCCCCTGAGCACTAACTGCATGAACTAGGTGAGAGGCAGACGCAGTGCCTTTCGCCCACCTTCAGGGGCTCACTCCAGGGTGGGGACAGCCATCCAGACCCTCTGCCTGGCCTCCAGCAAGCCTGCAAGCTCTGGGCTGATGGCTCAGTGCTCTAGACTGATGGCTTCACCATGGGTAAGCTCAGGGGCCACTCCTCCTCACAGAAGCCCCCTGCTCTTCTGGAACAGCGAGGAAGGGATGGGCGAGGGCGCCCGAGAGGCATGCCGGATCCAGACCATGCAGGAATTAATTGGCCACAAAGGAGATTTATTTTAAAGATCAGTGGAAAATAAAATGTCTTAATCAGGGCTTCTGTGGTTGAATTTATTTTGTTCAAAGACGAGATAACTTTAATGTGGACTGTGGCAGGAGAGCAGGGAGGAGCACTGTTCCCACCTCCTGCAGTAGCAGCCCGGCTGGCGTCAGAGCTGCTGGCACAGCGGGAGGAAGGGGAGCGGAGGCCAAGGGACCGTGGAAGCAGTGCCCGCGGGGAAATGCTGGCAAGAGGCTCTCCACGGGGAAAAAGGGCCGCGCAGCCTTGGTTCATTCCCACTACCAAGTCGACATCCCCGAGTGCAGATGGGAGAAAAGATGCACAGCATAGGTGCTCGGGAGCTGGAGTGGACCAGCTCCGGCACATCACTCCACAGGAGGGACAACGGACCACACGGGGAGATTCCCATGTGAGTGATGAAGACACAGAGGTGCCAAGGGTGACCTGCTGAACAGGGCGGGTGACGGAATGTTCACAGCCAGAAATGAGGGGAGAGGAGCAGGTGCGGGGGAGAGGACCTGTGAGGCCAGCCAGTGGGGAGGGTCAGTCCAAGCCATCAGGAACCATGCCCTCTCAGGGACCTGGAGCCTGAGCAGACAGTCTGCTTGTGCACCAATGGTTCTTGGCAGTTCTGCACTTACTAGAAATTCTCGGAGTTTGTTTTTACCAAGGCTTGAATCCTGTCTTGATTATCTTGCAAGTCCATTCAATCTGAAGTTCTTGCATGGTGTCCAAGAGGATGGACCAAGGAGCTGCTTGGGAGTCAGAGGCGGGATCTGGGCTGAGGACAGGCATGTGAGAACTTGAAGGCCTAAGTGAAATGGAGGCCAAAGGCGGGGGAGTCACAGGCCTGAAGGCCCAGACCTCCCTGGGAGCCGCTCTTGCCACTCTCTCCCGCTCTGTCGCTGTCACCCTTAGAAGCTGAGTAGCAGACGTGGCGATAGGCAGGGTGAGAAGCAGCACCCAGGGGAGAGGGAACATGGGGAGGTCAACAGCTGCAGCCACGGGGGACTCTCTGGAAGGACGTAGGCTCAGAGGCTGACACAGGCTGGGGAAGGTCAGTGGCTTTGGGCAGGGGGACCATGGGAGTGACTGGCTGGGGCCCCGCAGAGGGCTCGGGAGCAGATAGAGTGGAATGAGGGGTAAATGGAAGGTCTGGGCTAGGCCACTATTGTAGAGACGCAAGCTGGCTTGGCCCTCCGGAGACGGGAGGGTGCCAGAATAGCAAGCACTTGGTCTGTTCCACGCTGATGAAAAGGCTCTGCTAAAACATGCAGAACAGAAATGGGAAGGGCTGACCATTGAATATTCCTTCCTCCATTAAAACACAAACAACTTGCAAAAATGGCCAGAGTACGTTTCTAAAGAACTCGAAAAATTAACCAAAGGCTTACAGTAATGCAGAGATGGTAGTTTCTCTTTTTTTCTATAGAAAAGTGGCTGAATTGTGACAAGAAAGGGAGCTCTGTGACACTTTAGCTTTCCCTTCACACCCCCTGTCTACAGCTCCTTGGTAACTTTGAAGAATAGCCCCTCCCATCGGCAGTGCAGCCCACGGCCAGTAGAGGGAGCGTGTGAAGCCTCGTTCTCAGAGTCCTGTCACTCTGAGAGCCCATTTGTCAGGCAGACTCAGAGGGAAAAGCCCTGGTGGTGGTGGGAAGGGGGATGCTTGATTAGAACAATTACTGGAAGTTCTTTTAACTTCATAGTTGCCTGAGGCAGACAACTGTGCAAAAAACAGACTAACAAAAAACCTAAAAAGGAATGCTGACACTCCTAAAATTTGACAATAAGAAAGTGAACAACCCAATTAAAGAGGGCAAAAGATTTGAACAGATACTTCAACCAAAAGACAAATGGCAAGCATATAAAAAAGATGCCAGAATTATGTTATGAGAAATTGAAGTTGGAAAACTCAGTAAGGTCCCGCTGCCCACCTATTAGAATTGGCTAAAATCCAAAATAGTGGCAACACCAAATGCTGGTGAGGATGTGGGCTGACAGAACTCTCGAGTGTTCCTGCTGGGAATGGGAGATGATTGACAGTTCCATACAAGGTCTCATAGAATCTAGCCTTCGTGTTCTTAGGGATTCACCCAACTGACAGGAAAACTTACCTCCACACAAAAGCATGCTCACAAATGCTTGCAGCAGTATTCTTCATTGTCAAAAATTGGAAGACAGTGAGTTGTCCCTCAGGAGGTGAACAGACAAAAATTCGTGGTGCATTCATACAGAAAAAGCCTCATTCAGGAAAAAGAAGAAATGAATCAAAAGCCATGAAAACACACAGAGGAAACTCACATGCATGTTGCCACATGAAAGAAGTCAGGCTGAAAGGCTACCTACTCATGGTCCCATCATGTGACATTCCAGGAGAGGCAGCAGGGTGGAGATAGTAAGGGAAGGGGGCTGGCTGGGCACTGGTGAGGGGTGACAGGAAAGGAGTGGGGTGAGTCGGTGGAGCATGCGGATTCCAGGGCAGTGGCACTGGTCTGTAGGATGCCATAGTGTTGGATGGAGGACACAATGCACTTGACATTATGCAAAGAGACATAGAAACCCCAAAACTGCACATTCAAGGGATGGACCCTAAGATAAACTATGGACTTTAGTTACTAATGATGTATCAATATTGGCTTCTCAATTGCAACTTGTGTATCCCACCAAAGCAAAATGTTAGTACTAGTGAAAACTATGAGGGAGAGGGAGGAGTCTATGGGCACTGTACTTTCTGCTCACTTTTTTGAGTAAACTGAAAATTGTCCTAAAAATAAATTTTAATCCAAGTGAGTGTGATGCCTGTTTGTGGTCCCAGCTACTCGGGAGGCTGAGGGAGGAAAATTGTTTGAACCCAGGAGTGCAGGCCAACCTGAGCAACACAGCAAGATGCCAACTCAAAAAAAGTTAAGTAACTAAAATAAAAGGAAACACTGAGAAATGAGGCACCCACAGGGATGTTGAACAGCTTTGGCA